>NC_056725.1:1075028952-1075051452 GCF_019279795.1 Protopterus annectens
TGCAGACAGACAAGACAAACAAGATGAGAGACAGGGGCAGTGATGGACACAAAATGTTGGGGGACACCATATTTGGTGAGAGGGTAGGGACATCCTAAACCCAAGGTCATCATGCTGGGTGACAGTGAAAATTGAGTCCTCTCCCACTGGACTGCCATCACTGTTACCTCACTCCACATCTAGCTGGAGTGTTTGACATCTCCCTCTCCTCCAATACTACACAAAATGAGCGTAGGTGTGCACCTACAGTGTGATGCACACCCCTACTCACCATCCATGGCAACTCAGCGCAGGTGATAAAATTACCACCTCTGGTATTGCTCCCAGATGGTACCACTGGACCAGCCTCTGGAGTAGGACTACCTGAGGGTGCAGGTAGTGCAGGGGCAGCAGAGGCAGTGCTGCCAGGTTGGTTCCCAGACATGCTGGCCATTGGTGCTGGAGCTTGTGGAGGGGGCAGGGAAATTCCGTGGACAGGCCTATGCAGCTGTGCTGTGTAGCATTTAGTGATGTGGTACACATGGATGACATGGACACATTTGGATGAAACATAAAATTAAAAAGAAAAGAAAAGAGTAAAATAAAATACAAATTATTTTTTACAATAAAATAACAAAAATAAAATTAAAAAAATGTTCATAAAAGTAAATAAAATAAAATAAAAAATTACAAAAAATATTTTTTATAAATAATAGGAAATATAGTAAAATAAGAATAAAATAAAAAAGAGAGAGAAGGATTGGGGGTGAGAGAAAAAAAGAGACAATATTAGTACCTTCATATATGACTTACAATGCATTAATACAATTATTTGGCTCTATTATGTTAACTCTTACATTTAAGACTATCACCTTCTAACAAATGCACACTGTACTACTGACTGCAGCAAGTAATCCTAGACATGTGCATATATTGCACATAAGCATGTTCCAATTTCACAGATTACAGTTTACAGCAGGGCATTTGTGCCACTGGTATAGAAGTTTTAATTGAACTATTATTGAGAATTAGCAGTATTGTATAGTTGGGAAGTGTGGTATTTGAACACGCAACCTCTGACTAAATTCTAATATTGTACAGTTGGTTTGTGCTACAGACTAATGCATGCACACTTGCTTTTACAGTTAAGATATGCATGCTCAACTTGATACAAGTCTATAAAACACCAAAAAAAAAAACAAACAAAAAAAAACAACCACTTTTAATGCTACAATAACAGTACTCTTCTGCTTCATGCTGTGAAGGCTGCCAGCCCAGCTAGCAGGAATTTTGAAAATAATTCTATGCTATTTGTGAATAGTAATATGGTGTGTATGCTTGTCTACAAATGGAAGAAAATATGTTATGTTAAGCTGCATGTTATGTGCTGAGCTTCAAGAATGTAAACATAGTGTACCCTACTGGAAAAGAACAGAGTTAACTTGCAAACTCTAAGAAAATAAGTGATTGTTTATGATGGTGTTTATCTCAGCTAGGAGACAGAATGTCTGCAGCTAGAAATTCTTTCTATTGTCTGGAAACAGAAATAATTATAAGTTTCAAATAAAAGTATGTAACTGTTTTACGACTTCTAGTTCCAGGCAAACTTCCAAAAGATAAGTATTTTTGACACAGAGGTGCTAAATTTTAAGTTCTGTTAGCCTGGGAACTAAAGGCAGTGGTGACAATGAACAATGTAATCTGAGATAACCCAGCAGAAATGTTTCATAGTAATTTAAGAACTTTCTCAGATGGAAAGTGTGCATTTTCTAATTGTCTTTGAATCTGACAACATTCTCTCATCAGCACTTCTCATATGTATTTGCCTGGCTCTGTAGGTAAGTCATTTAGGACATAGCTTTTCTTAGATACAGATAGGAATACAGTAAATATTAGTTTAGATGTTTTCTTTACTTATTTGAGACTTTCCTGCAATGTTGTTTTAATGTATTTCATGTGATTCTGAACTCTGTTGTCACTGTGTTTAGTTATTGAGTAATGTCTTGTGCTTTTATTATTTATTATTAAATATATTTAAGCCTTTTAATTGTGGCTGGTTTGTTTAGAGAAATGTACGCTCCTAGAGTGCTTGCATAAGTATTTGGTGACACTCTATAGGCTACTCTTAAATAGCCTTGCTGTTGGTTACACTTACCATTTGGATAATAGTAACATTACACAGTAGTAACCCTTGGGAAGGGCCTTATAGTAGCTGATAAGTAGAGTGGTTGTTAGCAGCTGGTACTACCTTATAGTCTGGGCAGAAAGGGGCATAGCTAATAAACCTGTGGCAGCCTTTCCCAGGAGTCTCTGTTTGTTTGTATATAAATTAAATCTCAAAGTGTGTGTGTGTGTGTGTGTGTGCGTGTGTGCGTGTGTGCGTGTGTGTGTGTGTGTGTGTGTGTGTGTGTGTGTGTGTGTGAGTGTGTGTGTGTGCATGTGCATGCGTGTGTGTGTGTGTGTGTGTGTGTGTGTGTGTGTGTGTGTGTGTGTGTGTGTGTGTGTGTGTGTGTGTGTGTGTGTGTGTGTGTGTGTGTGTGTGTGTGCCAACTATATGGGAAGGGGCACAAAGCACTGGTTGGACAGAAAGGTGTCTGGAGCTTTTGGCTTGACCACTCAGCTGAGATCTTACCCCTATAGCTGTGCCAGAGGGGAATCTTATTGGGGATTTGGAGAAAGATGGAGAAACCAGCCCTAATGATCTCTGTGTGCTCTTAAGGGGAAATTGTATTTTACTGTGTGTGTGTGTTTACTTGTCATCCTGCCAATGTGCACGGGTGTTAGTGGTGAGGATTGAGGCTCCTTGATTACTGGGCCAGTCAGGGGCGTCATACATACATACCACATGTTTCCCTTATCTTTGCCAATCTAGCCCTGTGGGTTTGGACATTGCAGTCAAAACACTGGTAGCTGTGGAAAAAACAGCACAGAACAGAAACCATTATGAGTACCTGTCTTGCCTATATTCAGTTTTCTAAGCCTCACAAGCACTCTATGTAGATGATACTTAAACAGGTGTGGGATGCCCCAGTCCTAAGTTCCTCTATCCAATTGTCGAGTGTCTACCTCTTCCTCCTCTGTAGGTCATTATAATAATGCCTACATTGCTCTCCAGTGTGTAAGGTACCGGTGGCACTGGATACATCCTGGGCTAAACTATCCCAAGCCTCAGACTTATACTGGGAGCCAGATTAGTCCCCCTGCAGAAGCATTTGGCTGTGGTTCTTAAATAGGAATCCAATAAAAATCCTGGACTTCTGGACACCCCACCTTTGTGCCCTAAACCTGGCACATTCCCCACACACAACTGTCATGTCTGCCAAGGATCTGTAGCAATAGAGACTGATACTTTCTCACCATTTCCAGTTATCACATTTACTGGAGTTGGCATACTGTTTGAAACTGTTATGTTGCATAAATGCGTTGCTTGGAAGTGTGGATCTCTGAGCAATGAGTTTGTGTGATGGTAAGCTGAGAGCAATTGCAAGTTTATTGGATTTACAGACAGTTGTGTGTGCGTGTCTTAGACAAATGTGAAAGCCATGCAAGTCCACATAGCAGCATTATACTTCCAAGAATTGAGTACACATTATGTCCATAGGCATACATCTGATAATAAATGTTCATAGGTTCATAGGTAGGTACTAGGCTATCTTCCCGAAGGCATTTATAAGCCTAGCTGGAATGTGTTGGCTTTCGCCGCCCCCTTAGATTAGTTCCCTGTGCTTCTGTCCAGCAGAGCCATTGAAGGGATCCCTGGGGTAAAGTTTCTGTTTCCCATCCTCTCGTCAAGGTTTTTCTTGAAGAGGGTTAGCGAGGAGCTCTGCCTAATGTATATTGGAATCTTATTCCGGAGCATGGGAAGTCTCTGGGACAGGAATCTGTCCCTCCAGCATGTCCTATTTATTGTTGTGGTGAGGTTTAGATCCCTGGAGTGTGTGGCTCGAGGGTATATGTTTTTTTTTAGGTGGAGCATGTCCATCAATTCTGGGTTGGATATGGCCTTGTATGTCAGGCAGAGATCACCTCTGAGTAGGCGATATGCAACCAAGTACAGCTGGAGTTTCTTCAGTCAAGCTGCATAGGGCATCTGCTTGAGGCCAGTGATCCTCTTGGTGAGGTACTTCTGTGTCTTTCCAGTTGTTGCAGGTGTCTTGTAAGGTACATCCCAAATGGGGCATTTTACTCTATGATGGGTCTGATGAGTGATGCATAGAGCAGCCCAATGACCTCTTTCGATCTGGATGCAAACCCTTTTGTGATTAGGTGGGCCACATAGCCACATAGAAGGATTTTCTAACCACTTTGGCAATTTGATTATCAAAGGAGAGGTTTCTATCTACTTGGGTCCCCAGATCCCTTATTATGTCTTCCATATTTAGGGGGCTACCACCTATGTGGTAGTTTGTGGGTACTTTGTTTTTTCCAAAGGGGATGACTATGCACTTTTTGGCATTTAGCTTGAGGCCATGATTTTGACACCAGGTATCTGTCTCAGTGAGACCCTTTTGGAGGATGTCAGTGTCAGCCGGAGAGTCAATTATAGCCCCTAGTTTGCAGTCGTCTGCGAACTTGGTCAGCCATAGTCCTCCTGTGCTTGCCTTTACCTCTGAGAAGTATATGCCGAACAGGTGGGGTCCTAGGACTGAACCCTGGGGAGCGCCACTTGTAAGTGGTTTAGGTTTATAGGTTTATAGGTTTATAGGTAGGTACTAGGCTATCAACCCTGGGGGCTATACAAGCCCAGCCAAAAAGGTACCCTGGCTTTTGCCACCCAAGAAAATTATTTTCCTGTGCCACTGTTGAGCAGTGCAACAGAGGAGTTCCCCGGGGTGAATTTCCTATTTCCCATCCAATCAAGATTTTTCTTGAAGAGTGCTAATGTGGAGTTTTGTTTGATATAGATAGGTAGTTTATTCCAGAGTATGGGACATCTCTGGGACAGGAATCTATCCCTCTGGCATGTTCTGTTTATTGTGGTGACAAGGTTTAGGTCCCTAGAGCATGTAGCTCAGAGGGATTCGGATTTCTTTAAGTGGAGCATGTCCAATAGCTCTGGGTTTGACATAGCTTTGTATGTTAGGCAGAGATCTCCTCTGAGTAGGTGATATGCGATGGAGTAAAGCTGGAGTTTTTTGAGACGGTCTGCGTAGGGCATCTGTTTGAAGCCGGTAATCCTCTTTGTGAGGTATTTCTACAGCCTTTCCAGTTGTTGTAGATGTCTTGTGAGATACATACCAAAAGGAGTGTTGTACTCAATAATGGGTCTAATGAGTGATGAGTAGCAGGGAACAATGACCTCTTTTTTTCTGGATGAGAAACCTTTTGTGATGAGGTGTGCCATGTAGAAGAATTTCCTGACTACTGTGGCAATGTGATTATCAAAGGAGAGACTACTGTACACATGTGTCCCAAGGTCTCTTATCACACTTTCGATGTTAAGTATACTACCGCCTATGTTGTAGTTCATGGGTACAGAATTTTTACCAAAGGGAATGACAATGCACTTTTTGGCATTGAGTTTGAGGTCATGGCTTTGACACCAGGCATCTGTCTCAGTGAGGCCCTTTTGTAGGATGTCCACATCGTTAGGAGTTTCGATTATGGCTCCTAGTTTGCAGTCATCTGTGAACTTCATTAGCCAAAGACCTTCTGTGTTAGCCTGTACTTCAGAGAAGTAGATACCAAACAGGAGAGGACCCCCAGGACTGAACCCTGTGGTACTCCACTTGTCACTGGTCTGAAGTCGGATTTGGAGTCTGCTACTTTCACAGTGTGGGTTCTATCAGTGAGCCAATTGGCAACCCATCTTGTGACATAGGGATTTATACCTAGTTTAGTGAGTTTATCTACAATTCCAGAGTGGGGGATGGTGTCGAAAGCTTTGGCAAGATCTAGATAGGCTGTGTGAACCACATTACCCTTGTCTACGGCTTTGGTGACTGCTTCAAAGAAGTCTATGAACCTATGTACCTATAAATGTGATAATGCATAGCTTGATAATTAAATAAATAAATAAATGACACAATAGTGTCTCATCCCTCATACATATAATGAATATTAGATCCACTATCTAAAGTGTTATAAGTGATAGTGGCTATAATGGGAGGTGGAACAATAGTAAAAGTATATGGTGCATCCTGTATTAGAACCCAGAACCATAGGTATGGCACTTGCATACTTACACCTGCTGCCACAAGAATGTTAAAATAACATGTGTCTATGTTGCCGTTCATTACTATAAACTGTAATGTCACAACAGTTAAAAAAAGTTGTATACCTGTACTAGAACTTAGGACCCTCTGTACTCCAGCTCTACACTTACACCTGTTGCCACAGGGCCAGTTCCATGACAGTTCTTAATTTATTAATCATCCTTAGGGTCTCTGTGTTAACCACTGTGCAACACCACTTAACAGGTTTACATGGTACCCAACAGAATTAGCTGAATTTATCCAGTTTCTATTTTTGGCTGTCTGGGTCCTGTCTGCTTCCTGGATGGTCCAGTTGTCCAGTTTGCAAACTTCTATGCTTTGAGCAAATGAGATAATCACAGTCAAACCCTGCATTAATTTCCTCCATTCCTGTGATTGTGCTACGTGATGCATCTCACAAATACTCTCCCCCCAAAAGATAAATAAACAAAGACAGAAAATGAGAAAAAGAAAAACAAGGGTAAGTAGTTGAAATGAGGAAAATCAATGTATGACATACACACAAGAAAATGATGGCTCACATCAGATATGTCTACATAAATCTGGATTTGAACTCTCTCTTAAATGCACCCTTACAATACAGGACAGGTGCCTTATCCCTCTTTGTCACACAAACAGCTTTGCAGCAAAGAACTGAACCCAGTCAGCACGCAACCAACTGCAACAACATCTACAGTGATACCAACCATACAGCTGCTATTTGTACATGTATTATTTTTGGATGTAGTACTCCTAGTGAACACACAACCTGTTATAATTATTGCTTGCAAATATACAGCTATGTCTTACATTTTTTTGTTTGTTGGCCATTCTTTAGCTATCTGATCAGTACATTGCCCTTAAAATGTGTGAGGATATTAAGTGGAAATAATACCATATGCTGCTGCCAACAAATGAAGTGCAGGTTGGATGTTAAGGAGCACAACCTGTGACTTGTGTGCTGCTTACTTACATTTCCAGCCTTATATCTAACACTTTATAGATCTAACCTGACACACCCATTGGGAGTAAGGCAGCCTGCAGTGCTGTTGTGTTTTCCTTCTCCCAACCAGTAATCATTCACAGCTGCAATCCATTAAAACCAAACACTGAGGGGGTACCTGCACTATGTTTACATCTCCTGCACAGATCCAAGTATTTGGGATTCAGCAATTCTAATGAGTTTGCACCTCATTTGCATCTTCATCATGCTAACAGTCCTGAATCTTCACCATATAAAAAGGCAACCATGTAGCTAAGCAAACTGATGGTGAGGAGACTTGTTTATGTTAAGAAGACTGCACATAAGATATTTCTTCAGGATTTATCTATACAGAGGAATACTGAACTTCAGAATGTATGCTTCCATTTTGTCAGCTACATCCTGCATATGCTGGAATGTATTTAAGAAAATTCTTAAGCAAAGCCTTTTACACTTTTATATGTTTGCATTAGTTAAAAGTGTACTAATGGTATAGGGATTTTTGCCAAGCCATTTCAGAAGTATACATGATTGCCAATACATGAAAATGGAATGCTGTGTGAAAAATACGTACAGATGTTTCAGCTAAAGTTCCTTTGATAGCAGTTTTAACATTTCAAAGCTGGTTTGTTAGCAAAATGTGTCATTTTCCTGTTCTTTTGTTTTGGGGGGGGGACAAAGGTGAATTATTGTTATGCCACAAACAAGGTTACACTCTTCTTTTGGGGGGAGCAAAGGTGAATTAGTGTTATGGCACAAACAAGGGTACACTCTTCTTTTTGGGGGAACTAAAGGTGAGTTAATGTTCTGGCACAAACAAGGATATGTTGTGCTTGTTACTCTCCTTGTTTTGCATCCTGCCTGCTGTTAGTATTTCACATCTCTAGACTGTTTTATGTTTCTCCCGTGGGTAATACTGACTGGCTACCTTTTCTGTTTTATCTGGAAACAGTTATTTTGCAGTTATGTGATACTTATGCATATTATCCTTCTGTTGTCTTTCAGGACACCTAGGAATATGCCACCCAGGCATGTCAATCTTCGCAGACTCTCCTTCACTGATGCTGAGAACCAGGTGATTGTGGATGTCATTAGGCAACACGGTGCTATTCTGCTGGAAAGGGGACAGGGAAATAAGGCATGTAGGATGCAAATATGGCACCAGATAGTTGATGATGTGAATGCTGCGAGTGGCCATGGCAGGACATATGAACAGGTGCACCACAGGGCCACTGATATGATCTCATCTCAAGGAGTAGAGCAACTGCAGTGGACAGAGACCAGATGGTCACCAGGGGAGTGCCAGCTAGGGAACCACAACTAACACCTAATGAAGAGTTCCTGGTCAATATCAGGGACTGAGACAGCTCCCAGGTGAGTGCAGTACAGCATGTGCTGGATGTCAGGGCAACAGGTTTAGAGACAGCAAGCATTTCCCAGGAGGAGCTTCCAGGTAGGCTTTAGCATCTCAACAGTTGAATACTGTTGTATTGTAAAACTATTGAAATCAATATGTTACTTTTGTGTCACATGTCTGTTGTTTGGGTGGGGATTAAAGATTAAGTTATTAACTTAGGTTGGAGTTGTCAGCCATGTTCTTGTTGAAAGTATAATTAATGGACATATAAATGGGTAAAAGTTTTACCCCCTGTGTTTCTATTAATTGTGATGATGTTGCCCTTACCTCTTGCTTAACTTCTTCCAGGACCATCTGGATTGCAGAGGAGAATCTTATCTGCAGATGGTAAGCCAAACATATCAGCATTGCTGAGCAATATAAAGAGATATCTTAGCGTGTGCAATTGATGTCAGGCCTTTTGTGTGTTTTGCTATACTGTCTGTAATAGTGGCAGCACTGTTACACTGTTAGCATATATTGCACTATAGTAGTGTAGGTATTGATTTTCTGTGTTTTGTGCTTTTGATCTCATGACAGTGGGAGTGTGGACCCTCTGGCACCTGATGTCATTGTGTCAGCAGTCTCGGATGATGATGGCCAAACAGAGGCACTCTCAGGGGGTGCAGAGGTTGAATCTGACAATGAAGTTGATATACAGCCTTCCCCTGCAATTCCATTAGACACAGCCAGTAGGCCTATGCCTGCCCATTCCAGGAAGCCCTCAGATATTGGACAGGTTGTGGGCGAGGCCATTGATCAGGAAAGTGTGGCTACTGTGGCTTTAGTGCATGTTTACTCCGGCTGTAGCCAAAGTGTGGGGGAGGTGCTATTCAGGAGGGCTAAGATGGGTGCTTGGAGGGGGCATGCTATCCCTCCTTCACCTGGTGCAGTTGTTTCTTCCAGTGCCACCCACCATATGTTTAGGACCATCATGAAGGCACAGACATCATCTCAAAGGTGCTCTAGACAAATGCTCAGTGTTGTAGATGTGGCAGAGGCTGACATGCATGACTGCCTCCACCATGTTGCCAATTCAATGGATTGAGTGCATGACATGTTGAAATGGGGGGTGTCTGTCATGGAACGAGCATTGTCTGTGATGGAAGTTCTGCTGGGAGGGGTAAAGCATCTTCGTGGTCATAGGCCAGCCACATCATCTGCTATTAGCCAATGTAGCTGTGCCTGGTCACACTTCCACAGTGGCAGTACTTTCACTGCTCCATTAGCGAGTATGCTGCCCACACCCAGATGTGACAAGCCATAGAGTCGTGGTTCTGGGTGTCCCCATGAAGGGAGCTTGTCAAGCAGACATCAGTCACATTCAGGTAGCAGCAGTGCATCTGACCATGTGCATGGACATGCCATTGCAACTCCTGGGAGAGCCAGTTCTCATGGTAGGGGATGACAATGATGAACTGCCACTTCTACCATGCATGGCTCACACCTGTCCAACTTATCAAGACCTAGAGACAGCCCAGAGCTTGGCTGTCCTGTCCTCATGAAGACACTCACACACCCATTTCACCTGGAGGACCCCTACAGACACACACACACACACACACACACACACACACACACACACACACACACACACACACACACACACACACACACACACAGCAATTACTCATTTTGCCTCACTCGCCATTTGTTGGTTTACCCAAAAGTCTTACTTTTCTTTCTAGCTCTCACACACTCACCTTTTGTGTCAGCCTATTCTTTCTGCCCCCACCCCCCCCCCCACAACACACTGTACACCTGTATAAGTGATGATAACTGTGCCATATCACTGTTTTCTATCTTTTGGATTCAGGATCCATAAGCTTTGTGTCTGATGCTCAGGGTCCATAGCTAACTTAATGCTTACTATGTCTGCATTTGTGGTGTTGAACTGGCAATTGTACCACTTTGATTTTATATTGGTCTTGGAAAGTTAGACAGTTGTCAGCATCAAAATTTTCCAACTTTATATTGAATGATCTTGTGAGGGTTGTGAAGTCTGAAACTGCAATGTGTGTCATCACTTTCCAAATTCTCTCTTTAATGATTTTCCAGTACAAAGCTATGGTGCTAAATTGAGGACATGCAGTGATCTGTAGTACTTTTGAGAGGTATGACTGTGTGAATATTTGATGCCTGAGGCCTTCTACTTAATAATGGACACATATAAGTCAAATAAGTCTCTTCTGTCACATGTTAAAGTAAGTTCTGTACAAATCTCCCACCTTTTATTTGCTTACCATACCAACTAATGAAAAACAAGGATATGCCAAATGCTCATATTATAAGACAATACAGTCCAATTTCAGGATTTGCATTGTAAATGCAACAGTTGCCACAGTTTTAAGTCAGGGCTGACTTTGCCTGATGCAAGCAGTACAATGTCAATACTCAGGGTGGTAACAGTAGTGTGAGTTGCCTGGCATCAGTGTTATAATATGTATGTGAGTAGAGAAAGGTTTTAGGTCATTAGATGCTGAGTGAGTGTGCTATGCATTG
Source organism: Protopterus annectens (assembly GCF_019279795.1). Taxonomy (NCBI): domain Eukaryota; kingdom Metazoa; phylum Chordata; order Ceratodontiformes; family Protopteridae; genus Protopterus; species Protopterus annectens. The sequence continues at coordinate 1,075,040,006 of NC_056725.1, forward strand.
TATTAGCCAATGTAAGTGCATACTGAGTATGGCTATGTCTGCCTACACCCAAAGCAGCTGATGTTTCCCCATCTGACTCCACATCTGCCTGTGGCTGTGGTGACCTTAGCATTGGTGGTGGAATGTGTGCCCCTTCCCCTTGTTTATCCTACTGAAGCTGTTTCTTCAGGATGATGTTGTGTAGCATGGCACATATTGTGAATATGTCTGTACATGTTCAGGGATTGTACTGCAGGACTCCCCCAGATGTATCTATGCACCAGAACCATGACTTCAGCAGCCCAAACACATGCTCTATGATATTTGCTGTTTAAGTGTGTGCCTCATTAGGGCCTTGTTCTGGGGTTGCTTATGCATTTCTGATGGGTGTCTTCAGCCACAGTTCCAGTGGATAGCCTGCATCCCCCAGTAAATGATCCTGTGGGGTATCACCCCTAGCAAACATCTGGTACAGCTGGGAGGTGTGCCAGATATGTGAGTCATATGTGAGTCATGATAACTGCCAGGGTTGCCAGTACACATGTTCAAGATGATTCCCTTGGTATTGCACACAGCTTAGCAGCTGATAAAGTGGTAGCCCTTTCTGTTCATTTACAGCCTACTCTGTTCCCTTGGTGCTACCTTCATTTTTATATGTGTGCAAACTATGGTACCCGATACTTCAGGGTAGTGTGCTACACTGTAGAACTCCTGCATATTTCTGACCCTGTTTTCAGAACTATGGGGAAATTATATGTTGTCATTGGCATGTTAGAGGATAGCATTCAGGAATGAATGGAGGGTCCTAGATGCTGATGCCTGTTACACCCCTAGCATGTCCCTTGTTGGTCTCAGAAAGGTACCTATAGTAAAGATTCTAAGTGCTACACAAATCTTTGACTGCACTGGGATGGTTTCCCCTCATTTGGCTCTGGGTCTGAGTTCAAGATGGCAGAAGTCACAGTGTTCCTGTATTATGTTCCTGTCCACTCTGTAGTGCTCTACAATTTCCACATCATGTTGGTTGTGAAAAGTTAAATGGGGTCTGAAAACTCTTTTCTGTCTTGGCCTAGGCCTACTAGCAGCAGCAGCATTGACTTCAGCCCATAGCACATACAAATGAATTACAGCAGCAGCAGCCCCTAACATTCTGTCCATGTAGACTCCTTTCTATGGCTGTATACCAAAATTTTGATAGTCACAGGAAATACCAGCCCAGAGTCAACACAGATGCTTTATAGCTTGTTGAATAGCTCCACCATGTTGGATTAGTTGATTAGCATGCAATTCAGCTGCTTATGATGTAATTAGCATGCCACTGTGTTTATTTTGCTTCTGTGGGAGTGCATGACTACACAGTACTTACTGAATCTAAATTTTGTTGTTACCATGTTTGCATTGTGCTTCAATGTGGACATGGTAGAAAATGACCATATATGGTTTATCAAATGTCCCTGCTCATATTCACATCCAATTTATGATCTCCGAGGCACTCAAATATGTCTCAGTGTGGAACTCTGAACAAAGTGCATATAAATATTAGATTAAGATCTTGCGACTGAAAACCAGCTGTCCTGTAAATGCTCTGCCTTTAGAAAACAAGCCAAATGTAATCTCATGACTTAAAGTTTGTAGAGCAAGCATATATTCCTGTAAATTTTATACCATAATAGGAAGATACAGTGTACTTTTAAAATTAAATCAACATTTATGCAAGGAAGAGTTTCTTTAAGGATTTAAGACATATGAATGCATACCTCTTAATTTCTGTAAAAATGACAATAAATATTACAGTAAACAAAATTAAGAGAGTATATTATTCTGTGGTCCCAAAATAGTAGAATGGATTTCATATAACGCTTTAAAGTTTGCATTATAAATTTGATTATTATAAATATTAAGTGTATAATTTCTCTTTGAGACTTACATAATGTGTGAGTAAAAAACAACATGAAGATGATGGATTTCAGTGACTTAGGCACTCTACACTGATATTTTGTTTCAGTAAACAAGAAGCTGACATTTTGTTTTCTTTTGTCAATTACTTTAGCAGAAAAATCATTGTCAAATCAGATGTTAAAATGTCCAAATTTTAACAAATTTTTTGCCAAAACAAATTTTAATGCTAGTTCTTTCTTTGCCCAAAAATTACAATGTTATCACCATTGATCTTGCCATAGAAGAGTAATTAGTAGGAGTGGCTTATCTATGGTACAGTGTTCTCTTTCAATAGCATAGGAAAGTCCTTCTTGCAAATTAAGAAACTTAAAAATCCAGGAGGATAGAAAGGCAATAATGTCTTATCTTTCAAGTTTTATCAGGTAAACTAAAAATTCTGATATTGTACATTTTCTCTTTGTTCTCTGGGTCATCTGCTTTATTGTGTATCCAGGTAGTTTGTTAAAGGAGAAAGTCTGTTTGCATTTCTTCCTCTTTTAATCTACTATGTATGCCTGTGAGCAATGTCTCTGTGTCAGAAATGTTTGTTATTGTATAATTTCCTTTAATGTATTTGCTTGAAGATATTTTCTTTGGGTTGCTTTCGTGAAATCCATAAATTTTCACAGAGAATTTGTAAAAATATGCCATAATCATCTGCATATCTTTTTTTTTCTGGGAAGAGTCTGACCCTGGGATTCAATATGCCAAAATTTCTGTGCAGGAATAGTGTAGCCGTTCTTGCATGGAATATGGCTGCCAAGTGATCCAGTAAACAAGCCTTTTGATGTGCACAAGCCTGTGACAGCACTATTCCATGACAGACACCACTGAATAATGATAATTACCTCAGTTTCTGGTGAAAACCATGCAAATGAGGTGAATTAGTGATTCAGTAAGCAGGCAGGCATCTGTGCAGATATAGTGCGAGGTGCAGAAATGTATTTGGCTAGTAGCCGAATACATTTCTGCAAAAATCAAAACGGAGGCATAACAGCTGAAAGTAAAGCATGTGTTATACTCCTTAGGCATGCCAATGGCCAAATATAAGGTGATTAGCATGGAAAAGTATTGCAAAATTATAAAAATAAAAGTTTTATTTTTTTTGGCCGATCTCGGCCATTTAAGCATTGGGCAGTTGTGCGCAAACTGGATTGTGCCGGAAATAAAAAAAAAAATGTGAAAAGACAATTTTAAGTAAAATCTGCATTTTGCTATTATAGTCTATGGCATGCATAATCAAAACAATAGCAGGGAACAGTTGTTGCTAAGGGGAAAGGCTCTGTTGTAGTGCAGTAACTAGGGATTAAGGCAATGGGGTATGCTAATGAGGGAAAGTTCCTGAAACACAAAAAGAAGCTAAGTGCCAAACTGCACCTAACCATGTACGTGATATAATGCAGTGGTTTAAGCAGGTGGATCAGCAGACATGAAAAGGGGGGGGGCATGTCATGCTTGGTGTAAGCACATTGGAGATCCACGTCTACCAGATAACCTTAGCTAAGCACAGCTAAGCAAGGGGGTGTGGCTGAAGCTGTAGTGACTTATTCCATGAAATGAAGAGTGTGTTCATGTCCAAGGGAGGGCCATTTCTCTTGTTACCTTAGTTAAATGGGTTTGCGTGGTGTGCACTGGGTGTAAAACAAAACAAAGAAAAAAAAACAAGAATAGTAGGACGGTTTACGTTTGGGCACTGGGTTTGTGCGGCGTGCCTCTAGGCTTAAAAGGGGTGGAAATGGGAAGGGAAAAAAGGAAAAAAAAGGGGAAATAGCAGAATAAAAGCAGTTAAGTACAAATAACGTAGCTGGCAGGTGGAATGTATCATAGTCAGCCAATCATACAGGCAGCATCTGCAGCACAGCAGTATAAACTATGCAAACACCTTACAGTCTGTTTTTTCCCACAAACTCTGCACCATTGGTGTACACATGCGGGGGAATTTTAACCAAAAACAAGTTAGGGGCTGCCACTGCTTTGATCAATCAGTATGTGCTAGAGGCTGAGGGAAGTGAGGAGGATAATGCTAACAACTGCTACAGATTGAGGAGGAGGAGAAGAGTGTTCAGACCCAGGGTAACTTACCAGGTGCTACATGATCTGGAGATAGTAGAGTGGTGGACAGAAACATACTGCAGCAAATCATTGATCTGTGCCAGCCTCAAATCAGACCCAGAGCTAACAGAGGTGAACCCATACCAGTGGATACCAAGGTATGAGTAGCCTTAAAAATACTAGCTACAGGTAATTTCCAAAGACCTACTGGGGATATCATGGGGTTCCTGGATGACATCCTACCACATGCCGGTGAGCACATTTACTTCCCCAACACCCATGAGGAGAGGCCCTGCAATATGCGTCTCTTCCATCATTTAGCAGAATATCCGGAGGCACTGGATGCAATAGACTGCATGCACATCCACATCAAAGCACCACCCGGTGAACAGGGTAGGGTCTACATAAACGACAAGGTTTTCCCCTCCATCAACTGCCAAGTTGTGTGTAGTGAATGTGTGTGCTGGCAGCCCGGAAAGCTATCATGACTCCCACATCTGGCATTCATCACAGCTATACCAGACATTTGACAGTGGGGACATCCTGTATGGCTATCTGGTGGGGGATGATGGCTATGCACTGGAGACGTGGATGAATTCACCCATCAAAAATGCATACACACCCACTCAAGAATGCCATAATGAGGCACACACAAAAAAAAAGGATCATTATAGAACATCTGTTTGGGATGCTCAAGTCAAGGTTCCACTGCCTTGACATGTCTGGTGGAGCCTTGCAATACTCTCCAGCCACATGTGCACACATATTCATAGTATGTACCATGCTACCCAATATGATCCTGTGGAAACAGCTGCAGTAGGAAAAGCACGGGAAAGGGTCACACAGCCTCCCATCATTGCCAAGGTCCCCACAGGCACAGAGGGACTCAGAAAAGGAAGCCCCTGAGCCTGCTCCCTTAGGCAGATGGAGGCATGCCCTTGTATGACCAGGCCTTGGCAAAGAGGCAATTCATAGCATACACATTGACACTGTAGGGACCCAGGGACTGACACCTCTCTCTGACTCACACACAGAATAAAATGGATGACACACACATCACATTACTTGTAATTTACCATGTGTTGGCAGTGTACTGTGTGCATCCAACATAGGCAGCCCTCAAGCACCGTCCTCACAACTCATGTGGATACAAGGTTCGTTAGTCTTCTTAGCAATAAATTAATGGATTACTTATGTTTTGGTAGCATATCTCTGGTAATGCTGCATGCATGCAAGGGAATGGGGTGGCCTACTGGGATAGCAGCAGACAACTGACAGCTATGTGGGACAAAAGGAAATATCTGCACAATACTGGCTTCCCCACACTATGCAGTGTCATTTAAGGTGAGAAATCCCACTGCAGTGTATGTGGTGGGCCAACTAAGGGGGTCATAGGTCACATGCATGGATGTCACTGTGGGGATCCCATACTCACCCCCAGACTCACACAGCAAGTCAGCTGTAGAAAACCATAAAGGAATGTCTGGCAAAGGCACACAAATGCTAACAATGATGAAATACCACCCTACAGACTTACACAGTGATATCACAGCAGGACTTGCATTTGCAGTAAGACTCTGAAGGGTAAGAAGTCTGAAACTCAGTTGTATGCTAGTACAATCTGACCTGTGCTCTCTACTGATATGCCTCTATTCTCCAAGACAGGGAACAGTGCTATTCTAAATGGAACCAAAATGTAAAGCCAAAATATCAGCACAGTCTGTGCAAATGTCTACTGTTAACAGGTGTGCCCCCCACACACCCATATTCACATAGAAATGCAGTAACATGTAAGTTTGTAGGGTAATAGCAGCAGAGCACACATTGCTAGGTCTGTACCAATCAATATGGATAAGTTGTTGCATGTCCACAATATGCAGGGGTCAGTGAGCTATGCGTATGTGTGGGGAATACTGTCAGGATGTGGCCAGCAACTTCCCATGGCTGTTGTGTTCTACTGGCCAAGGTACAGTACTGTGGTAGACAGGGCCATGTTCAACAAAATGCAGTGCAAACTATTTTGCCTGTCAGCTACACATATGGTGGGAGTTGTACACGCTGTCCAGATGTCAATATCCATTACTGCCAGCAAGCTGGACAGGTCATGTTCAGGGGGTCACACATATGAGCAGTACACAGGTTGGAGTAACCTACATACTGCCTACCATACCTCACATCTCTACAGACCTTTTGCAGAATGTACACATGTTTGCATCATATTTGTGATGTCTTTAGTCTGAAATAGTGGTTGTCTGGCAAATCAATGGCAAACCACAAAGGTCTAAAGTAAAAAAAATATTGATGGATTGTAGTGTCTCAGACTTCATACCCTATAGAAAAATGCATGCTAATGTAAAATCTGTTATTATATCACCCTTCCAGGTTTGTAAGGCCAATAGTTACAATGGTCTCTATATGTAGGCCTTTATCACCCAATTACTCATGGTTATGTCCAGATTTCTGGTTCACATATGTAGAGAGTATGGTGCCTAGTAGCATAGCAGTGTGTTCTGTCACTTACCATTGTCACCCCAGGGGGTCCACTGCCTGGCAGCCTGGGAACATATGAGTGACAAAACACACTGCCTTGCTACAGATGGCCTGCAGCAGTCACGCATGGCCAACAGGCCTCTGGTAAAAGGCCCATACCTCACCCATAGTGCTTTTGTAGGGAATGTCATGAAGTCTATACTACCACCATACAGTCAGCAAATTCAAATGTAAGGCCATGCTGCTAAATGCTAGTAGCATACCTGTCAACCTTGTAGAGGAAGAAATCTAGACAAAGCCATATATAATGGTGGCATAAAGGACACATTTGAAATATTGCTCTCATAATGTTAGACAGTTGACAGAATAACAGAGGGGGTGTGTAGTAGCATGGATGTCATGAAGGGTGTGAAGTCTGAAACTCTATTGTTCTGTCAGTATATGGTAAAAAAAATTATCTGCTTTTACTGTATTTGTGTTTCTTCCTACTTTATTTTGCTTTTGCGTCATCTTAAAAGTACTCAATTGTATTTATTACTGCTTGGTGTAACTCATTCTAAGCCTTTTAGTTTAAGCACTTGGGCTTCAGACCAGTTGTTTTACATTAAGAAGGTTTGTGGTCTACACTGTTGTGGCAGAACAGGTAGCTTACATCCTTCTAAGTTGGGAACTGCTGATTGAGTGCTCAGTGTCTGTTATTCTAAAAATGCATTAATTTTGGTTTAAGCACTTGGGCTTCAGGCCAGTTATTTTACATTAAAAGGGTTTGTGGTCTGCACTCTTGTGGAAGGAGAGGCTGGACTGTGCACTTCAAGCTGGGAATTTCTGGTTAAAGGCTTATAGTGCCTGCATATTTAAACTGCTTCTTACTGAAATTAGTACACCTTGTTTGCTGTAGCATAGACTAGATCCAGGCCTGCTGAATCTAGCTTTGTTTGTATAACTTGAGCACTAATCCAGGCATTCTTTAAAGTATTCAATTGTATTTATTACTGCTTGGTAGTAACTTGATTAAAGTGTAGCTATCATTCTAAGTCTTTTGGATTAAGCACTTGGGCTTCAGACCAGTTGTTTTACATTAGGAAGGTTTGTGGCCTGCACTGTGGTGGCAGGACAGGTAGCTTACATCCTTCTAAGTTGGGAACTGCTGAATGAGGGCTCAGTGTCTGTTATTCTAAAAGTGTATTAATTCTGGTTTAAGCACTTGGGCTTCAGGCCAGTTGTTTTACATTAAGAAGGTTTGTGGTCTGCACTGAGGTGGCAGAACAGGTAGCTTACATCCTTCTAAGTTGGGAACTGCTGATTGAAGGCTCAGTGTCTGTTATTCTAAAAGTGTATTAATTCTGGTTTAAGCACTTGGGCTTCAGGCCAGTTATTTTACATTAAGAAGGTTCGTGGTCTGCACTCTTGTGGGAGGACAGGTTGGACTCTGCCCTTCTGAGCTGGGAATTTCTGGTAAAGGCTTATAGTGCCTGCATATTTGAACTGTTTATTACTGAAATTAGTACACCTTGTTTGCTGTAGCATAGACTAGATCCAGGCCTGCTGAATCTAGCTTTGTTTGTATGCTTGTTGTTTGTTTGCTTGTTATTTCCCTGAAATGCTAATTCCACCTAAAACGTGGCTTTTCAGTGCTTCTGTGGATCCCTAGTGATATCTGCATTGCTTACTGTACTTATTTCCTTGTTTCACTTGAAAGAAAGTTTCTGTTTGTTGTTTTTGCATTTAAGTTACCTGTAACACATTGCATTTAAGTTACCTGGCACTTGCTCACTAAAGCAATTATATAAGTCAGCATTAAAAAAATAAAAGCACTACACCCTCACAAACTCCATTTGAGTACCTCGTTCCCCATTGGCCCTTTTTTTCAATTATAAAGGAATTCCCAGTACTATTCTAGCATGTCCAAAGGTCAGTTGTCAATCTCCTCTCTGGTCCAGCTGGTGAATCTGGGAATCTTGAGGCAATGTTACAACTGACTCATGTATACAGACAACTCTCTCCTCCTACCAACAAATCCCAACACATGTGAGAGATGCAACCATATAGCCATACTGGAGGGTAAGCTCTCTCAACTCAGTATTGGCGAAACCAGTCAGGAGGAGAAGGAAACCACACTCACTACAATTCCAGTCTCACATAGACCTACCATGACAGAAAAACAAACACATAAACACACAAAAACATACTCGGGGGCTCTAAATAAAAATCTGCCTAAGCAGCAGAGACCTCCAAAGCAGACACCCAAGCAACCGTTATCCCAAAACAAAACACGTGCAACACATAGCTCACAAAGCCAGTGTGCCAAACAGTCACAGCCCTTAAGGCTAAACAACACACCTGATACACTTCTAATAGGTGACTCTATCGTCAGGCACACTGACGTCCCGCTCACCAGGCTGAACAAGGAGAAGGTCACGGTGAGCTGTCTATCGAGCGCTAGGATCTGCCACATAACACAAGCACTCAGGTCACTCCAAGGCAAGTACAAATATGACTCAGTCATTGTCCATGCTGGTGTGAATGACCTGAGACGTACCTCCCTGGACTACATGAAAAGAGACATCGAGGAGTTCTCTGGCCGGTATGACCCTGACCTTGAGTAGCATCTTACCCTCACCAATAATGATGCAACAATATGAAGACAAGGTGATCAATTTCAACAATTGGCTTAAGTATTGGTGTCATTCAAAGGGGATCCAATGCCTGTCAGCCTGGGATGAGATGCTTGACAAGCCACGATGCTTCGCTAGGGACGGCTTGCACCTATCACCCCTGGGCTTTCGGATATTGGCAAAGGGTCTTGCTACCGCCATAGTGCCTTTTTTAGGCAAGGCTCAAAAGACAAGCCCACCTCCATAGGTATCACAAGGGATAAGAAACTAAGAGTAATGTTACTCAACGCCAGAAGTCTAAACCTCAAGATGTACACACTCGAAACTCTCCTTAGCATGGAGAACATTGATATCTGTGCAGTAACAGAAACCTGGTTCAAGGCTCCCGAGAGCACCCCAGCACTACCAGGTTATACCTCATACCATGCTTTTCAGCCCCACAAAAGGAGGGGGAGTATCAATATTTCTCAAAGATACCTACACCTCCAGGTTGGTGGCACAGCACGAAGCATCAGAGACTATCCATGTGCAAAAAGCGAACTGAAACACGATGAGAGCAGGCTAATAAAAAACAGGTTTAATATTCAAATACAAGTTAGCGCTTTCGGCGAAATAAATGTAGATATACATTCCATAGGCTGACATTTAAAGGATACTTATGCATCATTTGGGTCTTTATAACAACATAATAAATTTCAATTAGATCTAATTTTTGGTCTTTATACTAATTTTTAAATTCATTTTATTTCATGTTTTGACATTGTCATTAGTATTATTAAAATTGTAGTATTTCCAATTCTCTAGTATATAAATGTTGGTCCCTAGGATGGCCTACGTTTTTCTGTCTGGTTTAGTTTATTTATAAAATAATAATTTTTTAGACTGTGCCATTACGGTTCACAGTCACCTACATTTTACCAAACGCTGATCGCTATTCTGGGGATCATGTACTGAGTTTATTTTGTCGGTGGCCATTTTTTGTATATTTATATTTATTAGCATCATTAGAGGAAATACCACCCATTGCTTTATGTGATAGAATGCACTGATGCTAGCATAACCCAGAATCTTTAAAGTTTTGTTCAAAATCTGCTTTTTCACACTTTACACTAATTTTGATGTTTTATCATATGTTTCTACAGATTTTATAAGATACAGTTTGCGTGCTTTAAGTTATGATAACGACTAGCATTGCAGTATCCAGTTCACAATTTACATATCTTTTGTCTACTGCTTTAAGGTTCCCATGGATACAATCGTTTTGAAGAATGCTTGTTTTCTTGATTGGTTTTTAGATGCTGTTACTTTACTATTTAAGTTGTATTTTAATGCCATCCTGCTGTTTGTCTGAAGAATATGAATATTAAACCTGTTTTTTATTAGCCTGCTCTCGTCGTGTTTCAGTTCGCTTTTTAAACAGTTTTTTGTCTTGTGAGTTTCTGTTTGGCTTGGACTATCCATGTGCAACTAACTGTGGGTAAAACTGCCTTCCAGTTTATAGCCTGCTACAGACCACCCTCCCAAACCCAGGAACCCCACTCGGCCTTCCTGAGAACACTGGAAAATAAGAAGGTCTCTCCAAACACCATTATATTGGGCGACTTCAACTACCCAAACATAGACTGCGAACATTACTCTAGCTCCAACACCCTAGCCCAAAGGTTCCTAGAATTTATAAACTCAAATGCTATGGAACAACTTGTTACCACTCCCATAAGAGGGCACCACATACTGGACCTGATCATCACCAACATGGGGACTCTATGCTCCAGACCAGAAGTGTATCCCTCACTGGTAAGATCAGACCATAAACTAATCTCACTGGATATTCACATCCCAACTCCACCCCTTGCCCTGAAAACCACAGTAAAAAACTTCTCTAAAGCAAATTTCACACTCCTCAAAACTGAGGTGGAATCCTTCAAAGCCCCTGGGCTTGTGGAAAATATGGCCCAGACCGCAGAATCCTTTATAAATGCATTCTATGAACACCTTCAGGAATGCATGGATCATGCAATCCCAAATAAAACCAAAACCCAATCCTCCAAAGGCAGACGTTCTGTCTGGTGGACCCCAGCCATAAACAAACTATACAATAGAAGGAGGAAGCTATTACATGATAGAGTAAAATCCCAAAAAGGGAAGGCATCTCTGATCAGTATTAGCAAAAAACTACGGGCACTCATAAAATCGTCTAAGGTCAGCTTCAAGAGGAAAATTGCACAGGACACTAAGGATAATCACAAGGCTTTCTTTAGTTATGTTAGGAACCTGGGTGAAAATTCCCAGATATGCTCAGAATTAGTCCAAAATGACAAAAAATACACCAAACCCACAGAGATTGCCAACATCCTAGCTGACAGGTTCAGAGCA
>NC_056725.1:1075056452-1075158952 GCF_019279795.1 Protopterus annectens
CATCAACCATAGAGGTATCTGCTGAAACTCTTCAGCCCAATAAGCCCTGTGTCACGTGCATGAACTATGTAACAGTATGAAATGACTAACAAGGTAGGCAGGGCTGCTAATCTCAGTCCTGTCAAATGTGTGTATGAGTGTATCTGTATGTGTAAGCATGTATGACTGTAGGTTCAAGTATTTTGGGTCGATTCTCACCCAGTAAATCACCTATTGCCATACTTTACAAGGCCTGGTGATGTTGTTCACCTTGGAATTACCTTGAGACGCCCTTCACCCTGTAAGCTTTGTGGTGTATGCAATAAATGCATAACACTGTATTAGCAGTAACTAGATAGGTAGGAGTTCTAATCTCAGGCCTGGCAAATGTGTGTGTATGTGTGTAAGAACAGTATCCTGTGTGTGTGTGTGTGTGTGTGTGTGTGTGTGTGTGTGTGTGTGTGTGTGTGTGTGTGTGTGTGTGTGTGTGTGTGTGCGTCTGTGTCTTTGACTGAGAACTGTATCCACTGGGTGGCCTTGGTTTACAATTTTAGGCCATGTTACTCCCAGTACAAGTCCCAATGTCCACTTTACAAAGGCCACTGTTCACATCCGCTGTAGAAGTATTTGTGGGTACCCTTCATACCTATAAGCCCCATACTGCGTGCAGCAGTTATGTAACAACATTGAATGGATAGCATGATAGGCAGGGCTGCTATTGTCAGTACTAGAAATTGTGTGTGCATTGGTGTATATAGCAGTGTTTGTGAGTGTGTAGACTCATAGGTGACAGTCTAATGAGTGCTCCACACCCAATACACATTCCATTGCCATATCTCATAAGGGCACGTGATATTATTCACTTTACAGGTACCTTGAACAGTCATCACACTATTAGTACTGTGCCATCGGCGATAACCGCATAACACTGTAGTAGCACTAACTAGATGAGTAGGGGTTCCGAACACAACACTGACAACTGTGACCCTGTTAGTGTGTGTTTCTGTGTGTGACTGTGTGTGTGGGAACAGTATTCTCTGTATGTTTGAGCAATATAATATCTTCTGGGGGGTGTAGGTTTTACCAATCTGAGGTGTGTTCCACCCACTATACTTACCATTGTCCACTTCACAAGGCCTGCTGACATCAAACACCATGGGTTTACCTGTACACACCCCTCAGCCCTATAAGCTCTGTGACACATGCAATAACTGTTAGACAGACCTGGTAAATGTGTAGATACACAGCTCTACTTTGGCTCTGACATGATCAGTGTGTTACCAGTCTGCCATACTGCTCATTGCCAATTTCTGCAGGGCCACCTCCTGCTGATGCACAGACACATAGAACACAAACAGAATACAGCATGTGAGACTACATTCATTCAGCATTACTAACACCAATAATGCATCATGGCTGAAAAGGTACATACACTGTGAAGTGTATCCATTACAAATATAAGCTGACAGCACCTTACAAAGCATTACATAACTAAACTGTACTTAATTCACCCTGTGCATCAGAACCATTTTTGCATAACCCTGCATCGGTGGTGTGGATGACAGGGATCTGGCACAGGTTTCATCATATGCACAGGGTATTGTGTGGGTTTGCTAGAGGCTTAGGCTGGGCCATACGGTTGACATCATGTGTGTGTGTGTTTGGAGGGGTGTTCTATGAATGTGCCAGGCAGAGGTGGTGTGTGTGTTTGGAGGTGACCTGGCTGTGATAGTGATGTGTATGTGTGTGTGTGTGTGTGTGTGTATATATGCATGCACACAGTCACACCATGTGGCTACCCTACACATGGATATGTTGGACAGCTGTGGACCATACATGGCAGAGAATGCAGTTTACTGTCTCCAGCCACAGATATGGGAACTGGTCCTGCCAGGGGTCTCACTGGCACCACCAGGCCCAAGGCCAGATGCAGTACTGCTTCCAGATGGTGAATGTTGTCTGCTGGATTAGTGTCACTGACAAGACTGGCCAGGACCACATGCCTATGGCCTGCTCTGTTGTGGTGTGGACAACACCCCCCCTTCAGTAGTGCTGGTGGTACCACCACTACAGGAGTGTGAAGGTGCACGGCCCTGTAGACTCTCAGCTGATGTTGGTGGTGACCTACGTCCACGTGGCCAACACTCATCTCCCACCACATGCTCTAGGACAGATATGCTATGGTTAATTGCCAAGGTCTCACCACACCATCTATTCATGACCTCAGTATTTTGGCGTGTGGCCTCATCAAGGTCATGTATGTCAACACATAAGCCAAGAAGAGTTGCATCCAAGACCCTGAGTAATTGTCTGGTGTTGCATTCATGACATGCCTGTGATCCTTCACAGCCTGAAACATGCATCTGGTGACACCTGCTGTGGCACTTGCGACAGCGGCTTGATGGGCAGCAGTCCTCCTTTGAGCACCCCTGTCCATTTGACTGTGTGGGACCTCACCTGCAGTCTGGCTATGGCTAGTGGCTACACTCACACTTGCCATAGTCACCACACTAGCCTGTTCCATGCCACCACGTGCCAACTGTCAATTATCTGTGGCTGGTGAGGACGGGGTATGTGTGGGCATTGTGACTGTGTGTGAGGGACATTGTGGATGACTATGGGATGCCAATCAATGGCACAGATTCAGCCCTTGACAACCCCACCTGTGCCCCACTATAACCACCATCATTGTCAGAGATTGCAGAGACACTGACATCAGATTCTGAGTGGGAGGGACCATGACCACCATGTCCACCTGTGAGAGGAAGACAATACATGTAAATTACCTGTACTATAAGATTTGTTGGTACACACACACACACACACACACACACACACACACACACACACACACACACACACACACACACACACACACACACACACACACACATGCACACACACACACACACACACACACATGGACACACACACAGACAAATAAAGGTGAGTTGACACAAAGGCACTACACAGACCTCACAATAGCCAACTGGTGACATTCACGACACAGTCAGACCACAACATACACACTCTGCACAGGCCCTCCACATCATGCAGTGCAGCCCTTTCCACTTAATGGTACTAATAATATACACCTCTGGGATATGTGAGTAGTGTTAGTAGGTGATGGGCCTTCACCTAGTACACACTGCACCCATGTACCCAATACTGTTCACCTGTGTAGCACAGTGCCAACTCCTAGAGAACATATCTCTCAACTGTACAGAGTTTTATTGAATGTCTAGATGTGTGGCTCATATTTTTGGTCTGTTCCTCAAAAATCCTGTTTTTGCCTGACACATTACTGGATGATCTGAGGATTGGCATCACTAATTAATGGCATAATTTGAGTTTCACACGTCAGCACCTGCAGTAAATGTATGTTAACTCATTCACTCTGGAGCAGCTCTGAAAAAGCTGCCTGCTTAATTCCACCATAGGAACAACAGTGCAGCCTGAGCTCATTTTCAGAAAATCCATTTGTAATATCATACAGAAAACAAATGTTCATAACTCTAAGTATAAGAGCTAGACTAAAAATGTAAATGCAAAAGTTGTTCAGCAGACACTGACCTTTCCAACAGTGTAAATGTTGATAGTGCATATCAAAGTCATTATTAAATATTTGGCAAGGAATGTTGATTTTGTGCATATTTTTCACCTTTTTGGAAAAGCAAAACACAATATCTTGGTCAATGTACCATGTAGACCCATACAATTTGTATTTTATTTGTTAGTATTAATGTCAGCTTTAAAATGATACCTTAACCATTACTGTGTGATGCACCTTTATGGAGATATTCACATAAATATGATTAATATAATATTTATCATAACTGATAAATAAACAAGCATAATATGTCATCATCTGTAACAGACAGAGCCTGCACATCAGTGTAGAAGTTGTGCGTCTCAATGTCAGCTTCAAAATCATGTATCATTTGTGTGATCACCAAGCTCCCTTGCAAAGATATGGGCATAATAATGAGAAGTATTGGAAATGTATAATTTTCATAATCCTACAAGACTAAACAAACTGTGATATCTGTAGATGTGTATAGTGCACAGACATAGTTCTTTATCATGTTGTAAGGAGTAAGACTGTCTTCAAAATGAGGTATTACTTGGCACACTGACATGCTCCCTTGCAAAGTGATTTACCAAAATATGAAAAAAAAATCATAATTTCCATAACCTAAGTCAGAAAAAAAGTTTATTATCTGCACATGTGTACAACATACAGGCACAATTCTTTTACCATGTTGGAACAATCAATACTGTCTAAAAAATGAGGTATTACTTAGCACACTCAGATGCTCCCTTGCAAAGTTATTTACCAAAATATGAAAAAAAATCATAATTTCCATAAACCAAGTCCGAAACAAACTTTGACATCTGCACAATGTGTACAACATGCAGGCACAATTCTTTTACCATGTTGGAACTATCAATACTGTCTTCAAAATGAGGTATTACTTAGCACATTCAGATGGTCGATTGCAAAGTTATTTACCAAAATATGAAAAAAAATCATAATTTCAATAACCTGAGTCCTAACAAAACTGATATATGTGCATGTGTATAGCATTCAGAACCAGTTGCTTTACCATGTAGACACATATGATTGCATTCTTGGTCTAGCCAACATACTGCTGAATCGGTACATGTAAAGA
The DNA here is from genome assembly GCF_019279795.1 of Protopterus annectens. NCBI lineage: Eukaryota > Metazoa > Chordata > Ceratodontiformes > Protopteridae > Protopterus > Protopterus annectens. The sequence continues at coordinate 1,075,061,105 of NC_056725.1, forward strand.
GAAAAATCAAGGTAAGGACCGCCACTCAACTAATGAACCCAGGATAGGCATGGGACTTCAGTGGCACTCAAGGACATCTGATGTGTCTAATACCTGTGCTGGCTACCCACTCAGACAGCTGATACCACTACAGTTTCTTGACCTCCTTCATTGTCAGCAGTCTGCCTTACCTATGCTTTTTCTCTTTATATGTGTCCATTCAACAATAGACCTAAGGGATCAAGTTCTGTATTACTAAGCCCTTCCTGTCATCTAAACTCTACACATGTCTGATAAAAGCAGAAGAAAAAAAGAAGTATTGCAGGATGGTTACTGACATACTTGATTGTACATGGTAGCAGTCTCCTGAAACAGATCTTTCTCAGCATCTTCATCAGCTCCTTACCACAGTTATTTGCCAAACTCAGAAAAATATATTTTACACAACACAAATCATAAGCAAGTGCAAAATGTATACCCGTGCACAGCATAGAGATAGTTATTTTACAATCTGAAAATGAAGTGTTACTCAACATGTCTACAACTTCCCTAGCACATCTTTTCCTGTGTTGTAAATACTGATAATGGTGTTTAGAAATATAATAGAGTTTTAACTTACCATACTGGTCCTACTTGGACTTCTCACAAGCTGCATGTTATCAATCCTGCATAGCTCTCCTCACACCATTGTGGAGGTTAGTCAAGAACAATGCAATGCCTACCTCAGTTAGGTGAATGCCATCCCTTCTGAAAAGGTGAACATCTTCTGTTGTGATGCTGTCATGGCAGATTGTAGATCCACCGACCCTGTGCATCAAGCCATGCATGAACCCATTCTGTAAATGTTTGGCCTTATGTGCTGCCCATTGACTGTTTGCTGTTTTCCATATCTGGCGAGGAATTATGTCAGACCGCACAAAATGACAATGTGGCTACCATGACTGCAGGTGTTCAAAAATTGCTCTGATATGAAACCATAGCCTTCCAAGTGGTTGACTGATGACATCATTCCCGCCAATGTTCAGCACAAGAATGTCAGGCTCAGGGTAGATGGAACACTTCTCTTCCAACAACTGCAGTACTCTGCTCCAATGCATACCTCTTCTGGCAATCCAGTACACCTTCACACTAGATGTGGGGAAGCTCAGGTTGTAGTGATTTTCACTTATGGAGGCATGGGTGGCAGCCCATTAAATGTAGGAATGTCCACATACCCACACTCTCATTCATTAATTAAAAATGCCTATCCTCATTATGAACATATAAAGAACATATTTATTCTGATAAGCAAAGATCAGCATATGCTACAATTTATCCCTCTGTAAGCATATGTAGTGCACGCACACACACATCTATCTATCTGTGTATGTATATATATATATATATATATATATATATATATATATATATATATATATATATATATCAACAAACAAGACAGGGAGTGAAACAGAACCCTGCCCTATATGCAGAGAAAAAGGATTAGACATACCTGCATTCACTCTGACACTAGCTGAGGTCCCTACGTACATGTTTTATAATAGAATGGCAAACTAATCAGTGATTGAAGATGTAAAATAGGTAATCCCTTTACATGTGAACAAATGCCGTCTTATCATCCAGGTGGACTACTAGTAAGGGAGAATTTGTCTGCATCTTGAATCAAAGACACACTGTTATAATTCTATCAAAACTCTATTTCCCACAAGCTTTGATCAAAATGGATCAAACCTAAAAACAGCAGGACCAGCCTGAACAACAGAGCAGCCATAAAGATTGTATCATTCTGGTATAGCACTCAGATTGACCTATAAGCTTCTGCCCTTCCTTGGGGATCACTATCACTGTTGCTTCTTTCTAGGAGGGTTGTGTCTCTAGTGTTCTTAACACCACAGTTATCAAAACTAACATCTCTGTCAACATCCACTCTTTTCACCTTCCATAAGTATATTTCATAAATCCATGTAATTCATGATTGCCTTCTTTTCCTTTACAGCCTGCTAAAACCTGTTTTCACCATGTGCTTGCAATACTTTTATCTGCAAAAGTGTGTCCTGCTATTCAGTCAGGTCCATTGATTTAATCCTCTGGATTAATCCAGTGTACTGCCTCAAAGCTTCTTCCAAGGAACATCAAAAAGTCTTCTATTGAAGTAAACTATTATATCCAAATGAGGTAGCCAACCTCCTGCAACATGTATCACATCTGTAGTTTGTAGTTTATGGATAAACAAGTGTCCACCACAGCATACCCTCTCTAGTGTGTTCAGTCTCATACAGTTTGCAAGTAGAGATTGGGATACCCTTTCATGTTATGCTTCATTTATTTGCTCATCAGGTTGGGTAGCACAGAAAAGAGAATAAACTAAACAGAAACAAGAGAGAAAATTCAAAGCAGCATCACTTGATTCATTTGAAATACCACTCTCTCCATAAAAAAATGCTTCTTTGGCCACTGACATGCCTTTCTTTTCTGTAATCATTGCTGCCTCCCTAAGTTAATGTTTTCCTCACCCACATTTCCATGGAACCTGTCATGAGCTGGACTGTAAAAATGCCTGTCCTGTCCCTTCCCATTGCTGTATGTCATCAAGGCATTCTCTTCTAGATCCCAATCTGTTGGCGTCCTCCTCACTTCTCTGGGTTTTCATGAATTTTCCCCATTCTTTTCTCTGATGACACCTATTTTTCAAAGAAGATTGCTCTCTCTGATTGTGTACTCTGAGCTCCTACACCATTATTTCAAGTCACTAAAGTTATTTTATCTACGTTCCTGTCCATAGTTTGGCCTCCTTGTTTCAGGCATAATAGTGCATTTGGTTTCAGGCATGCTAGTGCGTTTGCTCTGATTTACCATCTGCCCTGACTGTCATCATCACTTTCTTGATCTACTACCTTTCTTCTGTTGTACCACCCTTGGTCTCTCTACTGTACTTGTTCCAGGCATGTACAGTTGACAGGCATTTCTTCAGATACGCCATTTAATGCATTTCCAGGAGAATCTCCTTTTTCCTCTAGCCAATAGATTTTTTTTCCCCAGGTACTACATCCTTGTATCTCTAAACTGACTCTGCTTCATTCTTAACCACAACAAAACACAATCGCTTATTCAGTAGGCACTTTCCTGTCTGTAGCGACACTGAAAAGACTACAATTTTGTACAATACAAAAGCCCAAAATTGCTCATGGCATAGTGCACATTCCCAAAACGCAGGTGTGCAGTAGACAAAACCCACCATAATACTGAGCTGAAATCAATGACAGTGTGCAGCACAAACATTTCAAATGTCCCTCCCCACCAAGTGTTTCTGATCCTGTAATGGAAAGTGAACGTCACAATCAAGTAAATCACAATTTAAGTAAATAGAACAAAACTCAGAAAGCCGTTTAATCGCATCTGATGTAACAATGAAGATGCCAACATGAAGCCAAACAAAAAGAAATAACACACAAAGCATACTGCAGTTACAGCGATATCAGCCACAACACTTGATCTATGTGCACACAAGACTTCATAAGGCAGGATTTGCAAAGCGATACACTGGCGAAATTCAAAAAGACACCAACAAACACACATGCTGAATTACGATGAAAGAGAACCAAATATTACAGTTTCAATTAGCGAAGTGGGTTTCAAAACAAACCTTTTTCTCTACCTAGTAACTGCCGGCCCCTGCCAGGGCATGCTATGTCTGATGTGAAAAATCATCAATTTGAGAAAAGCGGTCAGATCTTCATTTACTCCCAATGAAAAACAAACCACAAGCAGCAATATGCTGCTCTCCACAACTTACATGTACACTTGCTAAAGACAATACTTATGCCAAGATGTATATATTGATAGACTTCCAGAGTGGTAGCTGAAATGAATTTAGTGTGAAATGAGCACTTGTAAGGAATGTCTCCATTGCAGCTGTATGGCACTTGCCTTTCAACACATTTGGAGGGATGTCCACTTCTTTGCAATGTCACATATGCCCAGTTATTTCACCACCTTTTGATGACTGTCATCACTGTGTTCCATGGTATATGCAATGCTGCGGAAATGTTTTTATACCCTTATCTGGGCTGAGGACTTTCAATAATGACATCTCTTTGATGCTTTGTAAGCTCTATGTGAATCATGGCTGTTGCTGTAGCAGGCAACTGGGTAAATGTCAGGAAAATCCTAGTAGGACAGCTGACCGTTATTTGGTGTTAATCAAAGAGTCTCTGTAACTGATGTCAGGTGTGCATCCAAGAAGACATAATGCTGTACATACATCAAAAGCTGCTTCAACACAGTATTACCTTCAGCTGGTGCACCCTTATGCATGTAGCTTATTGTATGTTTATTTGTCAAAATTGTTCCCTTAACAGATCTGTTGCTTTTACAACTGAATTGTGCAGGTTGTAAGTCACATTAAATGTTGGAAGAGTTTGGAAATGTTTTATAGTGATCTCATGTTTGTATATCACAAATACTTGCCATTTTAAAAGGGGTGTGTACACCTTTTATATGCACTGTATATGACTAATTTTTAAAATGTGTCCCTAGTTTTGGGTGTTTGTCTCCCCGTTTTGTCAGTCTTTGTCCAGATTTCTTGCAATGACAGGATGTGTGGTATGCTACAGATATGTTACATCTCCTGCAAATAGGTCCCTGTGATGACCAATGTAATGCCTTGCAGTTAACCCCACCAGAAGTGAACATGCACATATTGCAATATGGCTGAGAGTAACAGTTGTGTGCATGGTAACACACATGACCTTAACATGCCTGGGGTATGGGTGAGTCACAATAGGACAATCCCATACTCACTGGCTTCAGGCTGCTGTCTCACGTCCAGACCTGAGGGACCTATGTAGTTGCAGGAGAGAGGTATTGTCAGCAGACTCACATGTGGCATTGGTACAAGATGAATGTTACTCTTCTGCACATGTACAGTACAAGCTCTGATAGTACACAATTTGCTGTCCTTCATCACAGATTTGCACTTGTGTGCATTAGAAATCCCCACCCACAAATGCAGTTTGACATGACATATGCATGTAGCTACTCTACAGAAGCCAGTATGACTGCTATAGTGTTCAATTGATGTGCACTGAGGCCTTACCTTGATGTGCCTCATCTGTTGCCCTGGTTCCACCCACCTTCACAACTTATGTTTCTTGGCTTAGCTGGTGTGTGGGGGCTGCCCAAAGGTTGGCAAGGAGGTCCTCTGTTGTCATAAGTGGAGCCTGTTTAGCAGGACCCCCACCTGTAGTGGTATGGTCCCTGGACACGGCAGTAGCCCTTTGCCGGGCATGATGTATCAGGTCATTTGCCCTATGCCTGACCTGATCATATGTGCATCCATGGTGGCCTACGTTGTTAACTCTGTGGACAAGGTCATCGCAAAGGGTGGTCCACTCCTGCAGATTGTGTTGGCCACAGCTAAACTTCACCCCATGGTGCTGGATGATGGCATCCATGATGGCTGCATTTTTGGCTGCAGTATATGGTGGTTGTCTTTGCCGATGCATGTCATCTGGAACATATAAACAAGGAAACATATCACAGGACCTCATACATTGGTCAAAGTTATTTACAGAACCTGCACATCAACATTGACTATCATTAGCCACCACTTACAACCACTAGAGACCTGGTTCAAGGCAGCAGAAAGCAACACTGCACTGCCAGGCTATAACTCATTCCACACCTATCGGCCCCAGAGCCTGGACTGAAGCTCCAAAGGCAGTGATGTTTCCATATTCATAAAGGATGTGCACACCTCCAGACTGGTAGTCCAACATAACACATCAGAGATCCTTCAGGTGCAGCTAACATTGGGTAAGACAGTGATTCAGGCTATCGCCTGCTATAGGTCCTCAACCATGTCTTAAGACTTACACTCCACATTCCAAAGCATCCTGGAGCATATTAGGGTCCAGCCTAACACTCACATACTGGGCAACTTCAACTTCCCCTCCATTAACTGGTAAAACTACTCATGTAACAATACAATTTCCCAAAGTTTCCTGGAATTGATTAATTCCAATGCCCTGGACCAGCTCATTCTTACCCACACTAGAGCTAGCAACATCCATGACCTGGTCATTACTAACATGAGCGATGATTGCTCTATACCAATAGTCAAGTCCTCCCTGGTTATATCCAACCACAAATGAATCACCTTAAAATCCACATCCCTCCTACCCCCCAGAAAAGATAACATCTCCAAAGCTAAATCTGGGCTCCTAAAACAGAGATGGCTAACTTCACTGCACCCATGCAAATGGAGAATAGTTGCGTGACCGCTGAATCATACACCAATGCAGTGTACGAACACGTACACAAATGCATGGATCTCGCCATACCCAATAGAACGAATATACTCTCTTCCAAAAAAATGAAGCCAAACTGGTGGTCCCCTGCCATAAATCTCTACAACAGAAGGAGGAAACTGATGCAGAATAAGGTGAAGTCCCAAGACTGGAAAAACTTCCTTATCAGCCTCAACAAAAAGTTGAGATCCCTCATCAAATCCTCTAAAGCTAGCTATGAAAACAGAATTACAGCAGATCATAAAGACAACCACAAGGCCTTCTAGAGTTATGCAAAGAATCAACATGGCAATACCCAGATTTGCTCTGAGCTACTGCATAATGGTACCTCCTATACTGAGCCAATAGATATTGCAAATATAGTGGCCGAAAGATTCAGTGCCAACTTTACCCCTCTCTCCTCCACCAAAGGACCAATCACAATACCAGTAGATTGCCAGGCACCCAGTATTACTGCTGCACAGGTTAAAACAGCACTGTCCAAGGCCACAAATACAGTTTTAATGGGACCTGACAATATCCCTTGCTGTGTACTACATGAACTAAAGAGTGAACTGGCACCTCACCTGTGTGCCCTGTTTAATCACAGCATCACCTCAGGCTTCATCCCTACCAAATGGCACACTACTGCAGTCATCCCTCTCCACAAAGGAGGAGTGACTACAGACCCTGGGATCTATTGCCTCATTAGGCTGACAAGTCTGATATGCAAAGCTATGGAACGCATCATCATGGCCCTAATAAACAAGGATATAGGGAATCTCCAAACTCTGGATCCCACACAGTTTGGCATGGTGAAGGTTAGATCATGCCTGCTCAACCTGGTTGACTTCTTTGAGTCAGTCACCAGAGCTGTGGATGAAGGCAAGGTAGTTCATACAGCCTACCTTGATCGGGCCAAGGCCTTTGATACCATACCCCACTCAGGAATCATAGAAAAACTCACTAAGCTAGGCATCAACCCCTATTTCGCTAGGTGGGTTGCAAACTGGCTCACAGACAGAACCCATAGTGTGAAAATAGCTGACCCCAAGTCAGACTGTTGACCTGTCACAAGTGGATTCCCACAGGGTTCAGTCCTGGGTCCTCTCCTGTTTGGTATCAACTTCTCTGAAGTCCAGGCCAACACGGAGGGACTCTGGTTGACAAAGTTTAAAGACAATTGCAGGTTGGGAGCTGTTATTATCTCCCCAAGTGATATTGGCATCCTACAGAAAGGCCTCACTGAGACCGACTGGTGCCAGAACCATGGATTTAAGCTCAATGCCAAAAAATGTGTCGTCATCCCCTTTGGGAAAAAACTGGTTCCCATGAATTACCACATAAATGGTAGTCCACTGAACACAGAAGGAATTATAATAGAGCTAGGAACACAGGTTCACAGCAACCTCTCTTTTGACCACCACATTTTCACTGTGGTCTGAAAGTCCTTCTATGTGGCACATCTCATTACTAAGGGTTTTGCATCCAGGAAGAAAGAGGTCATTATCTCCCTCTACTGTTCCCTCTTCAGGACAATCATCAAGTACAATGCCCCATTTGGCATGTACCTCACTAGACACCTGCGACAACTGGAGAGGCCATTAAAGTACCTCACAAAGAGGATTCTAGGCCTTAAACACTTGTCCTATATGGACAGACTCAAAAAACTCCAACTATTGTCTGTCTCATATCACCTACATAGAGGCGATCTCTGCTTGACTTACAAATCCATGTCTAACCCAGCTCTGTTAGAAATGCTACATCTAAAGAAATCCCAATCCCTTCACACCACATGTGCCAGAGTCCTCAACCTCATTACCACAATCAATAGAATAAGCTGGAGGGACAGGCTCTAACCCAGAGACTGCCCATGCTATGGAATAGACTTTGCATACATGTCAAACAGAGCACTTCACTGGCCCTCTTCAAAATAAATCTTGATGAGTGTAGGGAAATAGAAAATTCACCCTGGGGATAACTTCAGTGGCTCTAATCAACAGAGGCACTGGGAACTAAGGTCATGTGGCATAATGCCAGGGTAATCCTATGGGCTAGGCTTGTAAAGGCTCCAGGGCCATTAGCCTAGTATACACCTATGAACCTATGAACATCATACCCCTGTCATCAGTCAGCAGAATATGAACCTGCATTGCACTCCTGGTTCTGATGTGTCTTGTTCCCCCAATGAGGGCTAGTAAATTATATAATCCACCATTCATCATTCACCTCTGTGTAGAAGCCTGACAGTGGCCATCTTCCTTGCAGATGGGATGTCAATGGTGCTCAGGTTTTGCTTGCTTACTGTGTGTAATGGAGCTGGAAGCATATGCCTGAGTTCATGTAGGATGCAGACAGGAATGTCATCAGGTCCCATGGAGACTTACTTTTATTGGTTTTGATTAGGCAGTATGTACCTGCTCCCTGATGATGATGGGAGAGGTGTGGGTGGTGTGCATATCCACCTACACTGTTGGTGGGACAGGGGGATGATGTCTGCCCTTATCCAGTCTGCAGTGCTTTGGCTATAGCTATGGTGTGTGTGTGTGTGTGTGTGTGTGTGTGGTGTGATTGACCACCATTACAGGGTGGGGTGAGTTGTTGCCTCTGAGACTGAAGACATATGTGAATGTGGCCTTGTGACTGGCCTTGGTGGATGTGTCCGATTTGTACTCCTAGTTAGCCTCACAGTAATTCACCTGTGACCTTATATGCGCATTCAGACAAAGGTTGTCTTGCTTCCAAGTTGGTGCCTGCTCCTACTTGGCCCTGTACAGCCAATATAGTGACTGATTATGTGGTTTGTGTATTGCTGCTGTCCAGAAAAGGGGATTACTCTACCTTGGTGGAGGCAGGTTTTATGAGTAAGGTATTGCTGAGTCCATACAGCTATGTAGTTGCTCATATAGCTGTTAGTAGTAGGCATGGACACATGGTCATAACACAGTTGGACACCTCTCCAATTTCAACCTAATAATCATGCTTATTCTATTACCCATATTTGTGTCAGGGCAATGCAACAAACAGTAGATGTAGAAATGTATGTCTGTTGGATGCACAGAAACTACGATTACACATGTGTACAACACATGTACTGCTTATTTACCTGACATTTTACATCCCATGTCTGTAGTTATTGGGCTTCCAGGTATAACTATTCATACATACATGTGCACAAGTAATACCTGATATACATTTCTGTTCTATGTCAGTATGGCACACTGTATTTATACTCTTGCTGCTCAGTCATACCTCTCAAGCTGTTAGAGCAGGACATTTGGATGGCACCACACATACATGGGGGGCAATGGCCCCAAATTAGTGACACTTTCTTAATATTGCTGTAACACACTTAAGTCATTTGATAGCACGGTACCCTTTGCATTCACAGAAATACCCTGGAGGATGTCCAACACTCATATGTATGCTATTATGTTCTAATGTCAGTCTTCACAGATTTGCCAATGATTTGCCAGACATAACACAACTCTACGAGTAAATGACTACAAATATGAGGCACACATATGGTCTATGTGCATAACACTGGACAGTTGAATGGTATGAGCTCTGTATATCACATGCAGTTCAACACACATATCTGCAACAGTAGTTTACTATGCAAATACCCTGGATACGTATCTTAGATTTGTGAGACAAACATGTATATCATAGTTGTATTCACAAATAACATATGGATATCTACGACATCCCAGTAGCTGGACTAGCAGTGTCACAGTCAGTATTGCTCAACAGACACACCAGTAGTAGTCATATGTGAGCCATTCCTTCGTGGAGTGAATCAAGGGCCTGAGCTGTGATCTATGTCACTGCAGACGGACCTAGATGCTATGGCCATAGGTGCTGATCAACAATATATCAGTACAGCAAGTCTTGTTGAGACATATTTGTTTAACATCCTATATTACATTATTGCATGCCCCCTACTGCATTCCATTACATGCTTACTTGTTTGTCATACCTTTTTTTCCCCCAAGTATTGTCGGTTTGGATTCAAATTACTGTTTCTGTCTCTGTATCTCTCTCTCGCTCTCTTTTTCTCTGTCTACACATGTAGAGGTATAGACCTATTTTGCATAGGCAGCAGTTTGCATTTTGTAGGTAATGCGCATGAGCAGGTGATGACCTGTGCACCAGTTTATGTCCCCCACATGCTAATTGCATGCAGAACTACTGTGTTGTTATTCCTATAACCAATGGCATGGCAACACACTCCTATAATTGAGTACTTCATGTGGTCATTGCCGCTTATCATTGCCTGTGAGGTGGACATCATGGAGGTGTGTGAACAACAGCATCACAGAGGGAAGTTGAAAATACCTCTTACAACAAAACATTTGGAGACAGCCCAACAAAATGTGGGAGAAGGTCCCAGACATAGGGACAAAATGTGAGTATTGCTGTTATACATTTGAATTCATGCTAGTTTAACAGGGCTTGTGTCGACAGGGCTATTCTGCATGGGTCTCAGTCTGACAGTGTTATGTGGCTGACATAACTCTCAACTGGAGGGCTATCCACAGAATGGCTAGAGGTTTGACTCTGATGTTTAGTCTGTTCCTCCAACAATTGTTGTCCTTGGCAAACCAGTAGCATACCCTGGGTATTGCAGTCAGTAAATGCTAACTTCCATTTGTGTTTCTGACTTCATATCCCTCAGTTAAGATATGTTACAACAAACCCTGTAACAACAGCAACTTTCACAGTTTATAACAGCAATATTTCAATGATGCCCCTTTGTTTGGGCCTCTGTCCCCCAATTATGTCAGACTTTGTCCAGATGTCATGCAGTAAGAGGTTGATAGGTATGGTATATCATTAGTTAGTGCCTTCCTTCCTGATATCATATCAGTGATGTAGCAAAATGCCAGATATTGTTATGAGGAAGGGGCCATATATATGAGAACAGAGCCTGGACAGTCTGTGGGAATCTGTACAATTGAGAGGTCTGTGTATGTGTAGCAATTAACAGACTGTCAGGACTGTATAGAAGTGTAGTGTGTAAATGTGTGTTGTGCTGTGTAGGGAGAGGGATACATATAAGTGTCATGGCTCCTTTCCTGACTGTGCATGCTGCTCCTGTTTCTGGTGGTCTATCAGCTTTATATGTCTGTAGAGGCAGACTGAGACATGTTCTGTGCCATTGCAGGAGTCAGACTACACTGTGACTTGGGACAATATATGTAGGGGTAGTGTGTGAGTGTCAAACATGATATTTATACACACAGCACCATCCAGCATAACAGCCAACAGCAACGAAAAGTCAGACCACTGCTGACATATCCAAAATCAGGTTTAATAGTAAAATAACTGGTAAAAACAATGAATATAGTTAGTGCTTTTGTGGTCTCAAACACCACTTCTTCAGACCTTCATAAAAAATTCTTTACTCTAACACATCCTCTTTTAAACCAATTCATAAAGACATGAACTTATAGGCAGGCTTACTCAATTAACTCCAGCTTCCAAGTGTTTAACACTTGCCTGTCCAGTGCTTTAAATTACATTTGCTCATGCAACTACATATATACGCATGCTCCATAGTCTTATCTGCCCCTTGAACTTATTCATAAAGAGAAAACATTCCTATAATATTATAACATTCAGCATAGCTTGAAACATTCATTATTACATAAAAGACATTTGTAAAAACATAACTATAAAAATCCATACTATTTATTTGAACAGACTTCTACTCTTTAAAATGGGCTGTATTTGAATTCTATCATTCAACACTTTTTCCTGGTCTGCTCTTAATCTAATTATCCAGCGTGTCTCAGAGGTCTCAGTGGAGTTTCTAATATCACCACCTCTTTCATTTTCATGAACTTGTTCTATCACTGTAAACTCAAAAGCATGGGTTTGATCTGTAGCTAAGACATGTTTTGCCAGTGCATTAGTTTCAGTGCCCTTCCTTATATGTTGTACATGCTCACTTATACAATACCTTAATTTTCTATTCATCCTACCTACATAAAAGGATGGGCATCCCTTGCACCTGGCCAAATAGACAATGTTTTCACTATTACAATCTGCTAATACATGAAACACATATCTTTGTCCTGAATCTGGATGTATCAAAACATTGTTTTCCAATATATACTGGCATTGATTGCAATTGTTGCATGGGTACGTGCCCTCACTCCTATCCCTCCTTTGTCTTGGTGTCTTGCCCCAGCTGAATAACAAAGCATCTACTTCAAAAGATCTTTTACTCTTAAACTGGAAACTAGGTTTGTCACCTACTATATTTCTTATTTCTTCATCCTGAGTGAGGATGGGCCAGAACTTTCTCACTGTTTCTGTTATCATCCCCACATTACTGCAGTAATGTATAGGTACCCACATTTTATTGGTTAGGGGTGTCTTACTCCTAACTTCATTCCTATTTCTATTAGTTGAAAAGTATGGCTTGCCCCTGTCCAACATTTGCAACTTCATATCCTTAAAAGTATCAGCTACCTTGTTGCTAGCATAACCCCTTTCCCTCAATTTATTATCCAGGGTTAGTAGCTCTTCTCTAAACCTATCCTCATCCGTTGTTAACCTTGAGGTTCTGAGGGCCTGTCCTTTCACTATATTTTCAAAGATATATCCTGGGTGCATACATTTTCTATGCAAAAAGAGTATTTCTATGACATTCCTTTCTATATATACTTATCTGGAATTTCCCTGCATCATCTCTCAAAATGCTCACATTGAGGAAGTCATTTCTAGAGTATTGTATGTCAAATTTTAAAAATGATGTACTGGTGTTCACTGCTTGGAAAAATCTTTCCAGCTCTGCCTCTTCCCCCTTCCATAACAGAAAGAGGTCCACAGACCTCCTGTAAAATATTATCGATTTCCACTCAGTTATTTTAACAGATTGTTCACTCTCCCATAAGGCCATTATTAAGTTTGCGTAACTGTTGGCACTAGACGTGCCCATGGCCACCCCCTCCCTCTGCAAATATATTTGGTGATTAAACAAAATAACATTCTTACATAGTATTATGTCCATCAACATACATATCAAATCTATTTGAACATGGGTACAAGTGCCATCCTGAATAAGATATTCCCTTAATATCTCCAAACCTTCTTCATTAGGAATGGAGGTAAATAGGGAGTGAACATCCATTGTTACCATAAGTAATGGAATTTCTGTTAAATCTATCTCTTCTAGAAACTCATACAAGTCCTGCATGAAACTGCTTAGAATCCTTTAAATTTTCTCATTTTTATCTACTACGGATCTAAGCATTTTTTCTACATACATAGACAATGGCTCGGTAATCCAATTTCTCCCTGATACTATAGACCTTAAAGGGGGCCTAACAGGATCTTTGTTGATCTTGGTTATTCCTCTAAAACTGGTATAAGGGGGTTAGGCATCTGAAAATAGTTATACAGTTGTTTGTCTATAACACCTTCTAAATGACTGTCATATAACATTGTTTCCATATTTGTTATTAACTGGTAAAGTTCATTCCCATCTATCAACTTGTATACATTCTCTTCATCTAACATATTCTGCATGGTTGAATTATAGCAGCTGGTGTCTATTACTACCACTGGCCCTCCCTGATCTGCTGACTTTATAGTTATTGTTTCATTCTTGTTTATTAATATTATGCTTCATATTTTGACTACTTTTTAGTTCCAGTTTATCAAAAACATAATTTTCACACAGCTTTATAAACATTTCAGCTAATGGATGACTTGGTGGCATAAACACACTAGGTTTTTAAAAACTTTTTTTCTGCACTTTATCCCCACCATCTTTAAATAACATCCTTAATAAAACATTTCTATTAAACATTTTTAAGTCCAGTATAGTTTGTGTTACCTCTAGGGGTTGTGAGGGTATGAACGAAAGACCCTTACCTAAAAGGAAATAACCATCCCTCATCAATGCCCATGAGGATATGTTCCATACTAGTGATTGTCCCTCCACTGACGTTTCACCTCCGTTGGCGACACCTGCGAATATTTCCTCTTCTTTTGGCTGCTGGACCAACCTCATTGCTCGAACCATTTCTCTAGCCATATAGGGAGTGTTGGAAAAACCTGGCCATGCTCATCTTGGCCTTGTATAGCATGATATTTATGTTCACACAGTCATTATACTCTACTGTTCATTTGGCTTACCAGTATGTCACTGTGACTGTGGTGAAATTGGTTGTGGGTATGCAGGCTCACAACAGTGACTGTTTTTCACTACTGTTAAATACCTGTAGTGCATGATATATTTGCAAATTCATGTGTAATTCCCCATAGCTGACTTGGGGTAGTGTGTCAGTCTTACTGTAGCTTGGACAGTGCTTGGTGACATACTAAGCATCTCAGTGAACTTTCCCTAACGTCATCTTATGTCCAGATATAGTAGGATGTACAGCTGTCTGGCTCATATCTTTGGTGTGGTCACAATAAGTGTTGTGTATGTCTGACAAATCAGTGGGATGATGTGAGGCTTTCAGGCACTAACTATTGAGTCTTGGAGTTGTGCTATTTTGATCAATATATGTTAGAACAGACAGTGTTACTGTAGCAATGGTCTCAGCTTATCTATTCAAGTATTTCAGATATGTCCCTATTTTCATGGCTTTCTCCCCCCACTTTGTCAGGCTTGGTCCAGGTTTGTTGTACTAAGGGGTTCTGAGCATATCTCTCAACTGATTGTTGAAAAACATCCAGGTTTATTGCTCATATTTTGTCTCTGTTCCAAAATTTATTCTAATTTCTCTGGTAAATCACTATGATGATCTGAGGATGTCAGTCAGTAAATGATGACATATTTCCAGTTCCAGACCTCATATACTTCAGAACATGTATGCTGAAACAGACCCTGTTACTCAAGTAACTTTCTACATTTCTAATAGCAATATTCAAACTATGTCCCTAGTTGTGGCTCATTGTCCCCTCCTCATTTTTACAGCCTTTGCCCTGATTTCTTGCACTAACAGGTTGAGAGGTATGGTTCTGAGATATGAGTGCACTACATGTTATGGGTATTTATATATATATATATACATATATATATATATATATATATATATATATATATATATATATATTTTTTTTTTTAATACATTTTTCAAATATATGTATCTCCATACATATATGTCTGTATATGTATATATACAAAACCTGAGTGATTTCACAGACAGTCTTTTTCCCTACTGTTGAATGATTCTACTGCATGATATCTTTGAAAAACATCAAAAATTCCTAAAGCTCAAATCATTTAGTGGCACATTGCTTCCACTATAGTGTTCAGGGTCATGGGTTTCATACTTGGCAGGGGTGATTATTTTATTGCTAGGCAGAACAGTGGCTGATGGAAACAGAGTGATTAAAATAGCTTTAAGCTGGTTTGCGTGTGTTTGTGTGATGCTAAGCGATGCCAACATATGGTTAACCGTATAGATGCTTAATCCTTTTTGGCTTCACTTAGCATCACGTAAACTCGCTTACTCCCACTTACACCCATGATAATTTCTTCAAAAGAATAGAAAAAGGGGTGATAGGAAAGTGGTGGGAAAGGGGCATGCAGAGGGAAAAACAGCATGAAAGGTAGCTAAGGATGTGCAGGATGGGTATAGGGAATGTTCACAGCTGTCCATTTCTTATACAGCAATAGCTGTGCATTTGTACAGATTATGGAAGTGAATTTGGACACTCAAACCCCAGAGAGAGGGGTGAGGACAACAGATGTGTTGTCAAGCCAGTTGGACCAGATTACATGTATCCAGTGAACACCTGTACCAACTGGACAGCTATGTATGGGGCAATAATTTTTTTGGGGGACAGATGCCCTTTTGTTCTTTGTTAAGGAGAGAGAGGGATGTTGGGGAAGGATTGTAGGTAAATCTGGGGAAGTAGGTTGGGTAGGGAGACAGACAAGACAGAGAGGACAGCAGACATGGGTGGTGTATGATGTATATCACATGTGGGGGTAAACACTTTTGATGGGGAGGTGTTTAGGAATCAGAGGCCCATGAGCTCCCATATGGATACAGTGGGACTGACATCCCCACCTGCAGGCAGTCATGACTGCACCTTCACAGCCCCAATGGGGCTATTGCTCTGTACCTCAGATACATATATCTCAACCAGTAGAGGCCCCCAGACCAATCCTTGGGGTACATCGTTGTGGATGAATCTACTATTAGAGATGGGTACTACTACTTTGACTGAGTGGCTACTATCATTGGGCCAGTTAGCTAACCATCTGGTAACCTACAGTTTGGTGTCTAGCTGTGTAGGCTTATGTATCCTGTCCACCTGGGGATTAGTGGGAGAGGATTGGGCTAGGTAAAGGTAGGCATTGTTCACCATCTTACCCTAGTCCCTCCATTTGTTGACCACTGCAGAGAGGTCAATCAGGTTTCGCAGGCCTCCATTTGATAATATCATAGTTTGTGGGCCCAGATATTTTGATGTTGCCAATGTCTCTGTTCATACTGTCTTTGATATTGTCTCCCATGCCCTTGCAGAGCAGGCTATCTAGGCTGATGTGCATCATATTGGCTGGGTTGGTGGATTGCTCCACCTTTGAGTATAGGGATGACAGTGGCTGTCCTCTGTGCAGGTGGGATGACACCGGTGCTCAGGCTGTGGTTGACTGCAGTGCGGATCTGACAACCCATGTCTGTGTTCATGTGGGATGCAGCCAGGGATGGTATCATGACTATGGAGACCTCGTGTATTGCTTTTGAGAAGGCATTATGGACCTGCTTCCTGATGATGAGGAGAGGGGGGCAGGTGGTGTACATGCACATGTGTACCACTGGGGGGAAAGGGGAGTGGTGTTTACACTTCACCTGTCTGCAGCTGGTTGCCTATATCTATGCCATATGTGCATGTGGTGTTACTGACCACCACTACAGAGCAGATTTGTGTGTTTTCTCTGGAATTGCAGGCACATGTGGAAGGCTTAGTGATTTTCCTTGGTGGATGTGTCCAATTTGCACTCAAGGACAGTCTTAGGGTACATCAGCTATGCCATTATTTGCTTGTACAGACCAAGGTCACATTACTTCCGATGAAGCACCTGTTCCTTCTTGGCCCATCCAGCGCTTGTTTCCACCTATTATGGTATTTGTGTACTGCTGCTGTCCACCACAGGTGTTTAGCCTACCTTGAGGGAGATGATGTTGTCCTGTCAGGTACTGCTGAGTCCATACAGCTTTGTGGGTGCCCACATAGTATTGTGGTGTGGGCCTGGACAGTCCTGCTAGTTCCAACACATGGAACATTGGCTGTACAGCTACATCCACCTACTCTGTGTGGATTTATAGTAGTTTGTGTACAGTTCATTCTGTTTGACACTGTAAGGGGGGGGCAAGGGAGATGGTGACCTGAACAGTGATGGCTATGTGGTCAGATATTACCCAGGGGGGTGGCACTGTAGGAGTGCTACAGTGGCTACTCATGTTGGTTAGGACCAGGTACATGAGATTCCCACCTGTTGTACGAGTATTGACCGCTTGATCCACTGCATTGCCATTGACAAAGCTGAGGAATCTATGTGCATTCATGTTCAGGTGGCATAGGTCAGACACACTATGGTTGGGTATTTGAAGTCACTCAGGAGCAGGGTAGATGCTTCAACCCTGACAGATTCCAGCATGTCCCAATAGGTGTGGTGGGTGTCCATAGTCATGGTTGTAAGTCTGTAGTTAGCTATTATTTGAGTGAGTGTTTTGTCAACTGTTAACTGCACTCGGGATGTCACCTTTGCGACATACTGTTTGGCCAGCCTGGATGTGTGTATGTGTATGCTAATGTTCAACACTCCACCTCCTGTGCATTTGCAGGCCTCCATTTGGGGTCTGAATGTGTGATGGGATGAGTAACCTGGCAAGGTTGGTGTGCTCTCCAGAGCTAGAAAGCAGGTATCAATGGCTGCACAAATGTCAGCATCCTACAGGAGAAGGGATGCTTGCATTGACATGGGTGTCATGGTAAGACACCTAGCTCCTGTTAGAGCAAGTCATCTGCACAAAGGCATACATCAGTGGTGGGCAAAGGCCAGTAAATAGTGTTACTTTATGAATCTAGCTGAAACACACTTATTTGCCAGCAAAGACGGTGTCACATTCACAGGTGTACTCTGCAGAATATGACATCTGACAATCAAATGCATGCTAATTTGTTATAACTTTAGTCTTTAATGGGTTGCCAGTGATGTGCCTGACAATACACAACTGTCTGAGGCATTAACTACAAATATGAGGCAGACATGTGGTCAGTCTGCAAAACTCTGGACAGTTGTCAGGTATGGGCTCAGTATATCGCTTACAGTTCAACACCCACATCTGCACCTGTCGTGTAGTATGCACATACCCTATGTACATCTCTTACATTTGTAAGGTAAGCATGTGTATCAGAGTAACACTCACAGGTGACATATGAGTAATTACAACATCCAGGTAGCTGACCTATCAGTGACACACTCAATAATGGACAACAGAGACTCCGTTAGTAGTCATACATGAGCTGACTTTTGCTGGGGTGACTCATGGGCCAGAGATGTACTCCACGTCAATGCAGGCAGGGCAAGCAGTAATGGCCATAGGTGCTGGACAGCAGCATGTGAGTCCAGCAGGTCTTGTTGCAGCCTATTGTTTAATGCCCCATTTGACATCATTGCATCCCCCATTCTGCATTCCATTACATGCATACATGCTTGACATACCTGTTATAGTGCTCAGGAGTTCCCTCACAACAATGCAAATGATTAGGTCTGTGTAGGCACAGTCTGTCTTTGTGTAAATGGGTTGAGACCTGTGTTTCATAGGCAGCAGCTTGCCTTTTGTAGGTACTTCTCATGAGAAGGTGATGGCCTGTGCACCAATTGATGTCTCCCACTTGCTACTTTCATCCAGAGCAGCTGTGTTGTCTTTCCATTTGCCAATGCCATAGCAACACAGTGCTATAATTATGGCCTTCATGCGTGCATTGCCCCTTTTCCTTCCCGGTGTGGAGGACATTATGGAGGTATGGAAGCTACAGCTTCAGAAGACAGTAGGTGGGAATACCTCTCAGGAGAGGACATGTGGAGACAGCCCAGCAATATGAGGAACAAAGCTCCAGAATTGGGTACAGATTGTATATCAGTAGTGCTGTTATACACAGAGATGGTTGCTAGTTTAACAGGGTTCATCTGGACATGCATTTTCTGTGTGACTTGACATCTGACAGTGATATGTCTCTGACATACCTTCCAACTGTCCTGATGTCCACAAACTGCCAAGGGCTTCACCTGGGTTGTTTGGTCTGTTCCTCAGACAATGTCTGTTTTTGTGGAAGCAGAAAGATAATGTGAGGATTGCAGTCAGAGTAACTGTTGACATCCATTGGTGTTTCAGACATCATCTCCTTCAGGGATGTTATGTTACAACAAAGCCTGTGACACTGTCAGCTGTTTCAGTTTGTAACACCATTATGTGAGACATGTACCTCTTTCTGGCCCCCTGTCCCCCAAGTATGTCATGCTTTGTCCAGATGTTTTGCATTAAGAGGGTCAGAGGTATGTGATATCATTATTTATTGACTGCACTCAAAGTATTTCCCCATTGACTTAGCAGACTCCTGGAAGTGGAATGCGGCAGTGGCCATGAATATCATCTCACACCCTGGACATTCTGTGCAAATCTGTACATATGAGAGTTATGCATGTCTAGCCATTGTAAAGCAATTGTCAAGATTGTGTAGCAGTGTTGTGTGTAGATGTTTGTTTAGCTGGGTAGGGAGAGTAGCAGATGTGAGTGTCACAGATCCTTTTTCTGTCTGACTGTGCATACTACTACTAAGGCTGGTGGTGGTCTCTCAGGTGTGTATGTTTGTTGGGGCAGGCTGAGGAAGGTCCTGTAACACGTCAGGATTCCCAGCACACTGTGAGTTGGGCCACTATCTGTCAGTTTATTGTGTGACTGGGAATCATGATATGTTCATTCAAACAGTTGTTCTACTCTAGAGTTAATTTGGGTTACTGGTATGTTGCTGTGACTGTGGTGCAAATGGTTGTGGTTGGACACATTTGTACCACTATGTGCTTTTCCCTATAATTCCATCCCTGTAGTGCATGATATATTTGGATATACATGGGTAATTGCCCAGAGCTGATTTGGGTTAGTGTCGTGTTGGTCTTACTGTGGTTCAGAAGGTGCTGGGTGACATGGCTGGCAGCTGCCACAGGTTTTTCCATTCTGTTACATGACTGCGGTCATACCTCTCCACTGTCCAGATATCTAGACACTGTCCTGATGTGTGGCTCATATGTTTTGTCTGTTGGCCACAACAGTTGTGGCTTTCTGAGAAATCACTGGGATAATGTAAGCATTGACATCAGTAAATTTTGACATTCATTTGTGTTTCAGACCTGGAATCTGTCCGGCATTGTATTTTAAAGCACACAATGCCACTCTAGCAGACTTCTACGCATATGGCAGCCATATTTAAAAAATTATACTATTGTTTGTCCTTTACCCCCCCCCAAATCTGGCTTTTTGCAGATTTGTTGCAGTAAGAGGTTGGTTATCTGACTATATATCTCTGTATGAATATATATATATATATATATATATATATATATATATATATAGAGAGAGAGAGAGAGAGAGAGAGAGAGAGATGTGTGTGTGTGTGTGTGTGTGTGTGTGTGTGTGTGTGTGTGTGTGTGTGTGTGTGTGTATCTATATATATCTATCTATATATCTATCTATCTATATATATATATATATATATATATATATATATATATATATATATATATATACAAATATATATATATATATATGGATTCCTATCAGATCGCCGAAAGCTCATGTGACCGAACCTCATTTCACTGAAACCAAATGACTGAAAACTCATTTCGCTGAAAACGAATTTTACAGAAAATAGTACAGGCAGTGTTTATGCCCTTTTCCCCACTATTGTGCGACCCTGGAGTTAGAATATATAAGTAGCGGGGGTGTAGCCTCCCACCTAGCTTAGTTTTATACTGTCCAGTTCCTATTAACTAGGTAAGTTCGTAGTTTTTAACAACATTAGGTGGGGAGTAATGCCCCCCACACCCCTACTTATATATTCTAACTCCAGGGTCACACTACAGTGGGGAAAAGGGCATATACACTGCCTATACTATTTTCAGTGAAATGAGTTTTTGGCTGAATGAGTTTTTGGCGAAATGAGTTTTCAGTCATTTGATCTTGGTGAAATGAGTTTCGGTCAAATGAGCATTCGGCGATCTGATAGGAACCCATATATATATATATATATATATATATATATATATATATATATATATATATATGTGTGTGTGTGTGTGTGTGTGTGTGTGTGTGTGTGTGTGTGTGTGTGTCTGTGTGTCTGTGTGTGTATAGACACACATACACACACACACACACATATATATATATATATATATATATATATATATATATGTGTGTGTATATTAACAGTACAACAGATATATAATTTCCCATTATGTTGAATGACTGTTGTGCATGATGTGTTTGCAAAAACATTACAAATTCCTACATTTCAGATGTTGTAGAGGTATGTTGCTGTGATTGTTGTGCACAGGGTCCTGGGTGCCAGACAAGGAAGTGATTACTTTTTTCTCATTAATGCTAAATGATCAGAATGAATGATATGTTTGTAAAAGCAGTACACATTCCCACAGCTCAGATGGTGTAGTGGTACTTTGCTGTGATTGTGGTGTACAGCATCCTGGGTTCGAGAATTGATAGGGCTGATTATTTTGTTGCCAGGCAGAATAAGGTCTGATGGCAACAGAGTGATTAAGGCACTTTTAAGCAGTTGTAAGTGGGTTTGCGTAGTTCTGCGTGGAGCTAAACGTTGCTAAGAGATGGTTAAATAAACCGCTTACTCCCACTTACACTTGCGTTAATTTTCTTTAAAGAAAAGAAAAATGGATGATAGGAAAGTGGTGAAATAGGAGCAAGCAGAGGATAAAACTTTATGAATAGTAGCTAGGGATGTGCAGGATGGGTGTAGGAAAGGACCATAGCTCTACATTTCTTCGGCAGTAGCAGCTGTGACTGATGTGGCAAATTTGGAAGTTACAGCCTCACATCCCACAGAGAGGAGTGCTGGCAACATACATTTGTAGAGTAATTTGGTTGTACATTGATTTCCTTCACTGGACATGGTGGCAAAATGTAGATCATGCATGGGGCAATGTTTTTTTGTGGGACAGATGCCCCTCTTTTTTTTAAGGTGAAAGTGGGATGTTGGGGAAGGGTTGTAGGTATGTTTGGTTAGGTAAGTTGGGTGGGATAGGTTGCATATGCAGACTGACAAAATAGACAAGACAGCAGACAGAGTATATGACACATGAGGGTGGTAAACACCTTTGACGGGGAGAGTGGTTAGGAATCAGAAGCACATGAGCTCCCAAATGACTACAGTGGGACTGATGTCCAGACCAATGACAGTCATCACTGCTCCTTCATGGCCCCGAAGGTGGCTGTGCTGGGGGCTGGACAGGAGGGGTGGCCTGCCCCATAAGGTGCACTAGGCAGCCCTCAGTTTGGTGCCACTGCCACCCAATGCTGCTCGGATGGTGCTGTGCACCAAACCCCAGAACTGACTGTGGGTGAAAGGCTCCTGTCCACACCCCTCCCAGAGGGGGAATGGGTCCCATCCCCTGATGCGGTTCCACCTGAAGGTGGTGCAGGACCAGTGGAAGAGGATGTCCTGGGTTGGGTCCCAGACGTGCTGGAGCTCGGTGCCATGGCCAGATGAGGTGGCACAGGCAGATCTGCTGGGATCTGCCTTCCCAAATGTGCTATGGTGTTGAGGTTTTAAAAAATATGTTGGGTAGTCATGAACAACACATTTCCAGATTAGTTATAACAGCATGCATGGGTGTTCCAACTGACCCCATTAAACAAATTTGGAACAGTTGCATAGCAAAATGAACATGTGCATAAATGGAACAATAGTATGCATCATACAAGCATGTTAGTAATATTAGGTTTGGAGTAAAACATACACATAGTATATGAATTATTGTATTGATCCAGATGAGGGGGAGGCAAAATGTCAATTAACAACTATTTATGCTTCTATTTTCCTCAACAGTATTGATAATACTCTATGGGTCTGCCCTCACTTTACATATGCCTTTGACATATAGCTTCTGTAGCACATGCATACCTATTAAGCTGTCAACCTGAAGTGGTATGGAGCAAACTGTGACAACTCTGGGTACATGACTAGAGGGGACTTGTACATGTCAGGGTTACATATCTGGCACAGAAGGGGTACCCTGAAATGTTGTTATGTGAGTGTGCTACTGGCATACTTCAACTGGTTTCCTATCTGTGTCCAAGGATATTGGCAGCAGTGACCACTAGCCATGAGAGCATGACACTTGAGAGACATGTATCAGGAAGCGTGCATGTTGTATGTACCTATCCTACTGTCATTTGCAGACATGTGGTGGGACAGTTGAACAGCTGTACACAGTTTATTAGTATACCCTTCATACAGCTACTACCAACATTTCCTTAAATGTACAACCTGTGGAGAAAATATCTATTAACACTACCTGTCTGTTTTTACATTTATTCTTCATTCCTTGTGTGTAGATATGCACACATCTTAGTACCACTCCCTGGATTCAAACCGTGTCTGTGTGTGCAAAATTAACAACTAAGATATTCCTCATCACACTGAACTACTGTTTCTAGTCTCACTGGTTTCTTCCTAATAGTCTCTTGGTTAGACAGTCTGAACTTGTAAACCTGTAATGCATGCATGACAGATAGTTATTGCACTGTGCATTAATCCTTTGGATTACTACAATCTGGAAAACAAAAGGTTAACACAAGTCAATGCTAGATGGAACACAATTTGAAACGTTATGCATTACTATTCAGGGTTCAGAGCTTAGTGCAGTATATATTTCACATTTCAGTTATATCTTCTTTTACAGCTCCACCATCTACAGCTTTCCATACAGCTGGTTCACAGAAGAAGTTCAGTTAATGTATGCTGTCACAGCCACATTTGCTGTGAAGAACCTGTATACATTCTAAATGTCTACAACAACATACCAGAATAAACACAACAGCTTTTTGTACGTATTTTTTATTGCACATCAATATTAGTCTGTCAAACATTTTTATTTATTCAGTTCACACACTAACAGTATACCTACTAGCAGTAAGCAGTGTACTCCTTCTTAGCTATTTGAACAATATACTGCAAAATAGATTTGTACTCACCAGCCTGTCAGCACAGCCTCAGCAGTCTGTCACCATGGGCTTCGATGTTCATATCCCTCTCTGCTGCTGCTGTAGGGGAGAGAAACAAACATTATGCATACCTGTCTATTACATTCTCAGGCTACTATTTGCTACAAACTACTTGCCCATGCATCTTGGATCCTCTAGGCCAAGAGTTCCCCCTTCCTCTGCTTTAGGTCAGCATAGTGGTGCCGTACCTGCACACCATTCCGGAGGATGCCAGTAGCACTGGTGAGATCACGTGTGAGATGGTCCCAGGCCTCCATTTTGTATTGTGAGCCCTGGTACTGGCCCTGAAGCAGTCTCTCATCATGGTTTTCACAAGGAATCCAGACATGACCCTGGACTCCTGAATGCTCCTGTGCTGTGCCTGGAATTGCACTCCCTCTCCAACACCAGACATGTTCCTGCAGAGATCAAACTAAACAGGTTATAGCTGTATTCCCACTGGCATGGTTAAATAAGGCCATATTCCCACCCTTTGCTGTCATTGGGCCATTTTGAAAATGCTGAGCACAGCTTAGCAATGCACCACACCTGCTAAACTGGGTTGAACAGTGCTTAAAGGGGTAATTGCTGAGTACTGCTTAACACTGCACAAATCCACTTAACTGAGCTACCTACTGCTTAGCAATCACATATAAGTGATGCTTAAACCTGGTAAGCATAGGTGGGGATTGATGACCATTGCTCACTTTTCATTTTAAGAAAAGATCAGGATAATGGCTTCATTTAGTAGGTGTATATGATTTTACATGACATCCCTCTATGTGCTTTCATTGCATTAGGAAGGGGTATGACTATACTGTATGGGACACTTGTGTATGCTTGGGTGATTTCACATGTTACATGCACTCATACATCCATTTTACACCAGCTGCACTACCCTGGTTGATAAAAAACAGTTACTACATACTTTAAGTTTAAAAAAAAAAATTAGCACTGGTTTCTCATATAAAAATAACTTGCCTGTTTTGGTACTTGAACCATAAATGCCTGCATGTAAAGCCAGAACTCTAACCACTACAGTAGCTTGTGTTAGAAATTTCAGCTGTATATTTTTATTTATCTTCTATGGGATGTTTAAGCACAAGAGGAGGGCCATAATGTGCATACCCACTTAGCTATGCTTAAACGTTCCTTAGCATGTAAAAAAAAAAGATTTATTATATTATTATGTTATATAGTGAGTACTGTTGTTTTCTGAGAAGTCATTGAGGACTGCAGTCAGGAAATAATGGCATACATTTGACTTTTAGACTTCTATCCTTTGGAAATTCATGTTAATGCATGACCTGTTTTCTATCAACTTTCTAAGTTTGTGAGGGCAATATTTAAGTAGTGTCCCTATTTATAGTGCCTTGCCCCCACATTATTTATGCCTTTGTCCACATTTCCTGCTTTAGCATGTTGCGAGGTGTCATACGGCACTTTTACAATGCAGGGTGTGTGTCACAGAACCTGTCACACACCCCCTGCATTGCTTTCCTGCTCCCCTATTTATTTTAGTATCTATGGCCACTGAAATAATAATTTATTTCATGTCAGTGTCGGTGGACACTGAAATACTGGCATAATATTAGAGAAATTCTCTAATATTTTGCTGCATTTGTTTTAGAAAGTGCCGTATGGCAATTTCTGAGGGTAGGGGGCGTGTTCATAGTCCGTGCCCTACTTAAACATGCCCCCTGCACTCGTTCACAGTTCATGTCTGTTTAGCCTTAACAGCAGCGTGCTTTCATGAATATGCAAGGTGCACTGCTGTGGCTATATGGACATGAACCACTTCATACAGGAATAGCAGAATGCCTGCACTGAGTTTATTGAATCCAGGGGTGAGTGTGAATATTTGGAGGTACTCATTGCATTATGCTTCTCAGGAATTTCTCCAAGTTAAGTTTGACTGAAAAATATTGGAAAATGCTCACTGTTTTTTGAAATTAATTATTATTGTAATAAAGCTGGTTATTAAGAAACTATATCATGTTATCATTTTCCAATGAATAAAGAAGTAAACTCCAGAGCAAGGATAGGAGGCTGCTTTCATTTGGTCATCTTGGCTCTGCCCCCTATATATGATTTATTCCTAGTAGTTTTGCTGAAGGCATTTTTGCCAACTTTGACCTGGCCAGTTTGTGAGGAGTTCTGTTTTGAGAACTTTTAGTCGATCTATTTGCTTCACTTCAGTATTGCTATTGTTTTCTTCATTACTGGAAAAAAGAATCACCTGTATTACCCCTTACCTTTTCTATTTTTTATTTTGTTACTAGAGACACACATAACAATGTACCTGAAAGAACAGTACAAAAGAACAAGTCACCAGTAAAAAAGCAAGTAGTTAAAACTAAGCGTGCAGGTATAAAGGACAGCATTCAATGTAATAGCTATACTTGCATGTAAAAGTCAGTTCTAAGGTAGGACTTATGTGACTTTATGTGGATTTATGCACACTCCCTTTCTTTGGCAGCTGGCCAGAAAACTTAAGCAGACCATTAATATTCAGTCCATTTCTCTGCAACCAGATTCCCACCCATCTGGTGTGTCTGTTATTAAATTTGTTTCAGGTTTGTTCAAAAACCCATGAAAGATTAAAATAGCATTCAGATGGTTTGTTTGGTTGACAGCACCATGTAATAAAAGCATGACATAACTAATGTTTATGAGGAAAACCTGGCTCAGCAATGTTCCCAGCTTGAAGGCACATCAGCCTAAGTCCCAAGAGAAACATTTGCTCACTCTCTTCCATTTTCTGGTGCTCTACAGTAAGCTCTGTGGCATGGTTCTGTAATGCTTCCCATGAGCAAATGATGCTCACTTTACCACATCACAAGTTACAGAAAATAAACAATACAACAGTGCCATTTGAAGTAAGCATACTGCATAAGCAAGGCCACTAGGAAACATATTCAAACATTAGATAGAAAAAGTAAGCTGTTCTCAAAGCACTCACAAAGAATTTGTAGCACAACATGTGGAAACAGATAATTTGACAGGATATGAAGTAAATTAAATAGCTAATATGCATTGGTGTCCAATGTAGAAATGGACATGTTAGCAGTGCCACACCATAACAGTCCAGTGAAGAATGGGATGCTGGACTTTAACAACAAGCTGAGAAGGCATACCGTTTAGGTCAAATTACTGAATGCTGGGAATTCCTGAGAAATGCTAGTGAAGGAATACGTTATAACCCTATCTGAAACGGGTATGTAAGCATAAAAAGTTGGTTTATGCAGCATTAAAACCATGGTGCATTTAATCTAAGTTGGAAAACTGAAGGAATGAGGTAAGAATTTCATTCAGGAGAAAGGGAAGTGGAACTTGGTGGGGGGAGGGGGGTTGGGAAAAGAAAAGCATTCTATCCAATGTCAGGAACCAAGGAAAATCATCCCCAATTATGTTATTTTGTTACTGGATAAACCCAGTGATTTTTTAGACAACATTCTCATCTACATTGTGCTGAAAATAGTATTTGTTAGATATTAAACATAACTCCTCAGCACCATAAGGAATGGTTATCAAATTGGAACACACTGTTCTGCATAGAGGACCAAAAAGCATACATAACTGTGAACGTGATAAGAGTAAATGTCCAGGAAATTTATACAGATGTGACCAAGGAAATATGCTGTTGCACATAGGTTTGGCTGCAACACAATAATACAGCTGCTGATATAGGGGATCGATGAAAGTAACTATTGATACATAACTGTATTGTTAACTGGCTCAGATACAGTTCACATACAGGCGGTCTTTTGCACAATTCACCCAAAAGCCATCTATGTATTTGCCTGGCTGAAGTTCGTCTTTTTACTTTACCAAACTTTTCAGTAACTCTATCATCTTTTTGTGTGAAGCTGTGTACTGCAATATGCAGTAAAAATTACCCTTTTTCTAGCGTATTGTTATTGCTTTGGTATATGTTAATATCATGACAGATATGGAAAAAAAGTATGCAGCTGAAACACATTGATTTACATTTCTTGCCTTTAAAAAGCTTTCCCTGCATGTTAATTAATCTTTGAAAATTCTCCAATTATCAGTTCAAGAAAGCAGGAGGGATACATGTTCAAACTTAGATTATTGTTGTAGTAGCCTAGGCTGTATGAGTCCTACCCCAATGCAACTGATCAGCTTTCCAAAACTTAGGGCATCTTCCACACACTCCAACTTTCAGGGGCTCAAGCAGACCATTAAAAGACAGCTGGAGTGCAAAAATCTTTAGGGTTTTTTTTTTTTTTTGCTGAACTGATTATTTCTTCTGGAGGCCCTGTGGAACTGTTGGTTGGCTAATGATCTTTCAGAGCAGTGCATTTCTGTCTCCTTTGGAGAAAGCCTTCCACTGTTTTATTTTATGAGGAAAATTGATTTTTTCTGTCAAAACAATGAGTTTATCTTGGAAACTTAAATTTTTGGGGCCGTGGTTTCAGTTTTAAAGAAATTGTTATCTGTATGCTTGTGTGAACTTTTTGTGAAGAAAAGTCTTTCTTTTTCACTAAAGTTGTACTTAGATTTGTAAGCTTTATGTGTTTGAGGCAGGATACCATGCTTGTTGGGGACTGTTCGTAGTTTTATTTATGCCAAAACCTCTTGTTTTCTACTGAACATTTTATTGATTCATCCAGGCTTCAGTCACCATACTCTCTTCCTCTGCTTACCTATATTGCAAACTTCCAGTCTCAATGGTTGTACTTTCCTCTGCAGACAAAAAGAAGAAAACTGTAAATGAGTCTTTGTGTGTCAGACTAACTCTTATTGTGCCTCAGCCACTGGTGAGTCAATTTGTTGTGGTTGCTTGTTGTTCCTCAGACCACCAATCTTCCCCAAAGTCCTCACAGTGTAGCTTTTTTTAGCCACCACAGTCTGTTGGATAGACACATCCTCTGTGGCTTTAGGGATACCCTTGGCAGACCAGAGATAGCCACTTGTTGCTTTCAGGGGAAGGATCAGATGGATGATCTTTACTTGGCTGAGTTAGGGTGGTGGTAGCTGGGACCAGCGGGCTTAACGTGAGTCAGTCTTTTTTAAGATAGAGTATACTTAGTAAAAAAAAAAAAAAAAAAAAACTTTAGTCCCCTGTTTCTATTTCTATGGACAGGGCAGACTTACTGGGATTTGCCAAAGAACGTATTAATGCTTCTTCTTTGCCCTCACATTATTCAGACAAGAAATGGAAAATACTTCTTGGGCCAGATTCAATAAAGCCTACACTGTGTACATGATATGTATTCAATAAAATTCCTAGCACATTTTTTGTGCTTTCTAGTCACTCCGGAAGATTATACTAAGTGCACATGTAGTCTACACTTTATTGTAACCTTTATGAATCCCTGTCAATATTTAAAGCTGCAAAAATATCAGTAGGAAACTGAAATTAGGAGGAAGAGGCCTAACTTATTGGCAACTACAATTAAATGCAGCTCAACCTCCAGGATTAAACAATTACATCTCTATTAAACCTTACTTGATTAGGAAAGCTGAGAAGTTGTGATGAACTTTTAACATGGGGACTTTTTTGTAGCAAGTTTCACTGTTTTTGTATTTTGTGACATCTTTTTGTATTACAACTATACAGGCTTATTAAGCTTTATAAATTATGGTTATGAAGGGATTTTGTTATTGGATTTTTTGGATTTATTCTGTGAACATTTTATATTTTAGATGAGAATCTTGTACATATAGCTTTAAAAAGTTGTGGTGCTCTTTTATGCATAGAGGTATTTAAATGGGAGGAGCATTATATTTTTCTTGTACTTGAAAAAGCCTTGCATTTGAGTCAAGGGGAAAGCGCTTGTGGTGATTTTTTAATAAAACAACTGTTTTACAGGCATTTCCTGTTGCTGCCTGGACCGTATTTCTTGTTTTACTGGTATTCCATTTAAGTTTTTTCTACCTGTTGTGATATTCTAAAGTGTGTCTCTAATGTTGCTGATTCTTCCTCCAGATCTACAACTTCTAGACCAGCTTTGAAATGTGTTTCCCTTTGTTCTCAAAATCTTACTGATGATGTTAAATCTGAGATTTTGAATTGTCCTTTAGTTGTAACAGTTCTGTCTGTCCATTTTGCAGCTGAGGTGCTTAACAGTTGCAACAAAAAAGTACAACTGATTTAAGGAGTGATTTTCCACCCTTCATTTTTCAGAACAAACAAGTCCTCATTTTCCTCAGCTCCCTTCTCCAGTAAGGAATTAAAGCAACAGAGAGCCACCAAAGAGATATTTGCAAAGGAGTAAAAAAGATGCTCTAAGAAGAAGGGAAAAGTCTTTAGTAATCAAGGGCTGTCGACTCAGTCAGCATGACTCTCTGTCTCTTCTGGATGGGCACATGCACTGATAATTTTCATGCTTCCCCAAGCCAGACTACAAGAGGAGAATGCAATGGTATCTCAGGTCAGTATGGACTCAGCATCAATGCCTTTGGCCTTTCAAATCCCAGATCTGGGATTTGTAAAGATGGAGACGGGATGGTAGGTCAGGCAGATAGTTTGCAATCCAGGTCTGCCTTTCTCTCTTCCAACCTCCTCCAGTCAGTCGGCCCATACACTTCAGAACTAGCCTGGGGAAAAGTTTCATAAGGGGAAACTATCCAAGCTCTGTGGCATCCCATAGATATACAGAGAGAGACAGAGTGAGAGATGTTGGCAGTAATCAACATGTTGAAGGCCTTAAAGCATCTGTGGTCCCTAGGACCTCTGCAGATGTACACAGACAGCACCATAGTCATGAGGTACATAAATTAACAGGTGGTATACAATCATTCTCCCTTTGCAGACTTGCTTTGATAGCTCAGGGGAGGGGGGGTAGAAACTCAGATCAGTTTGACTCTTCACTCTTCAAACATTCCATCAGAGCAAATGTGGTTAAATACAAGCTCATTAAGACCACGACAGAGTCTGGATAGATGGAAACTTCATTCTGACAGTCTTCCAAGAATTAATCCAACTATGGAGAACACCTCAACTTGAACTGTTTGCCTCCTCTCAAAACAGACAACTGAAGAAATTCTGTACCAGGATTCACTGCAAACAGGACTGGAAGACAAGAGTTCCATCACTCCCATGGAAGGCAATGTACTGTATGTTTTTTCTACATTTCCACTGCTATCCATTACTCTTCTAAGGCTCTAGAAGGACTCTCAAGTGACTCACATTTGGCTATGGCAGCAGTGGTACTCCCTTCTTTTCAGTTTATCCAAGTGAAGTTACCACAAGTTGTTCCACAGACAGGATTTACTCTCGCAAGACAGGGGGCATTTGATACACTCCAGTCTAGAAACTCTTCAACTAAATGCCTGGATAATAAAATTTTAGTACATTTTAAGCACTTTACTTTTCATGAGAATGCACAGCAGATATTACAGGAGATGATAAAAATTACTGCTAAAAAACCATGCATGTGCAAGGGGAAAGGATTTTCTAGTGTGTACCAGTCAAAGAATCAGGATCCTGTTCAGGTCTGGATGACTCTGGTTCTTGACTGTTTATATGAATTATTCTCTAAGGGGCATTTGTATTCCTCTGTCTAGATGCATTTGTTTGCCATTGCTGTTTGTCTGCTTTTGGATCTCCCCATTTCTAATAATGCTTAAGTTGAACAGTTTTTGAAAGAGGTGTTACATACTGGTTTACTTAGGAAACATTTGGCTCCTACTTGGGATCTGAACTTTATGCCTGAGAAGCTACTCTGCCCTCATTTGAACCAGCTCATCAGACTGAATTGAGGGTTTTAATTTTGAAGACTGTTTTACTCATTGCTCTGCCATTTACTAGGAAATAATGCAAGTAGTAAATGTGTGTGGTAGGTCAACCTTACCTTGTTTTCCACAGGAACAGGTTTTCTTTGTGAGTAAATCAGACCATTATGCTTAAAGTGGTCTCAGAGTTCACTTTAAGCCAAACCATTAGTATCCTTGTTTTCTTTCCTGAACCAAACAATAAGATAGAAAGACTCCTTCACTCTCCTGATGACCACAGTCAGCTCAGATACTACCTACAAAATGCAAACCTTCAGGAAAGCTGATCAATGTTTTGTTGCCTATGAAGTATAGAGGAATGGACAGCTGGTTACTCTGGTAGCATAGAGGGATAAAGCCATGACTATAGCCTAGCCAAACCAGGTTCAATTAGCAGCTTCAGTGACTGACAGTGCAGTAGGAAAGGACAGATGTCATCATTCT
This sequence comes from Protopterus annectens, assembly GCF_019279795.1. Classification (NCBI taxonomy): domain Eukaryota; kingdom Metazoa; phylum Chordata; order Ceratodontiformes; family Protopteridae; genus Protopterus; species Protopterus annectens. Next base: position 1,075,093,833 of record NC_056725.1, read on the forward strand.
TGGGCGGGAGGGTGTTTCTGTGGACATCTTCTGCAATGAAACCTGGTATAGGCTGGGGACATCACACTGGAAGACATGTTCTGAAGGGGGAAAAGAGTCAAGACATTGCTGAACTGCTATGAAGGTGGGGAGATATGAAGTATGTCTCCATTATACATCCAGCCATCAAATGCAATTGAGGGAATCAGCAAAGGAGGGGGAGTGGCAACACAGGGGCAGGTCACAAAATATGAAAACAAAAAGGCTTGAAGGAGGACAGGGATGACCCCTCAGGATGTCCTTAAGATCATCGTTGGCCCTGCCTCCAGTTTGGAGAGTTGATTAGTTTGCTGGTAAACCAAGTGAATGACGTGGTGCACTGGGACAGCTGTCAGAGTTTAATAAACAGAGAAAAAAAACTAAATGAAAAACAAAAGAGGAATGGACAGCTCATTTCAAAGTATGCCAAATCCAGGTGGATGTATCATTCTATTCCCTTTTGTTTTACTCATCTTAATAAGCCACTTCCAGACAGGGGTTACAGTCTATTTATCAAGGGTATTGGATTCTTTAATGGCTTTCTGGAAAAGGGATAGACTGCAGAAGTAGTCTGACAGCAGAAACATGGTCTTATATATGCAGTTTTGCAAAGCACTACAAACGAGATTTCTTCTCCACATCCACAATTGCCTTTGCTATGATCATTCTCCAAGGGCTCCTGGAGTCTGTTTAATAGCATCCTCCTGTTTTGTCCTTTTCTTCCCTAAACTATTGCAATCTATATATTTTTTTGTTTGTTTTGTTTTTACGGTGTTGCCAGAGTGAAGATATGTCAACCTTTTTTGTATATAGTACTATCTGGGTTGTTTCCTAGCATGGTTCTTCAGGGATATTGTGTCCATCCTTAGGAAAAATAAAATGTGCTGATGCTTTCACACTCCAACAGTCTCTTTACTGTGCTCCACTAGAACTTCTGATGGAGTGTGTGGAAGGTACCCTTATTTTTAGAATGCTGGCCAGTTGCAGAAGGGTAAGATCTATATTGCTTAGGTTATTGTAGCAGGAATCCATTAGAGCATCGATGTTATGGTATACTAATGCAGCTGCTGTGGAAAATTCAATCAACTGTAGTCAGTCATTCTGCCAATCTGAGCTGAAAACTTTGCTTTGTTCACCTAATGCATCACATAAAGTACCATTATAAGTAATTATGGAAAGGAAAGATAACTAATGGCAGCAAAAGATAATGGTATTTAACACTAATGTGTTTTTATAATAAGAACAAGTTGCAAATAATTGCTTAATAATACCCTTCCAGGCATGGTTGAAAGAAAAAAAAACCTCCTTAGCACTAGTGTAATAAAAACTGATGTCCTAAGACCAAAAGTATATAAAAAGAGAGAGATGGGTATATTTATAGATATGTAGATATACATAAAAAATAAAAGCCTTACTAATGTAGTTTATGTACATAACATTGCCGTTTGATGTTTTTTCTCACATGTTGCTTTGGTACTGAACACATGATCTGAAGATGCAGTAAAGAGGTGACATTGTAATGCACAGTTTACTTTTCATGCTTTCCTTTCTTCTTTAGCTTCTGAAAACAACATACTGAAATCGCTGATGCATTTAAGCCAGAAGTATAATCAAGTCTGTCAATCATTTTTAAGATTGAAGAGACAATCTTCTGGGACTTTTTTCTGAGGAAATTATTCTGCCCTGAATGTGCTGAGAAGATTTTATCTGCTTTTGGAGTAGCAGAACAGAGCATACAAAACAGTGAAAGCAATCATGAATCATGTTGCTTTAACTTGGTCAGCATAAGCAAAAAGTCTTTAGATTATTTATTTCAACCAAAAAAGATCTTATTTCACAGATCATCTGATCCCACTGGGAGCATGATGTACCATAGTTCAATTCATTTAGATGCATTAACTAATTGTCTTCATTCCCCTGCAGTTAATTTAATCAAACAGTCAATTATAGTTTTTATCTGACTTTTGACTAATCTAAATATAAATAAAGTTGCCATTAGCTGAATGAATGCAAATTCTTCGAGCAGCAGATACAGGGTTTGAATGTTTCACAGTACTTATATTTAGAAATTTAGCAGGAAGATTTAAAATAAAAATTACCTGTTAAATCTATTAGACTTAAACTACTTTAGTGATTTACTGATGATAATATGTAGGTATGTACTTTTTGCAGTCATATTGATTTTAACATCCATTTGTTTCTTCTTTACCAGAAGGGTATAGCTGAAACACAATAAACATTTTTGTTTTATACATTGTCTGACTGTATACTTACATTATCATTGCTCTATCTGATAAAAAGACAGATGTTACTCACACACACACATGCGTGCAAGCACACACTTGCACTCACACACACGCACACAGACACACAGATGGACAGACAGACAGACACACACACAGGCATGCATGCATACACCCATATACTCACACACACACACACACACACACACACACACACACACACACACACACACACACATGCATTCATACACCCATGCACTCACACACACACACACACACACACACACTCGTGTAAGTAAAGATGATGGCAAGTTCAGTGTAAGTGCTCTGAAATAAATAATGATGCGTCTACATGATCATTTGCAGAGGCATACTTGATTCTGACATGCCTGTATACCCTGTCATACACACATACACCTATGCACATATACAGTATTTGCAGAATGACAAAAGCAAAGGCTAATGATATATCAGTGAAATCTATAACACCCAAGTGAACATAATTTGGTGTGCATAGATAACTATTATTAAAGGAATTTAAGCATTCCTCAGCTTCACTGGATGCCTTTATTCATAAGTGAAACATAGTAATAGTTGTGAAGGATTATCACACAGCAAAAACTGTGTTATTTTTTCAAAATTGGTGCAGCTGTGATCAGTGACCCTAGCAGTACTATAGACTTAACTGTGCTGTATTACATGTATATTATTCACTGAGCTGTCATACTGGCCAATATTAACATGTTTCTTCAGACATGCCTCAAGTCTGAAGTAAAATAAGGTGGTATGTGTTTATCCAAAATATTAATGCAGCAAAATAAACAAAAGAAGATAACAATTGTAAATTGTGTCATTATTAAAGAAAAAATAATAATAATAAAACTAATCCAACTTATGAGTTTGGGATCTTGACCAAGCAATAGACCATGCTAATCCAGCAATTATCCAGAGTGCCAAGATATGGTAAAGATAAAGAGGGGTGAGACAGTTATTGTGCAAAAATTAAGTGTGCTACAAATTTCTGCAGGATACTTGAGGAATTACGTCCTCCATGTTTTTTAAGGTTTGCATCCTTATTTTTCCTGAATGCTGTTGGTTTGTCAGTATATGTATGTTATGGAATGTGACAGATGTGTCCAATAAATATATTAATAAAATAAGTAAGCATCAAAAAGACAAAACTGGGGATTCAGTATGTGAAGCCTACATGATGTTTACATATAAATGTGATGAGCAGCAGTGTTAATCACATACGCATGCTTGTTATAACAACTTCACGAATGTAAGCAATGTTTTATGGACAGCAACAGTGTCACCAGCCAGGAAACCATGCAGAGCAGAAAGAGTACAGAAAGAAGATGCATACAAGTTGCCCATGGGCAAACCTGCTTGGCAAGATTGTGTGGGCAGCCACAATCACTACCAGGGGTGAAAATACTGCCATAACATTGGTATTAACACAATAAAGAAAAGTATACTCATTAAAATGTACAAAGCAACAATTATTTGCAAAGTGACATAATAGATGGGTGAACAGCAAGGGAAATGCAATGAATTATACACTAGGCAGGGAAAGTGTACTTATGAAAATGGGCACAGACATAAATGAAAGGAATGAAGAAAGACAAAGGGGGCATGTTAAATATGGCAATGTACCTAAGACAGCATATGTCAAGGTATGTAGACTTCCAAGACAAGTCAGTAGCATAACATTAAGTACATATGCAGATAGCATAGTATGTACTGATGTTTACACATCCTGTGCGAGGATATTTCCATCATCACACATGATAGTATACATGTGATGGTCATGCAAAGATAAATGTTAGTGGAGAAGAATGGTTGTGATATAAACATCACTGATATGATCAGTAGAAAGGACATTTGACATTTAGCAAGGACAATATATACATAGGGGGTATGTGCACATTTGTGATGATCTACAAAATGACTTACTTGAATATGACTGACATGTCGCCATAGCTCTCAACCAATCATGGACACCTAACGAACTCATGGACAACCAGTGGCATACCTAGACTTTGTGCCACCAGGGCTTGTCTTTATGTTTGTCGCCCCTTACCCTCACAAAATCATGGTCAGATGGGGTACCCTGAGACACAGTCCTCCCCCCTGCAGGCATTCCCATATCTCATTACTTGACTATTTCTCCCCATTTACCAAAAACACCGCAATGTGCATACTGCTTTATGCTTTACTTCTACAGTGATTATCTGGATTTCGTTTAAAACTTTTATTTTAAATTTTATAGTACAAACACTGATAGACATCTGCTAAACAAAGCAATACGGTCTCACAATGAAAACAGACGTATCATTAAAACTTCTCTGCCATTGAAACTCACATTCATTGAAACAGCACTGAAAACCGCATTCAAAGAAAATGCATCTGGCCAGTGAAGGATAAAGTTTACTTTTGGGCTTTTTTCAAATCATAGGCCCCTTGCACACATACATGTGTTCTTTGATTCACCATCCTGGTTCTATTAAATTATATTCCTTGTATAATACAACACACTTGTTAGAGGGTGTTTTAAGTTTATGGTTTTGAACATTTTTCCAGTAAGCGATGAAACAAAATGTATAAACCAATAATGACAAAATGGTCCGGTTCAGACAATTTCCATAATAAAAGTCTACTCAAACTTCTGTCATTAGAATCCACCAATATCAGTAAATATGCACAATATCTGCAAAAGTAAAAGTCATCTAAATAATTCCACATTAAATAGATCTGTAACTAATGAAGAAGTTGCTGCAAACAAACAACTTTATATTTCATTGTTTCATCTACAAGTAAAGTGTCTGTTGCCCTTGAAGAAAAACATGCCTATGTTACATTAAAAAAATGATAAGCTTGTAATACTGCAATAGGGAGTGGATGGCAAACTGACAACAGGTTCTTAGTTACTAGGTATCTCCTCCAAAGGACAGGACAGCAGCATCCACTCCCTTTAAAGTACAACCCAGTATAGTATCAGCAAAACATCTACATACTGTGGGAGTAGAACCCACAGCCTTCTGCATCAAAAGCAAGTATATTAGCTGTTGTGCTACTAATAATACAAATGAAGAGAGCATATGCAGCAATAAACTTCACTTCCCCTGCAACTCTCAGCTCCTTGTAAAATTCACTTGACACTCAACTAAATCTCTCAACTTTGTTGCACAAGAAATCTGGATAAAGCCAGAAATTAATGGGGGGAGGGGACAAAGGCCCAAAACCAGGGACACATTTTAAACATTTCATGTGTAATCTTAGAAGGTTGCTAGGATAAAGTGTTTTGTGTTACCATGCATTTCCTGAAAGATAGGAAGACTGAAACTTAAATGGCTATCATAATTTAGTGAATTCCATTCTCACTGATTTGCTAGAAAACCACAAATTTTAAGAGGAGCAGAGCAAAAGTACTAGCCAAACATTGCAGACATTCTGTGAAAATCTGGACCGTTGTGAGCTAGAATCACAAGTGATGGTATGAGTAGACGACTGAGGCTCATGTTTCTTGTACCTAAGGTACAGGGTTTGTATCTGAGTAACACTAACCACCATGTATACCTAACTGGGGCATTTTACACACCCACTCACACACACAGACACACACAAACACACACACACACACACACACACACACACACACACACACACACACACACACACACACACAGTTGGACAGCAGCAGAAGAATTACATACAAACACACACAACTGGACAGCAGCAGAAGAATTACACACACAATTGGACAGCAGCAGAAGAATTACACACACACACACACACACACACACACACACACACACACACACACACACACACACACACACACACACAGAACTGGGCAGCAGCAGAAGAATTACACACACAATTAGACAGCAGCAGAATAATTTAATTGGAATTGGACAGAATTTGGTAGCACAACAGCAAACACAAACACTTGGGCAGGCAGGAATCAGGAGCAGCAATCACGCGTGCACACACACACACACACACACACACACACACACACACACACACACACACACACACACACACACACTTGAGTAGGCAAGAAGCAGCAAAAGAAATGTATGGAGCAATTAACCAGCAGCAGCAGCAGTAGGAACCAGCAAAACAAATGTAAACAGCGATTAACCAACAGCAGCAATTAACTGTCCTTACTTGAACAGACGCAGCAGCAGAAAAATTAAATTGGGCAGCACATCAATTAGAAAACTGTCCTTACAGCAAATGTTTTAAAATTGTGTGCAGACATGAAGAGAACAACAATCATACAGGAAGAGAACAACACAGGCACAGAAGTGATGCTAAGGGACCGTTCTTAAAGAAGAATGCCCTTAAACAGTTTTTTTTAAGTATTAAAGTTGACAGTCCCAAAAGTGCCACCCGGGGTGGACTGCCCCTCTTGTCATCCCTCTAGCTACCCCACTGTGGGCAACTGTAGAAAGAAGCGGGCATAATCAATGACAGTTTTAAAATAATACCACCATTAATATTTGACATTGAAGGAATATGTGAGTGTAAGTTATTATGCATGTTCTGCAGGAACAGATGTGTACAACTGCAATGCTTGTCAGTATTCTGTTAGGGGAATTCACCACCCCTTCCCTCAAAATGACCAATTTTTGGAGGGGTTAAGAGCATAGGTGCCAGAAGCTGTTGAAGACTGGGTGGGGGCTGGAAGGTGAGAGAGGCACTTAGTGATCTAAAAAGGACAATTTTTTTAATTACTATTTACTACCACAACATAGGTTCACTTGGAGTACATTTTAAGCTTAGCCAATTCCCTTTTGATGCTTGAATTAACAATTCTGATTGGTCTTACCTATCCCATGGCTGATAGTTGTATATTACCCCTAGTGAGAATAATTGTGATCATACCATAGATAATTTAAAGGGACCCTTGTAAGGGATGCAGCATTAATGAACTGTCTCTGTCCATTAGTGGCATGAGGAGCAATTCTGAAGTACATTTTCTATTACCCATCCTTAGATCCAAGTTGCATTTGAATATGGACGGATGAGATTTGTTTTATTTGTATGGATAGTCTGTTCTGGGACAGTGGTAGCCTCTGTGATATATATCCATCTCTCCAAAACATTTATTTAGATATCTAGACTGAATATTTCTGATGCCATTTGACTTGCTGATGTTCAGTAGGTCCATCTGTATTAGGTCGGAGGATGCCTTGTATGCCAGACATGTCACCTCTAAGCACTCTGTAGGATACTGAGTATAGTAATAAATCTTTCAGGTGGTCCATGCAAGACCTATTGTTTAGGACTTGTATCCTTTTAATAAGGTATCTATGTAGGAATTCCAATTTTTGCATGGGGATGGACAGATACATGCCAAAGTAGGCATTATACAAAATGATTGACCTAATGGTAGCTTTGTAAAGGGGGACAAGAGCATCTCTAGATCTAGTCACAATCAATTTGTTTATAAGCTGTGCAATATAGAAAGGCTTTCTTATGACTCTGGGCACATGCTGGTCAAAAGTTAGGTCACTGTACACACAAGTTCCCAAATGCCAAACAATTGGTTCAGTTCTCAGAGGGCATTATCATGATTTTGACACCAGTTATTTGGGACAAACCTTCCTGCATGATGGTTAAGTCATTTGGGGATTTAATAACTCCTCCTAGCTTGCCGTCATCTCAAACTTAGCCGGCCAAAGCCCTTTAGTATTTCTTTTTACTTTTGAGATGTATATGCCAAACAGAAAAAGTCTGAGCACTGAGCCCTGGGGGACTCCATTCGTGATTGGTCTCTTCCCCTATTTTGATCTCCTGCATCCTGTGAGCAAGTTGGCAATCCAGCTAGTGATGCAGGTGTTTTCTCCTACATTATTCATCTTTTGTACTACACCTGAGTAAGGGATTATGTCAAAAGGCTTGACCAGGTCAAGGTAATGTGGTATGAACTGTTTTACCTTCATCCATTGCTTTGGTAGCAAGAGTAAAACTTAATATTTGCCCATGATTGTGAGCCTTTCACACTTTTTTTCTGGGCTGTTTTCAAACACATTTTTAGGGCCATGCATGCATGTATGCATTCTTTGATTCACCTTCCTGATTGTATTAAATGATATTCCTTGTATAATATAGCACCAGTTGTTAGAATGTGTTTTAAATTTGTAGTTTTGAACAGTCTTCTAGTAAGCAATAAAACAATATGCATGAACCAATAATGACAAAACTACCCATTTCAGAAAATTTCAACCATAAAAGGCCACTCAAACTTCTGTCATTACAATCCAGCAATATCAGTAAATATGCAAATTCTCTACAGAAGTAAGTTATCTAAATAATTCCACATTACAGGGATCTGTAACTAATGAAGAGGTTGCTGCTAGGAATCAACTTTATATTGCATTATTTCATATACAACTAAAGTGGCTGTTGCCCTTGAAGAATAATTTGCCTGTGTTACATTAAAAATGATAAGCTAGTAATATTGCAATAGGGAATGGATGGCAAACTGATAACAAGTTCATACTTACTAGGTAATTCCTCCAAAGGAGGACATTCACAGGAGTGCAGCATCCACTCCCTTTAAAGTACAACATAGTACAGTATCAGTGATCCATCTTCATACTGTGGGAGTAGAACCCACAGCCTTTTGCATCAAAAGGAAGGCTACTACCTGTTGTGCTACTAACAATGCAAACAGATTTGGAATAAGCAGCACTACGCTTCTCTTACCCTGAAGCTCTCAGCTCCTTGTAAAAGGTTTTATTGATTTAACAGGAAAAGTCCAACTTGGAACAAAACCAATTTTCAGCAGAGGCCCAGGGAGAAATGCTCCAGATGCATGTCTTTGTAACATGAGAGGAGACTAGAGTACACAGAAGAAGCCCACACAAAAACAGAAGACATACAGACTCCACATAGAAGGCACCCAAGGCAAGAATTAAACCAGAGAACCTCTTGCTATGAGGCAACAATATTACCACTGCACCATCCACTGGACACAACTAAAGGTCTCAATTTCACAGCAGAAGAAATCTGGAAAAAAACAACATTTATTTGGGGGGGGAGCAAAGCCCAAAACCAGGGACAAATTTTAAATATTGCTTGTATAATCTTAGAAAGTTGCTAAAATAGTGTTTTGTGTTACTATGTGTTTCCAAAAAAGATAGGAAGACTGAATGTTTTGTGTTACCATGTGTTTCCAAAAAAGATAGGAAGTCTGAATGTTTGGTGTTACCATGTGTTTCCAAAAAAGATAGGAAGACTGAAACTTAAAGGACTATCATTACTTAGTGAATTCCAATCTCAGTGATTTGCCAGAAAACCACAAATTTTAAGAGGAACAGACCAAAAGTATGAACCAAATATTTTGTGGAAATCTAGACATTTGAGACCTATAGACTAAACTCTCTGAATCACAAGTGGTGATGTGGGCAGAGAATGCAGGCTCCTGTACCTAAGGTACAGGGTTTGAGCCTCAGAAATTCTAACCACCAGTGAAATGTAACTGGGGCATTACACACACACTAAATGGAGCACCAGCTACTTAAATAAATAAATGGAGCACCAGCACACACACACTAAACAGAGCACCAGCTACTTAAATAAACAACAGAGCACCAGATACTTAAATTAATAAACTGGTGTGCTACAGCCCTCCTAGGCATGAGCAGCCATTACTAAATGCAGTCTTGGGTGTTAACTAACATGGCTTGAAATGACCTCTGGGTTGATAACCTAGTAATCTCTTATGATCCTAAGAAACATTTGATAAGCATTTACAAAGACCTTCATCCTCATCTTTAAATCTACAAAAATGGTAACAGAATGGCTCCTAAAAGCCTTGGCAGCTATAATAAATAGTGGTCTGTGGTGCAAGATCCTTTTGATCTCTGCTCCAAAACAAATTAAACATTATCTTAGACTCATAGGATCATAGGAAATACAAGGCAAAAGACCCTAGTGGTCATTTACACCTGGGCAGTATCCATCCATAAACATACGTAATTTCTCAAGAAAGCCTAGGCCAGGCAAGTCAGGAATGAAATTCTGAATCCCCATCAAATCATCTAGTTACTGTTTGAATGAAGATATTGAATGATTAGCAATAGAAGTCTATTCCAGAGGTGGGGAAGGTGTTGCACCCTAAATATATTTCTCCACTGTGTTGTATTTATTTGCTGATGAGGTTTAGATCTCTGAGGCTAGTATGATTGAGCGTATCTGATTGATGGAGATACAAGAGATCTTGAACTATTGGCTCCCTAGTGCTATGGGAGGCCAGGCATGGATTACCCCTCAGGATGCTATGGAACACTAAATAAAAGAATAGTGCCTCCATTATTTTCTGACAGCTTTGGGTTGTTAAGCTAGTGATATTTTTAGTTTGGTACCTCAGGGATCTTTCCAGTTGTTTTATATGTCTAGTGAGGTATATCTCAAAGGGTACACTGTATTCAATGATTGGCCTAACCAATGCAGAATATAAGGGGGGCAAAGGCCTCTTTAAATTGTGATGGTGTTCTTTTTGCATTCACCTCCACTAAATAGAAATATGTTCTGACAACTACCACAACGTGACAACTAAGGTTGAGGAAGAAGGAGTTATCAACCCATGTTCCAAGTTCTCCAACCATATTCTTATTTTGAAGTAGGTGTGAACATTGGCCCTAGGTGATGGTCACTGTTAATGTGACACCCCAATCTCTTGTACAAAAATGGGAAAATGTTGGTTGATAATGACAATGTTGGGTATGCTGTAAGCTGGAGACAGGAGTTGTCTAGTGAACATGACAATAATGCACTTTTTTGCATTTAAATTTGAGCCTGTTACCAGGCATTAAAAGGTCTAAGCTTGTGCTGGAGAGCCTGGGCATCAGAGGGAGACTTTAAGATGACACCTGGTTTACAGTCATATACAAACTTCTTCTTGTCAAGTCCTACAGGAGTATATTCAGCTGGCGACTGGCAGCTTTAACCCCAAAGAATGGTGACTGGGTAGCAGCTGAAGTCCAGGAATCCTCTATCTCATGTTTCATTCAAATAGGTAGAAACTGTTGCTCCTGTCACCTCTATGTTTTATTTATTTTTTCCTGTCTTGTCACTGCCTTTATCATTGCATTGTGCTGAATCCTGTGATTTGTTTCCCTTAGTTATCTTGTTCTTAGAGTTAAAATATTCACAAACATCATATTTTTTATTAAAATGCTATTTTCTCAAATAGATAATGCATGATGTATGTCTGCCTTGTGGCAGAATCTTTCAGCCTCATCCACATTTTTTAAAAACTAGACTTTCCAGGGGTATGGTGCAGGGCTAGTGAAAAGGAAATTTTACCTTTCCCATGTTTTGTTATATTAAAGTCACTAAAACCACATAAAATAGGTAAAAGTCAATATGGCAGACTTGGCAGCAATTCTGATGACTATATATTAAAATACAGGTAAACAGAACATCGGAAATGGCTGAACAAAAAAGAGAAGCAAAAAAAATTAGACCAGCAAAAGAAACATTCAACAAACAGCAGCATCACCTTAACTGCCTATGGCAGGTCTACAAGATAAGATCAATAAAAAGTACCCTGAAGTGCTCAAAATTAGTGGGACATTAATGGACTATATAAAAACAACTGGGAAATGAATTTAGGTGATGGAGCAGGCACTAAACCTTAAATAAATAAACAACAGAGCACCAGCTACTTAAATAAATAAACAACGGAGCACCAGTTACTTAAATAAATAGACAATGGAGCAAACAGCTACTCAAATAAATAAACAATGGAGCACCAGCTACTTAAATAAACATCGGAGCACCAGCTACTTAAATAAATAAACAATGGAGCACCAGCTTCTTAAATAAACAACAGAGCACCAGCTACTTACATAAACAATGGAGCACCAGCTACTTACAGAACTAAATGGAGCACCAGCTACTTACATAAACAACGGAGCACCAGCTACTTACATAAACAATGGAGCACCAGCTACTGAAATAAATAAACGGAGCACCAACTACTGAAATAAACAATGGTGCACCAGCTACTTACATAAACAATGGAGCATCAGCTACTTACTTAAATAAATAACAGAGCACCAGCTGCTTACTTAAATAAATAACGGAGAACCAGCTACTTACTTAAATAAATGACGGAGCACCAGCTACTTAAACAAATGATGGAGCACCAGCAACTTAAATAAATAAATGGAGCACCAGCTACTTAAATAAACAACAAAGCACCAGCTACTTACATAAATAAACAGACAGCCTTGGGGGAAACACATAAATAAACCTCTCCTTACCGAGGATGATCTGCCAGCAGATCAGGTAGTTGTTTCCCCATGGGGGCTCCCTCCCCCTCGCCCTATGGTTCCGGCACCTATGGTTAACAGGAACAGTGTTAAACCATGAGTTGAAATCTGGTGCAATTGTTGTTAGTTGAGAGGTGTGTTTGAGACACATAAGCCAAAAGCTACACCTGCAAGAATCAAAACACATGCCATCAATGTTGTTAATGACCTGTGTTTTTACTGGGTGCAACACAGAAAGGTGTATCACACGTGCATCTTGTAGAACACTTTGAAGGGAAGTCTACACTGTCAAATCGTAATGGGTATGCATCCTAAAGAATAGTTCTGTATGGACGACAAGATGTATGGGAGCACACTGTGACAAATGTGATTCACTTGACTAAAGCATCCCTGGCTGACATAGGTATTGTCTATGTGGATAACAGCACTTACATACAACACACTATTATGAGTGGATTCTCTACACAAAGTTATTTATTACATGCATCTGCTACATGTCATAGCAATGGGTATTGTCTAAATCATATGAAATTTGATGTGTAAATTAAAAGTGATCCATTAAAATGAATGGTATAGCACTCTCTAAGACTGATGGCAGTGCATCAACTATTCCCATGTGCACAGAAACTACAGCAGTGCAAAATCTAGGATCAATGATCAAGGAAGCTGTCACTGATATTGTTCACATACAAAACAATTCATGCAGTATGCTCTATAAGCGCATGTCAAACCTCAAGACATATGCCACATGATCACTATGCCCCTGGCATTGCCATTGAAAATATTAAAATGTCACAAAATCCCGACATGGATGCATATGTGTTCATGCAAACTATCAAGTGATAATACTGATGTGATGTACTGTTACATCCGTGATGCTGTATAGTCACACTATAGCTGTACCTATGATACAATTGGACTTCTTAGGTTCATAGAGTCATAGGAGAGTATTAGGCTAATGTTCCAATATCTCAAGAAAGCTTAGCCATATTTACAATGAAGTTTACAATTTTTAGTAGCTATGCAGATGACGTTCACACAGATATGAGTCTATGCTATGTTATCTAATACCAACTTCCTCTATGTAATGAGTGCAACACTAGGAGTACCATTACGACTGACCATCCATCGATGTAGGTTGCACCTGAAGAAGGCCAATAATGACCTTTGTTATACGTGAATGGGAAGCATGTTCCAGAGAAGAGGCAGTGTCTGAGAGATGTATCTAACTCTCCAACATAATTTATTATGTCAGAGGCTAGGTTAATATTCTTGGAATGAGTGACTCTTGTACAGTTTGCTTTACTAATGTATAACATTTCCATCATGGATGGATTGGAGACTGCCCTGTAGGCCAGATAAAGACTGGCCCTTAGTGGTTTGCAGTAGACAGAATACAGTGATACAGCTTTCAGTATTTCTGTGTAGGACTTATTTTTATACCCTGTATCTATGTTTTGAGAAAACTGTGTGGATGCTCCAGCTGGTACAAATGTGTATTGTGGCACCTGCAAAAGGGTGCATTGTACTGAATTGCTGATGTGATGAGGGCCAAGTACAATGGAATTATAACATCCTTTGATGTGGGTGATATGCCCATACTTATGAGTTGTGCCACATAGAATGGACTTGTCACCATCTTGGACATATGGTGGTCAAAATTCTGATTACTCTCTACTGAGTACCCAAATCACATATCACTAAGTCTACTCTTAGAGGTGTGCTGTCTACATTGTAAATATCTTGAGTATTTGCTTTCCAAAAGGGAATAATTATGCTTTTTTGGCCATTTAGTGTGTCTCCATGGCTCTGGCACCAAACATCTGTGTGTGTTAATACTTTCTGCAGTATATCAATAGCATTCATGAATTTAATGATTGTCCACAATTTGTAGTCATCCACAAAGATGGTAATACAAAAGCTGTCTAAGTTTACCTTGACCTCTGAGAATTAAGTCCTGAACAGGAAAGGGCCTAGTACAGCAACTTGTGTAATGGTCTTGGTTACTGGCCTCTTTCTAGAGGTCAATTCACACACTTTGACAGCATGCGTCCTGTTGGTGAGTCATTTGACTACCCACTTGGTGACTTAAGTGTTTATGTCCAGTTGAGCCAGGTTATCTGTATTGCTGAGTGTGGATTCTTTTCAAATGCCTTGGCCAGGTCAGGTTAGGTGGGGTGCACATTCTTTCCTTCATCTATGCCCTTGGTGACCTTCTTGAAGAGGTCGACCAGATTTAACAGACATGATCAAAAATGTGTTGGATACACAGTCAGATGATTACCTATGTCCTTCTTGATAAGGTCCATGATGATTATTTCCATTGGATTGCACAGGAAACTAGTCAGGCTTATGGGTCTATAATTCCCTGTGTTGGGTGATGCTGCCCCTTGTTCAGATGGATGACTATTGCTATCCATCATTCTGCCAGAATATAGCCTGTCTGGAGGGTGTAGTTAAGTAGGTATCCAACAGTGTCTGGTAGGTCAGGTATTAATTTATTGAAAAGGCAACCTGGGATGTTGTCAGAGCCCACTGATGTCATGGTTTTAGACTTGGAGTGTGCAAAGATGAGCTGCTCTGTTGAAAAAATAAGCTGAGCAATGTATGCATGTATACTATGGGTGACAACCATTGGGGACAGGAGGATGAAGTTTGATCTAAATCTGTCAACTAGCAGGATGTCTGTTTCCTACAAATGAGTATGGGTGGTGCCTTCCACAACCAGCTCTGCACATAACTGTGTAATCCCCTTAAGATTTCATACTTGGTTAGAAAATTCTTTGTGACAACATCGCCAAATACAACCTTGGGTATGCATCAAATGCCACACAGTGGAACTGTTAACACATTCATAAGGTCTACCTATTTCACATCATTACATCAATTGCACATCGTATGCCTATATGTTTATCATAGAAAATGTGTGTGTGAGGGTTCTGATACCAGATATGGACACATTACAAATTATGTAAATTTGGTTTATGCATAACAGTTAATGTCACAAATGCTGTTAGTCACACAGTGCTGATGGGTACACCTGAAAACTCCTTGTGAATATCAGCACAATTGTGCATATAATAAATTACCAAAGGTTGCAAATGAATCTGAGCTTGATGTATGCTTGTGTATGTAGCAGCATTGCAACATGGGGATGAAACAAGGTGAATACGGCCAAGTAATCGGTATGATGTAATATTGCTGTATGTCACATAGCATGTCATAATGATACACACACATACATACAAATATTTCAAGCACAGGCATTAATGCCCTAATAGCTTGCCAATATACCAAAACACTTGTTCCCATAATAAATGTCCAGGCTGTTCTTAAAAATATCGAAAGTAGTACTTGCTTTATTGTAATTTGGTAGTCTGTTGCATGCATCAGCTGCTCTCTCAGAGAACCAATTAGTACACTTCTCATTCCCATATAATCTTCTACATATGCTGCCTGATGATTCACCACTACTTTTTAATAACCCCAAACATTCTCAGAGATAGTTGTCTCTAAATGTCCTATATACCTGAATAAGATCTCATCTTAGATATCTGTAAGTGACATTGTACAAGTTCAGATATTATAGTCTTTCATAATAACTTAAATATTCACATCCATGGATGCCCTTGGTATACTTTTGCTGTAATCTTTCCAGTTTACTCATGTTTGTTTTCTTGTAAGTTTTCCAAATTTAAATACCAAGTTGTAAGCATATATGTGACCAAATAACCAAAAATATATACAAATATACGTTAAGAAGGGCCGTAGCTCACTACAAATGCTTACTTTCAAAAATCACTTTTAATAGAAAACAAATATTGAACATTGAAGATTGTTCTGATGATGTCTGCAGTTAGCAGATGAAAGTGCTTAACCTGTGTGTAAAATAATTTTAACCCTCAGGGGTTCATTTTTATTTGTTTTCTATTAAAAGTCATTTTTGAAAGTAAGCATTTGCAGTGAGCTACGGTCCTTCTTAGTGTAAGTTTTCCACATTGTTATTCCATAGTCAAGTTTGGGTCTAATGTAACTAACAAACAATAACTTCATCATTTCTGATTGCCTAGACTTTATAAATCTTTTTAAACAACCTGTTCTTATATAACTATCATTAACCAATTGGTTGATATGATTAGAAAAATTTATAGCTGAATCTATCCATATACACAGGTCATTAAATGAATCTACTGTTTCAATCACTGTGTGCTGTTTTAAATAGTATTAAATATTCACCTTAAAATTTATGTCTCCCAAATCTCATATGCTTAATTTTTTATGTTTTTTATCAGCATATTATTTGCCTGTGTCCAAATGGTCATGCTGTGCATTATGTTCAAACATAAATAAGCATGATTTCATGGCCAGTAACAGTGTTGCCAGACAGGAAACTGTGAAAAGCAACACAGATGGTGATCCTGTTTACAATAGAGCACAGTCGGTTACCATGTTTGCATGGAATGCCACAATGATCACCAGGGCTTAACATATATAGTTGTTATAGCTCTCAATCTCTTAGTGCAAGAAGTCTGGACAAAGCCCAACGTAATGGGGGGGGGGTGGCAATTACTCAGAAATGGAGACAGATTTCACATATTTGATCTTTAGAAATGTGCTAAAATAAAAAGATTTCTGTTAAGATACATTTTCTGAAGGATTTGAAGTCTGAAACTCCAATGTATGTAATTATTTGATGACATCAGTCCTGATATCATTCCAGTGATATGGCAGCAAACCACACATTTTATAATGAACAGACCAAAACATATAATTCACAATTCTGGACATACTATGAAAATCTAGACAGTTGAGAGGTATGAAAGTTATATATATGGTCCAAACACAGTACAGGACAGTGTATATAGTGCAGATTATTGTGAAATCCCATTCCTGGCATTCAGTAATGAAGTTATGTAAATGATCAGTATGGCTACATGGACTGCCATGTAAAGCAAACACTCAGGGTAAGTGCGTCTATTGAATAGGGACCAACAGATGAATTGTAGAAATGAACACAGGGAAAGAGGACAGGTGAAACAACCTAATGTACAGCAGATGAGGGCATGTCAGTGGAAGACAGTTGTAGCAGCAGCAACAATCACAGATCAATATGGTACAGTAGGGACTGCACAGTGAAAATGTGCATTATATGACTGTCACACAAGGTAACATATCAATGAGGAAGGTGTCTGCGTGAAATAGGCACCCTTACATGAACAATGAAGAAGGCATCTATCAGGGCTGTTATATACAATTGGAATAGGGTGCATATTGTGAAGCTATGCAAACTGATTTGCCTGACTATGACTGAAATCTCAGCAGAGTTCTCAGATAAGTAGGACACAGGTAAAGGCTCAGGGACAGCACTAAAAGAGGCATGCACAATCATGAACAACATCAGAATAATACCACCAGTAATCCTATGTCTCCCGTATAACATACATGTGATTTAGAGTGATCAGAAATAGTTCTGCACACACTTGTACAACTATTATGACATGTCTGCACTCAATGAGGGTAATCAAGCACACAGTCCTGACACTATAAAATCTGCTGGAGGTGTAAGGAGGGACACTGCTATACCTGTACTTGACATTATGGTCAATATAGGCTGGTTGACTGATGTGCATGGTATACATATATATATATATATATATATATATATATATATATATATATATATATATATTCACTTCAGAATCTCAAATTCCTGTAAACTCGAACTTCATATGGTCGAGATCATATGATCAAGTTTTCAGAAACTCGAAATTCCGAAGTAAAGTAAAAAAAAAAAAACAGTCAAACACATCATTTTTGCAGAGGGGGACATGCTTGATCATATGGGCTCAACCACATGAGGTTTGAGTTTTCAGGAATTCAAGATTCTAAAGTGTTCCCATATATATATATATATATATATATATATATATATATATATGTATATATATATATATATATATATATCTATAGGGCCTACAAACCATGCAATGATGTATTTGGATAGACTGAAAGTCATGTCACTGTAACCTGCATTGTATAGGATGAGGTGACTTCTGTCTGGCCTGCAGACCAGTTTCTGACCCTGCTCTGGTGGGAATAGTGCAGACCCACAAATTAGATACAGCTGATGACATCTGCAATGTTGGTTGAGGAGAATATGGTAATAACAGTGTCCCACATGCTGGTGTAACAGGCTTGCTGTAATGTCAGGCAAGAGCACACACACACACACACACACACACACACACACACACACACACACACACACACACACACACACACACACACACAGTTGACTGCAGTGAGAATAGAATCCCTACCTATCTAAGTACACAGACTATAGAACCCAGTACTTTACACTAGCACCATGGCACAAGTCTGACTTTTACAAGGTTGCAGGACAGCTTATAGTAGATGACATCATCGGGCTTGTTGGAGAGAAGATGTTAGGAGGCCTGCATGAAATGGATGTGTAGGCATTTGCAAGTGTCAAAATACTATCACTTCATGGGAGTGGAGGGGTAATGTAGGATAAACACTTATGATCTTCTGTCTAGACACACACCATTGGCTGTAATGAGAACAGAACTCCTACCTATGTAAGTATACAGACTACAGAACTCAGCACTTTTTGCTAGCACCACAGAACAGGTCTGACGTTTACAAGGCTGCAGGGCAGCTTATAACAGATGACATCAGCAGGGCAGGTTAGAAAGAAGATGTTGAGATGCCTGCATAGGTTCATAGCTTCATAGCTACATAGGAGCTTACTTAAATAATGACCCTAGGGTGTTTACAAGGCTAGCCTTGTAAAAACTCAAGTACGCTTATGGAGCATAGTTATATGGTCATTGTTAGCAAATTAATTTTGTGATCAACAGTGACTGCCCCTGTCCATGAAGGACATAGGTTCCACACGAGGGGTGAGTTTACAATCACCCATCCAGTTGTCAAGGTTGTGCTTGAATTGGATCATTGAGGACCACTGCTTCACATGTAATGGGATCCTATTACATTGGAGTAGCAATCACTGGGAGATATATTTGTTTCTCCAGCATCTTCTGTATATGTCACAAACTAGGTTGAGATCCCTGGAGCAAGTCATTCTTGTCCCATTTGATTTGTGAATGTCCATCCTTTCCAGTAGGGCAGGGTCTGAGACTGCTCTGTAGGCCAGGAATAGTTCACCTTTCAGCAGCCTTTATGATACTGAGTACAGTGACAGGACTTTCAGTCTTTCCATGTATGTCATGATTGGAGGCCCTGGATTCTCTGTGTTTTCTCCAGTTGCTCCAGGTGACTGATGAGGTACAGACAGAAGGGAGCATGGTACTTAACTAGCATTCTGATAAGGGTCAAGTACAGTAGAGCTATGACCTCCTTGGTCTTGGACAGGACGCCCTTATTTAGGAGGTGCACAATGTAGAATGTGTGTCTCACCACTATGGACACATAGTGATTGAAGTTTAGATTGCTATCAACAATTGTTCCCAAGACTCTCAACATTGAGTTTGCTCTTAGAGGGTTGCTATGTATATCACAATTAGCAGGGTTACTTCTTTGCCAAAGAGGAAAATGAGGCATTTTTTTCCTTTAAGATTCAGTTCATGAATTTGGCACCAATCATTGGTCTGTGTCTACCCTTTCTGAAATATCTTAACATTATTGAAGACTCTACATGATTGCACCCTGTTGACAGTCATCTGCCAACATGGTAAGCCACAGGCCATCTACCTTTGCCTGGACTTCAGAGAAATAGTTTCCAAACAGTTAAGGCCCAGCAGAGATCCTTTTCATATTTACTGGTAAGTGGTCTAGTGGTGGAGAGGCACTCCCCAACTTTGATTGTGTGTATTCTGCAAGTGAGCCATTTGGCTATTCATCTAGTAATGTATTGCTTAATCCCCAGCCTGGAGATTTTCTCCATGATACATGAATGGCAGATTGTGTCAAAGGCCTTGGATAAATCAACATAGGTGGTATGTCCTGGTATCCCTCATGCTTTGGGGACATTATCAAAGAAGTCCAGTAGATTTAATAAGCAAGGTCTAGTCTAGAAAACAAAGGGTCAGTTCAAGTGTGTTAAAGGTCACCTATGCCCTTGTGGATAAGGTCCATGATGATTCTTTCCATAGCCTTGCAGATAAGCCTGGTTAGGCTTACAGGTCAATAGTTCTAATTCTGCATGTTACCAGACTGATGTGCATTTCATATTACATAATCTTTAATAATATTAATTTATGCAGTGCAGTTGATATATGTGTGAAAAGAGTACTGAGACACCAGGGTTGCAGTGCATGGTGGATGCAACACATGGCTGGATCGTAAATATGTGACATACTGTACTGTTAGACATGGCCTTCAGTTTAAGTTTCCACATGTAGTTTCATGGCATAAAGATTAAATGGACAGCAAACATCACTAATAATTGTTAATATTTAGTTTTCCATAGCACAGCAACCAGCAGGGTTGCAGAACATTTGGCAAAGTGTTTGCTCATATGAGATACACATTTCCTTTTCTTTCCCTGCTTGTGCATATTTAAGCAGTGCACAAATCTGAGCCACATTGCAAAAAGTCTGAGATTTAGTAGTCAGTCTATGAAACACACCTGCTGCTTAGCTGACTCTGTGGCAGCAGGTGCAATTGCATTGACACATTTCTTTTTGAGCCTAGGTAACAATGGGCTCGAATCCAGGTATATAAAATACTTTTAAATAAACAGTGATATTGTATTGTCATTATTCTTTATAGTACATTTAGTATATGTTACTTTATTTTGATGTAGCATAATGGGGTTAAGGGGAGGTGTGCGATGCCAAATTCTGCGTAAGCATAAAGGCCAAAAAGTGAAAGAATTCATTGCTTTTTCTGGTACTTATGTATGTTGTGTAATGTTCTATTTTTTGACCAGATTATAGGTGTTAAAATGGGGTAGACAGGAAAGTGGTGAAATGTGGAGCAAGCAGGGGTAAGAACAAAAGGAAATCAGTAGAGGAATGTGCTGGAGGGAGTGAGATAGGAAAGAACCATAGCTATCCATTTCTTCAACAGTAAAAACTGATAATATGTGCAGAATATTAGCTGAATATGGACTGTCACCTTCAGAGGGAGGGGTGACAACAATGTAATCATATTGTACAGCCAATTGGACAAAATCACATGTGTCAAGTAGACATGTGTGAAATGGAGAGCTATGTATGGGACATTTTTTTTTAAATTCAGTAAGAGAGGACTGCTGCATAAGGGACATAGGTATGTCTAGGCCAGGTAAGCTGAGTAGGTGAGGAAGGCAAACAAGACAAGAGACAGGGACAGTGAGGGGATACAAAATATCGGGGGACAAAATGATTGGAATGAGGGAGGGTCAACACAAGCTAATGCCCATCAAGCTTGAAGACAGTAAGAATCAAGTCCTCATTCACTGGACTGTCATCATGTCATCACTGTCCCTTTACTCTGCTGGTGGCTGGGGTGCATGACATCTTCTCCTCCTACAGACCATGAGGGTGAGCAGTCTCTCCATCCAGCATAGGCGTACACCTATGGTGCAGTACATGACCCTGCCCACCAACCCTGGCATATCCTGTGGGGTGATGAAATCACCACCTCCACCACTGCTTCTAGAGTTTACCACTACACTAGCTTCTGGGGCAGTACTACCTGAGGGCACAGGTAGTGCAGAGGTAGCAGATGCAGTGCTACCAGGTTGGCTCCCAGACATGCTAGGCAATGGTGCTGGAGCCAGTGGAGCAGGGGCAGGCTGATCCACTGGCACTGACATACCTCGCTGTGCTCACTAGAATTTAGTGATGTAGTACATGTGGATGACATGGAGACATTTTGATGACAAATAATAGAAAATAAAAAAAAAGAGAGCTAAGGATTGGGGTGAGAGAAAAATTAGTACCATCATATGTGACATTCGATGCATTAACCCAATTATACAACTCTTTTAACTGAAGTATTATATTTAAGTATGCATCCTAACAGATGCACACTATACTACAGATTGCTGACAGTAATCCTTGAAATGTGCATGCATTGCACATATGCGTGTTCCAGTTATGCAAATTACAGTTAACAGCAGGGCATTTTGCCACTGGTATAGAGTTTTTAATTTAATGTAAATATTAATAAAGATTGTATAGTCATGATTCATGGTATTTGAACCCACAACCTCTGACTACAGTCTAATACTTGACTCCTACAATTGCTTTGCACTACAGAATAATACATGCATACTTGCTTTTACAGTTGGGATATGCATGCTCAATTTGATGCAACTGTATTAAAAAAAATACTACCTTTAACATTTAGAGCTACAATGACACTCCTTTTGTGCTGCATACATGCCACTTGCTACCCTTAGTCTCTCCATTCAAACAACATGAACCTGCCTATTGAACTCATGTTTGGCAGCAACTGGGGAAAGAACAGAAAAGAGCAGAAGAGCATTGTGCATACCAGTCTTGCCTATATTTAGCTTTCCAAGTATTATAAGTACTATCTTATTGTCATACTTACACAGCTGTAGGATGTCCATAGCCTGATATTCATTCAACCTATGGTTGAGAGTATCCCCTTTTCACCTGGGTAGGTCATTAAAATGATGCTTACACTGATCTTCAGTGCATGGGATGCCAGTGGCACTGGATACAGCCTGGGCCAAACTATAGAACACCTCAGACTTGTACTGGGAGCCAGAATAGTCCACCTGCAGAAGCCTTTGGCTGTGGCACTTTACTAGGACTGCACCTTTGTGCCCTAAACTAGTCAGCTTCCTCTTTAATGACAGCTATGTTTACCAGCCAGACTAGAATAATGGAAACTGATGCTTTCCCACCAATTTGTTATTGCCTTTACTTGCAGTGCGCAAACCTGAGCAATGATGCCATCAGCATTTACATGATGTTAAGAAGAGACCAGTAGTGCCAATCAGGGAGGAATTAAATAATTAAAATTGGAAGGTTAATCTGACACTTGGCCTTAGTTTGAGGGGTGTCTAGTGATGTAGCCTGGAAATATATATTGGAAATTGGAAGGTAACTGTTAGGTGAACTAAATTTGCAGACATGCACTTGGGGCATAAATGTAATGACCTAACACATTTTTGTTTTATAGACTGATAAAATTGATTTTTACACCATGGGATTCAAGCCTAGGCATAAGGGACAAAACATTTTCTTCCACAGCATGGATTTTCCATCTTTGCCACAGAAGAAGTGCTGCTCAGACATAGTCAGCAATCATACATAAATACAGGTGATAGTTTGAGGTCTTACACATGTATGTTTGTGACCTGACATAGTTAGTTTATATAGATCCAGTTGTATATGTGTCTTATGTTATTTTGAAGGCCATGTAAGTCCAGATAGTAGAAATATAGTGGACAATATACCCTCAGTCATGCATCTGAAAAGACAATAATGGTGTCTTATCTCTCACACGTATAATTCATGGTTTACTATCAAAATTGCGAACGGCACTACGTCGACTGTCATATACTCGAACATGGAAGTTCGAAATCGGTAATGTCAAAGACAAAATAATCAATCTAGAAATGGTTTTAACATTGGTCGAGGTAGGGGAGATGTTTGTAGTTCGGAATACTACTGAACACCTACCTCGACCCATGTTAAAACCATTCCTAGATTGATTATTTTGTCTTCTACATTACCGATTTCGAACTTCCATGTTCGAGTATATGACAGTCGACGTAGTGCCGTTCGCAATTTTGAAAGTAAACCATAATTCATATCAGCTCCACTATCTAAAGTGCTATAAGTGAGAATGAATATAATGGGAAGTCAAATAACAGTAAAAGCGTATGGAATATCCTGCATTAAAATTCAGGATGTATATGGCAGTCCTACACTTACACCTGTTGCCACAAGGATGTTGAAATAGCACTTCTCTATTTTTCAATTTATTGCTATAAATTACACTGCAACAAAGTAATAATAGGTCACATACCCTGTTGTAGAACACAGAATCAGATGTACTCCAGCCCTACACTTACACCTGCTGCCACAAAGCTAGTTACATGACATTACCTAATTTCCTAATCATTCTTAAGTTCTCTCTGTTAACCACCATGCAATGCCACGTAGAGTGTTTGCATGGTGCCCAAAAGAATTAATCAAATGCATCCAGTTTCAATTGCCTGAGTCGTGTCTGCAGGTGTTCAATGACTGCAGCTGTTAGTGAACCTTGCTAACTGCCATGCAATTCTGTTAAATGAAGTTGCTCAATGGAAAACAAAAATTGCAACAATGTTTGATTTTGACCTTTGCCCTTTTATAGATGCCCTATTTGCAGGTATTCTGCAGGTGTTCTGTCTGTTTCCTGGGTAGGCCATTAGTCTTGGCTTGCACACTGCTGCACTTTGCACAAACGAGATAAGCACAGCCAAACCTGACATTCATTTTTCTCCATTTCCCTTGTTTTCACGTAAACACCCCACATCCAAAAAAGGAAAAAGTAGTTGAAATGAGCAAAAGAAATCTATGACATAAACACTACAAAATGTTAGTACACATGAACTATTTCTACATAGGTCTGGATCTGAACTCTCACTCCAATGAACCTTCAGAACACAGTAAGGGTGCCTTATTCCTCTTTGCCATACAAACACCTTTGCAGCAAGGAACTGAAATCATTCTGCATACAACCAACTGCAATATCATCTACAGTAGTATGAAACCATATAACACTTATTTGTACATGTATTAATTTTGGATGTAGTGCACTGAGTGATCACATAATCAATTATGAGGATTGCTTACAAATATGCAGCTCTGTCTTACATCTGTTGCACAGTCTTCTCTTATCTGACCAGTAATGTGAGACATATAGTCCATAGGCCATTCTATATTATTGTCCTTAAAATAAGTGAGGATATTAAATGACAATAATATAATTTGCAGTTGCCAACAAATGAAGGATAGATCGGATGTTAATGAACAGAACCTGTGAATTGTGTGCTGCTTACTTACATTTCCAACCTTGATAAAATTACATCTAACACTTCGTAAGTCTAACCTGACACACCCACTGGATGTAGGGCAGTCTGCACTGCATTGTTTTTGTTCTCCCAACCAGTAATCATTCATAGTTGCAATCCATTAATAGCAAACATTGAGGAAGTGTCTGCACTATGTTTACATGTGATACATGGAGCCACATATTTGGGATTCAGCAATTGCAATGAGTTCACATGTGACTTGCATCTTCACTGTGCAGACAGCCCTGAATCTACACGATAAAAAGGCAAGCATGTAGCTAGGGAAACTGAAGTTGAGGAGACTTGCTTATGTGGAGAACATGGAATAGAGGCTATTACTTTGAGATATGTCTGCACAATCTGCACAGTAGAGTACTGAACGTGAGAAGGTATGGTTGCATTTTTCAGCTATATACTGCATATGCTGAAATATCATTAAGAAAAATCTGTTTAATAGTGTTTATATATATATATATATATATATATATATATATATATATATATATATATATATATATATTTTTTTTTTTTTTTTTAATTTTTATTTATTTTATTTTTATTTTATATTTGTTTACTGGGAAAGTCTGACTGGACACAGGTCCATTTTTAGCAAAGGCCCAGGGAGAAAAGCTCCACATTACAATACATTTAATGAGAGTAAAAAGAAGTAGAACATACATACATATGGCATATATATGCACATCAGGACAACATGCTGGTAATTAACAAACATACATGTAGCATATATACACACAATAGGACATCATGCTAGTGATTAACATTTTTTACAATAGACAATCAGAGGTACATTTTTTTTCTTTTGCAGTTATAAGTTTTGTAAGGTAAATGTATATGGGTTTGGAAGCTTTCAAGGGAGAAACTGTTTATACATAGCTGTACCCTGACAAATCCTCTGGGTATGGATTAGCCTGGTGAGTGGCATTAGCATAGCCAGTTACTTAGTGGGTTTTCAGGAGATTTTTGAATTGACTAAAGGAGGTGGTAGAAGTTATTTGGCTTGGTAGTGCGTTCCAGGTTTTGGCAATGGTTTTGGCAAAGAGGGATTTACTAGCTTCATTTTTATGTTTGATGACAGTTATGAGGTTCTGGTTACTAGATCTTAAGGCTTTAGAGGGAATGTGAGGCGGAATTAGGTGCTGAAGTGCTGGAGTTATCTCAGGAAGGTAGTAGAGTCTGTGCGCTATAAAGAGTTGATTGAGTAGAAGTATATGAGGCAACTCAAGCCAGTTGAGTTGCTTAAGGGATAGACAGTGGTGGGACCTATATGAAGCTTCAGTAGCAAACTTGGCAATCTTGTTGTAGCAAGATTCCATTTTATTTAGATTAGTTTGGCATAGATTGGTCAAGATGAGATAGGCATAAAGGAGGGTGGATAGAAGATGAGTCCTTGCGATGGTTACTTTGCTGTGTTTTGTCATAAACTGTTTGTTCCTGTAGAGGAGACCAAGTTTTTTATTAACTTTCTTAATGGTTTGTGCTATGTGGATGAAGAACCTCAGGTTATTGTCTATTTCTACGCCTAGCAGTTTAGTGTGTGTGGTTGGACTGATTTGAATGTTTTCTTTGGATCTAATGGTGCAATTATTATTTAGGGGTGGAGCTCTGCCAGGGCTGGAAAGAATTAATTTGTTTTTTTTTTGAGATTAAGAAGAAGTTTCATGTTAGTGAACCAAGTTTCAGCTAGGGTGAAGTTATTTTGGGTAAGGGTTTGCAGTTCATTAAGGGTAGGGGCAGTGCATATGATGGTAGTGTCATCTGCATATTATACTATTGAGGCAGTGGAAGAGGATGAAGAGATCTGATTTGTAAATAGAGAGAACAGCAATGTGCCAAGGATGGAACCTTGAGGGACTCCTATGGTTACTGGTAACAGGGGGGGCAATTGGCCCTGCCATAGGACTGCTTGCTGATGGGCAGAAATGTAGCTGTTGAACCATGATACAGATGAGGGACTTATATTTAGGGTGGATAGAGTATCAAGAAGCAGACTGTGGTTTACCATGTCAAAGGCTTTTGATAGGTCTAAGAATATGGAAAAAACAAATAGACCCTTGTTACTGTGGTGGTTAACTATGTTGGTGAATGATAGTGTGCTGTTGTGGTGCTATGGGAAGGTCTAAAGCCAAGCTGGGATATGGAGAGTAGGTTGTTATTCTGGAGGTACTGTATTAGTTGAGTATGAACAACTCTTTCTAATATTTTGGATAAAGGTGATAGGATTGCTACTGGGCGATAGTTGGTGAGCTCTAAAGAGTTGCCTCCTTTGTGCAGTGGAATTATATATGATGCTTTCCATGAGGTGGGGACTTTGCATTCTGAGAGAGATCTGTTTATGAAAATAGAGGCAGGATAGGCTATAGCTTCAGCTGAGATCTGAAGGAAGTCTGCTGGCAGCTTATCAGCTGCTAGAGTGGTTGGCTTAAGTTTACCAAGGAGTTTAGATATTGATTTGGTGGATACAGAGTGGAGGTGAAAACTGGGGCTATTGTTTTGTATATTGGGGTGGGTTGGGGTAGTTATTGGTGTGGGGCTGCTAGTACTATTTTGGGCATTGGCAAGGGTCTGGACTGTTTCAGTAAAGAATTTATTAAACTCAGTAGGAATGTTTTCATGATTATTTGGAAGCACAGGGGTTGGAGTCGTGAACTTTATGGATGCATTATACCATTTACTGAGGCCCAGAATTTTTGTGGGTTGTGAGCATATTTTTATTGCATGCTTGTATAGTAGCTGGATTTGTCTAGTTTGATTTGTTTTTTGGCTTTGTTATGGAGCTCTACGTAGTTTTGTCTCAAATTAGTGGTTTTGTTTTTCTGATATTGAATCCAGGCCTTGTTCCTTTCTTTCATTATAGTTTTAGTATCTCTTCTTAGCCATGGGGTATAGTTAGTTTTTTTTCTAATGGCTCTAGGGGGTGCACGATGGTTTAAGATTTTTATGAAGGTTGTGTTAAAGTACTTGACATGGGGGGTCCAGTTACAGCTTTTTAGAGTATTGATGACATCAGTAGCTATAAAGTTTTTTTTGTTTCTAACTACTCTGAGGATAGGTTGGTTGATGGTTTGCGATCTGTTCCTAATTAGGTAGGTTGGATGATGGTCACTTAGGGTATCTGGAAGACAACCAGATTGCTGTGCAAGAGCAGGGTCAGATACCAGGATCCAGTCTACAATGGACTGGCATTTGGAAGTTTTGTCAATTTTAGTGGGGGTGGTTATAGTTTGGGTAAACCTGTGGAGATTTATGAAGGAAGATGGCTGGAGCGAAGCTGAATATATGTTTCTCTATTCCAGTAATGCCAATCTGAAAATGTTCGGATCACAGTGGCAAATGCTATTATGCATTTGCTAATGTGTAATCAGTGTTCTGATCCCAGATCGCACTACATTGGAGATTGGGAAATCTACCATTTTCCCCACTGTGGTGCAATCTCAGAGATGGAATATATAATTTGCAGGGGTGTAGGGGCACACCCCCCCACATGGGGGGTGCAGGGGGGCACAGTAAAAAATAGTGTTCTATAATTAAAAGTTTTAGGAGACATTAAACCAAATAGCCTGGGTGTCTGACGTCACTGCCTGCTATTTCATTTACTGTCGAATGCAGGACATCAGAGAAAGGTCGGTTGGAATTATAGGGAGGTAGAAATTATGGATACAACATTAATTTTTGATTTCTTGGCTAATTTATATAGATAGATAGATAGATAGATAGATAGATAGATAGATAGATAGATAGATAGATAGATAGATAGATATACATACATTTTTTATTTATTTTATTTTATTTTACATTTGTTTACTGGGATAGTCCAACTGGACACGTGCCCTTTCTCAGTGGAGGCCCAGGCAGCTAAGCTCCAAGTCATTCTGATTAGCATAGGCTACACTTTTACCTGTATGCATTAGTTAGTAGTCTACTGATGGCATAGGCATGTTTGTCAGAGCATTTTACAAGTATAAATGATTGGCAATACATTAAAATTGAATGTTTTGTGCTAAATCTGTACACATGTTTCAGGGACAGTTCATTTCATGGCATTTCATTGAAGGTTTGCTAGCAAAATGCACCCTTTGGCTTTTCTTTTGGGGATGGAGGAGCAAAGCTACATTTTTGTTATGGCACAAACAAGGATATGCTGCTATTGTTGCTCTTCTTTCCTGCATCTAGCATGTTGTTCATATTTCAAATCTCTAGGCTCTTTTATGCTTTTCTTGTGGATAATACTGAAATGCTACCTTTTATGTTTTATCTAAGAACAGTTATTTTGTAGTTATGTGATATTTAATTCTAGTATCCTTCTGCTGTCTTTTAGGACACCTACGACTATGGCACCCAAGCATCTCAATCCCCAAACCCCCTCATGTGTGACCCAGAGAATCGGGTCATTTTGGAAGTTTTTAGGCAACATGGTGCCATCCTGCTTGAGAGGGGGCATGGAGATTTGGAGATATGTTAGGCAGAATGTAAATTTGCCAGCAAATAGTTGCAAATGTGAATGCAGTAGGCGGACACAGCAAGATATATGATCAGGTGTGCCATAGGGCCACTGATATGATCTCTTATGCATGGAGGAGAGCAGCTAAAGTGGCCCATGATTGGATGGGTACTGCGGGGGTGGCTATTTTAAGCCACCACTAACACCAAATGAAGAGTTCTTGTCCACTGTCAAGAATCCAGACCAGCTCCCAGGAAAGTGCAGAACAGCATAACACTGACATTGGTGCTATTGTTTCAGGGAAAGCAAGCATGTCCCAGGATGAATTTCAGGTAGGCTTTTGTATCTCAATTGTTAAATACTGTTTTATAGTACAATTGTTTAAAATCAATACATTAGTTCTGTTAAACAAGAAGTTTTATTTTTTTTTTGGGGGGGGGGGTTTAAAACACATTATGATTGATTACACATGGGCTTAGGTTGGACTTGTAACCCAAGTTGTTGTTGAAAGTATAGTTAATGGACATATGGGGGGGAAAGTCTTAAGCCCTGTGTTACTATTAATTGTGATGATGTTGTCCTTACCTTTTGCTTAACTTCTTCCAGAACAATCTGGCATAGGGAGGTGCATTTGGTAAGCCAAACATTTTTATGTCAGTACTGATGAGCAGCTCAAATAAATATTTTAGTGAGTGTTGTTGATGTCAAGACTGTTGTGTGTGTTCATGTTTGTTTGTTTGTGTGTCTTTCGGCTTTTCCTGGTTAGGGGTCACCACAGTGGAACTCCTGTCCGCTAATGATTGGCAGTTGGTTTTTATGGTGTCAAGTTGCCAGCCCGACGCCCAACCTTCAACGAAGGCACGCCGATTCAATGCATGTCTTTCGAACGCCCACTCGACCGTGGGGGGGGGGGGGGACATGCAGACCCCACACAGAAGGCACTCCCAACCCAAGCTGAGAATTAAACAGGAGAACCTCTTGCTGTGAGGCAACAATGCCACAACTGCGCCACCGCGGCAGATGTTGTGTGTGTTCATGTACTTAACACCTGCAGTACTATAGTCCAGTATATGGTAACAAAATAACAGTAGTGCTACTATTACAGACAGTACATGTTGTGTGTTTTCATATACTGCCTGTAATAGTAGCACTACTGTTATTTTGTTACCATATACTGGACTATAGTACTGCAGGTATTACTTTTTCCGGTGTTTGTTGTTTATTATCATGGGTGATCCTGACAGTGGAAGTGTGAGACTTCTACCACCTGATGTCAGAGTATCAACAGCCTGTAATGATGATGGTGGCTAAACATAGACACAGTCGGGTATTGCAGACATTGAATCTGACACTGAGGTTGACATACAGCCATCCCCTGAAATTCCATCACACACAGCCAGTAAGCCTTTACCTACTCAATCCAGTGAGCCTTCAGACATTGGACAGGTGGAGGGTGAGATGTGCCTGTTGACCCTGGCAGTAGCTAAAGTGTGGGTGAGGTGCCACACAGGAGGGTTGTTAGGGGTGCTCAGAGGAAGCCTGCTGTCCATCCTCCACCTGATCCAGGTGTCTCTTCCCATGCCACTCAACATATGTTTAGGGCTGTCATGGAAGCACAGGCATGTTCCCATAGGTCCTCCAGAGAAATGCTTAGGGTTTTAGATTTGGCACAGACTGACATGTGTGACTGCCTCCACTGTGTAGATGATTCAATGGATCAGATGTATGACACATTGGAACGGGTAGTATCTGTGATGGAACATCTGCTGGGAGGGGGACAGCATCTTCATGGGCATAGATCAGTCATATCATCTGCTGTTCACTAACATGGCCATGCCCGATCATGCTCCCTTAGTGGCAGTACTTCCACTGCTCCATCAGTGGTTGAACTGTCTACACCTAGACATGGCAGGCTATGGGGTCATGGTCCTTAGTGTCCTTATGAGGGTAGCTCATCCAGCAGGCATCAGTCACATTCAGGTAGCAGCAGTGCATCTGATCTTGGGCATGGACATGTCAGTTCAACTCCTGCCAGAGATAGTTCTTGCAGTCGGGTATGACAAAGATGAATTGACACCTCTACCATGCACAGCTCACACCTGTCCAACATACCAAGATGTAGAGTTAGCACAGACATTGGCTGTGTTCATGCAGACACTCACATGCTGTTTTCACCTGGAGGACCCATACAGACACACACATGACAGTTACATGATTCAGCCGTGAAGCTTAAAACACATTTTTTCTCACTGATCATTTGTTACTTTATCTGAATGGCTGCCTGCTACTCTTTCTTGCTCACACACACTCACCAACCTTTTGTGTCAGTCTAGGCTTTCTGCCCCACCACCCCCACACAACATCTGTGCAAGTGATGATAACTGTGCCATATCCCTGTTTTCTATAAATTTGATTCAGAGATACATAAGGTTTGTGTCTTATAGTCAGGGTGCATAGCTGACTTAGTGCTTACTATATCTGCATTTGTGATGATGAATAGGTAGTTGTACCTTTGACTTGTATTGGTCTTAGAAGGTTAGACAGAAATTCTTGTGCGGGTTGTCTGAAACTGTAATGTGTCTCATTACTTTCTAACTTCTCTCTAATGATTTTCCAGTACAAATGTATGGTGCTAAACTGAAGACATGCAGTAACCATCATAACAACATGCAAGGATATGCCAATCATTCATATTATTACACAA
This sequence comes from Protopterus annectens, assembly GCF_019279795.1. Classification (NCBI taxonomy): domain Eukaryota; kingdom Metazoa; phylum Chordata; order Ceratodontiformes; family Protopteridae; genus Protopterus; species Protopterus annectens. The sequence goes on from NC_056725.1 coordinate 1,075,126,561, forward strand.
TGCTCTCCAGGTTCAGCGCTTAGATTGTAAATCCAGCAGTTGCAACAGTTTTAGTTCAGGGCTGACTCTGTCTGATGAAAGCAGTACACAGCCATTAAATGGGTAGATAAAGTTTGTGACCTTAGCCTGGCATCAATGTTACTATATATATGTGCATAGAGAAAGGTTTTAGCCCCTTAGATTGTGAGTGAGTGTGCTATGAATTGTCTCTTAGCCAATGCAAGGGCATATTGAGCACTCCTACATCTACTTACACACATAGTAGCTGTTGCCCCCCCCGACTCATCACCTGCGTGTGGCTGTGGTGACCTTGCCATTGGTGGTAGGATGTGTTCCCCTTCCCCTTGTTGATCCTGCTGAAGCTATTTTCTCAGGATGATGCTGTGTAGAATGGCACATACAGTGAATATTTGAGTACATGTATGTGGATTACACTTTAGGGTTCCCCCAGATGTTTCCAGGCACCGTAACCATGACCTTAGCATCTCAAACACATGCTCTATGTTATTTCTGGTTTTAATGTGTGCCGCATTATGTTTTTTTTCAGCAGGCATGTGTGTGCATTTCTTATGGGTATCATCAGCCATGGTTCCAGTGCATAACCTGCATCCCCCAGTAAATGATCCTGTGGGATATCCTCCCTAGTGAACATCCGATACAGTTGGGAGGTCTGCCAGATATGTGAGTCATGGTAACAGACTGGTTTGCCAGCACACACGTTCAAGATGATTCCCTTGGCATTACACATGACTTGACAGTTAATAGAGTAGAAGTCCCTTCTATTTATGTACAGCCTTCCCTGTTCTCCGGTTGGTGCCTTCATTTCTAAATTTGTGCAACCTATGGCACCCAGTACTTCAAGATAGTGCAATACAGGGTAGACCTCCTGCATATTTCTAGCCCTGTCCTCAGGAGTATGAGGAAAATATTTGTGGTCACTGGCATGTTGTAATATAGCATTCAGGAATTGATTGAGGATCCTGGATGCTAATGTCTGTGACACCCACAGCTCATCCCCTATTTGTTTCTGAAAGGCCCCATTTAGCTAAAATTCTAACAGCTACACATAACTTTTCCTCCATTGGGATAGGTTCCTGTCAGTTTGCCCTGGCTCTGAGGTGAGGATGACAGAGGTTGTAGAATTCCTATAGTGTGTATCTATCCACCCTGTAGTGCTATACAATTTCCATGTCATGTAGATTGTGATATGTTAAATGGGGTCTGAAAACTCATCTCCTTCTTGGCCTTGATCTATTAGCAACAACAGCAGCATAGACTTCAGCCTGTTGCACATACAGATGAATTAAACCAGCAGCAGCCCCTAACATTGTTTCTGTGTAGACTCCTTTCTGTGGCTATATTCCAATAGGTTTTGAAATTTACAGGGAAAACCAGCACTGAGTCTACATGGTTGCTTAATAGATTGTTGAATTGCTCATCCATCTCGGATTGGTTGATTAGTATACAATTCAACTGCTAATGTTGTAATTAGCAATCAATGGTGTTTACCTTGTTTGCCTAGCTATGAGTGGCTCTACTCACTATGTAGAGATGCTTACTGAATCCAAGACTGTATTTTACTGTGTGTGCATCATGCCGCAACACACACACTGTGTAAATGGCCCATGTAGGCTTTGTTGAATCAGGCTGACAATCTAAACAAGTAAGAGCCTAGGGTACAGCCCTGTGGGACACCCTGACTGTCACCAAGAATTTCACATATCCAATTGCCGTATGACACTTGCCATGTCTTACTTGTAAGCCATGGAGCTATCCAACTTATCAAGAGTACATTGATACGTAGTTGTTCTAATTTATTGGTCAGTGTTTTGTGTATGACCCTGTCAAATGCTGAAGTTAAATCTATATAAATTACATCACTGCACAATGTTTCATTCATAGCTATTGTTATATTGTTACAGAACATCATGTTACAAGGGGTATTAGATCTATTTTCAACATATGCATACTATGTGGTTTCAAGGCCCACCCTATCCATTTCTGACAAAAATCTTGCCTGCACATGTCTGTCCAAAACTAGGTTTGGATGATCTACACATTTCCATTTTTTTAAAACAGGACATTTTTTCCATGTAGGTATTTACCCAAAAATGTTTTCATTCACAGTGAGCTGACTATCCTTTCTATATGATTTGTGAAAAATACTCCTAACTCCAGCACAGGCTGTACTAACTAAGATTGCTATAAGTTCCCTACTAACAGTCAGAGAGCCCTTGCGCATTAAATAATTTCTACCAACATGAATAAAAACCAGATCCATACTTCCTTACATTAAGACATTCCAAGGCTTGTCTCACATCTTCTATATTTTGTTCCTTGCAAGCATAACACTATTCTGTGTTCATTATTTTATCTGCAAATTAAGTATCAGTTCCTCTAATAATGGAATATCCGATCACAAGAATATCTTTTCTGACCAGATCTGAAGACTATTCAACTTCTAATACAATAATATCTATTCTATAAATTGTTACAAGGGAATAATCTTCATCACCATTAGTCTTATTAATCCCACTGTTTTCACTGTGCATTAAATTTGCAAGCATACAGTTCTCATCCAGCTGGCTTTGTATATTCACAGCTTGAGTCATGTAGTCAATGTCTGTCTTTTTCCTCTTTTTTCTTACAGTAATGTTCTTTTCAATCCTTCCATGTTCAATTTTGATTTATTTTACTTTTCACCTACCCCTTGCCTCTTTTTACTTCCTTCTCTTTTTAAAAAAATATGCCTTTTTCTGTAGACTGAAGGTTTTCTATTAGAAAAAAAATATCATTCCCTCTAATCTGTGTGTTACATAACAAAGCAGTGTCCTTTTAGTATGTATTCTCTTTACTTTACAGACATTTATCAACTTCTTTTTCTTCCTTACTTGTTGTGAACTTTTCTTTCTTTCTTTCTTTCTTCTTTTTTGTTTCCCTCTAAACACTCTGACTCCTTAGATTGCTGAATACTTGCATCCAGAATTCCAAAGTTGTCAGGGGCATCGTCTTGCTTCTTAGGGATTGAGTGATCTTTACAGACAACAGATACATAATTTCCTAAATGTGTCCTATTTGATCTCTGCCTAACATTATTTACCTCACTAGTCCAGTCATGAATGTAAGTAACAACAGTTCTCCAAGCCATGCCAATTGCACAAGTGGAATCATTATCAGTCAGTCCACATTTATTTCTAATAATGGTAAGCAAATCATACAACTTTTTACATGAGGAACATAGATCACCAGTGTTATCAGATGCTACCTTTAAATACACTGTACAAAATATTTCTGCTTTAGCAAATCATTCTCATTTAAGCAATCCATGTTGTGCTTCAGGTAAATAAAAAATATAAAAGAAAAGAATAATCAAAATCAATAACCACAGAATTCAAAGAGATCTTAAATCAAATACTGAGGAAAAATCACACAAGCAATATACAATTCAATACTAAAGTAAGTATAGCAAAGTCATAGTTCTGACTGTACAAGTTGTGAAAGTCAGACAAAAGCTGTAATTCCTTTATGTCAGTCACTATCGCTTACAGTCACACTTCTTTTTAAAAGTAAAGACAAATAAATTGCAAACCAAGATAGGATTGTTTAGATAAGCTCTGGATTGTACTGTTTGCAGTCTGTGTAAATTTATAGCTTACTAGGCCCCTTGGGATGGCAAGACTTTACCTGTCTAAAACCTATCCCTTTCTAACAACCAACAGTGAAAATAAAAGGTAAAATGACAAAATAAAAATCAAAGTAAATCTTCTTGTCTACTAGCTATCCCTTCCTTCCTTTAGTGAAAAACAGTGGTAAAAAATGAAATATAAATTTAAATAAAACTTCACTTACCAGACAACTCCACAGTAAATCACAAACCAAGATAGGATTATTTAGATAACCTCTGGATGCCATTCTGCAAATGTCACTATGATGGTTGAATGAGAACTGTGGAGAAGGTTGCTATACTCTACTACAAAAACACATGCCTTACTAAGGCAACAATACACATAGCATCATCTCATGTCAGCAGTCCTCTAGACGCATATTACTACAGCTCTTACGGAAGGAACATGTAAATAAATGGCAGCAGCACCCATCAACACATTACCTCAAATCACAGATTGGAATACACCGTTGTAGGGCTACTCTGCAGCCACACATCAACATAGCACATGTGGATGTCAGCAATGCTCATACTGTCATAGGACATTACCAGGCTAATTATCAGCATCATATAAAATCCTGGGCATTATTCTACTATTTAAGACAAAACAGCTATATCTATATGATGGGAGATAGTAAGGGTATGTGTGTTTTTGGTTGCATTACATACTACCTCAGCCATTATGTGAAATATGCACCACCTAATGACAAAATAAGTAATCACATATCCAGTGGTCTCGACATGGCTTGCAAAAGGTCATGGAAGAGTTCTGCTTCACGATGTGTGTATGCATGAGTATGCCTCTTAAGATGAAGACATCTTCCAATCTTCTGCAGAAAGGATGTTATGTGGATAGAGGGAAAAAGGGAATGCTGGATTCATGGGACTATGTTAAAGGTTCTCATGAGTGGGAGTCAAATGAAAAGAGATTCAAAAGATCATGCAATGACTATAATATACCACTAACCACAAACACAACACGTAATTGAGGTCAGATTTGAACATTAAACCTGTGTAAGTATACAAGCTGGATTTCATACAACATAAGACTAGCACCGTTAGAGATGTGTGATGTTTACAGTGTTACAGTACACTTTATAGTGGATGATAGCATCATTGTATGCTGAGACAAAGATGTTGGCAGGAGTGCCTTTCATAGCTGTGGACTCTCATGCTGCTCTAAAATTGTGCCCAGATGGAGAGTTGAATGAACAAATGCACTCAAGTTGACTGCTATGAGATTAGAACATCTACCAACACAAACTGCAGAACATAATACTTAACACTAGTGCCATAGCACAAATCAGACTTTAACACTGTCAGAGTACACTTCATAATGGATGTCATACATGTATGGTGAGAAGATGATGACAGGTGTGCCTGACATAGTTGTGGACTCACATGCTGTTCTAAAATTGTCTTCAGACTGAGAGTTGACTTAAAACCCACAAGCTGACTACTTTTAAATTAGAACACCTGTCTAATTACATAAGCTAGAGAACACAGCACTTAACAGTAGCACTATGGCTCAAATCTAACTTAAACGGTGTCAGACTGTACTTTGTAGAGGATTTCATCATCAGTATATGGTGAGAAGAGGATGTTGGGAAAGCTGTATGAAATTGCTATGTAGTCAGAAGTATAACCCATACCAAATATAACAATGCAGTTATGCTCTTTATTTCTGTAGTGCCTTTGACACTGGGCCAAGTACTGATATATCATTTGCAAGTGCATTGCTGCAGGGCACATATGAATCTCAGAAAGTATGTGATCACTGAAGCACACATCCCTGACCTTCTCTTATGTTTATGAATGCCTTTCTATGTCATGGAAAATAACAGGTCAATAACCATAGTAAGACATTCTAAACCTGCTAAACACCTCTTCACATAGTTAATTCAAGAGAAACTGATTTGCACTGCTGATGGTAAAGTGTTAGCACATGCATGATTCACATTTCATGAATTCAACTTGAAATTGTTAAGTAGCTTGGAAGATATGTTATGGGAGAAATAGCTGACAAATACTATGCTATTGATACTGTAGTTTATATAGGAAATGCTGGGCACAAACTTTTATGACATAAATAGCTGTTGCTATTGTCTTGTCCATTAGTGTGGATTTAAGCGCCTAGCAAACACGGGTCTCTGCTTAAAGAAAAATATTAATATGTCATTTGGTTCACCTTCCTTCACACAAGCAGGCTAAGTAGTGATGCACTGGTGTCTGCACTGGGGACAGTACTGAGTACTGAAAATACCTCTGCTGTCTACCTTTCTTTGTAGCACAGTATGTAAATGCAGTGAGCTTCTGTTTAGACCATAGATGAGGTAAGGTTCAAATTTGTCATCCTTTTTTTTTACAAACGCTTTCAGGATGGCATTAGCTAAATAAATGGAATCAGGACTGAAAATGTGGCTAAAAGTGAAAGTAAAGCATGTGTCTTCCACAATTATTATCAGTAATGCCTAGCTCGGTACAGTTGTACAGCTATTAGCTGGCCTCACTGAAAATCACAAGTTAATTGTGTGTACATCTTTCTAGAAATGACAAAGAATGGTACATATTTTTAAATTAGTATTATGACTCATCAGATATGCTAACTATTTTTGTATGGCCATATATCTTGAAAAGTGTATGCAGAATGCTTTTGTCATAATAAGGACAGTTTCCACAATACATTAGATGAACATTTTATTCATCACTTGAACATGACACAAAAAGAATCCTAGAGAAAATTTTAAATCCTTGCACACTACAGGAGCACTGCGAAACTATTGAATCCAGGTAACATGTTTGTATTAACCATTAGCAGAGTCATGTCAGTCTGCAGATACCATTTATCAGCTTAATAAATCCACACAATAAAGACTGGTGGGACTGAAGAGATGAATACAAGGAGAGGTGAGCATGCACCTAACAATGTTTTGTTTAATGGAACATTCATGAGCATTTTTTTTTGTCTTTTTTCATTATTAACCTGCAATGCTGTGTAGTATTAAGTGGTAGGCATAGGGGTAAAGAAGAGTTAGGAGAGCTACAACAGGCTTATGATAAGCAGAACCAGGTTTGATAAATATGTGATAGCTGCAGGGATTGATGTCACTTCAGATACTCATTTTTGGCAAGTAGTCAATATATCTCTATGAGAACTCATAACTGTGGCAAATGTCAACACGTGTGTGATTAAACATTTCGTACACATGAAAGATCACACTAAGAAATTATAAGAGATGCATCTGGAATCAAACTCTTCAAGCTATTGGCAAAAAAAAAAAATTCAGTCAAGTGCTTAATGTTAACACTCCACATGGCAAATTGAATTTTCCTACATTCAGCAGTCTAAATAACTATCAGAGTAAATGCTTAAAAGTAATGCCTTTATTTTGGTTTAACACTGTGTTCCTTTAGCATAGAAAGTTTAAGCAGCATTGAAGAGGGATGACCAGACTAGGGTGGTCAATGGCAAAAACTCAACAGGTTTTGCCATAGGACATGAAGAGCAATTCACTACTGCTTGACATTGGTGCTTGATGCCAAACTCTGCACAAATGCAGACAAGAAAGTGTGAAGGCCTTAGTATGGGCCATTTCTGGCTATGGGTGTGGTGTGTTATTCTACTTCTTGACTAGATTAATGGTGTGAAAATGAGGTAGATAGGAAAATGATGAAATGGGGTGCAAGTAGAGGGAAGTGGAAAGGGGAAGGAATAAAGGAATTTGCAGGAGTGAATTGCAAAGAACTACAGACATCAAGTTCTTCAATACCATAATGTGGACATGTATAGAAAATTGAATGAATTGGGACTTAAAACCAAAACACAGATGGGTGCAAACAATACAAAATGTTGCATAGCCATATAACCAATTGGACCAAATCAAGTGCCGAGAAGACACACATGCAAAGTGGAGAGCTTCATATGGAACATATTTTTTGATGGGACAGGTGCCTTTTTTGTTTGATTTCAAGAAGAGAGGGATGTTGTGGAAGAAACATAGGATGGTTAGCTTCAGGAATGTGGGGCAGGTGAGGAAGCAAGTGCAGACAAACAGGACAATCAAGACAAACACAGGGATGGTGATGGACACAAAAGTTTGGGGGACACCATGACCGGGGATAGATAGGAAACATCTGAGGAACATGCTCATCAAAGATGGGAACAGTGAGAATCTAGTCCTCTCTCTCAGAACTGTCATCACTTTCCCCTTCCTTAGTTCCCTACGAGACTGCTTGTTGTTGGAGTCTTTTTTTCCATTCTAATGAGCAACCTCTCCATGCAGCTGATGCAGGCACCAATGCCAATTTCTATAACATCACATATCATCTCTGGCAGCTCCTGGCAGGTGAAGCAATCACTGCCTCCATCAATACTCCTAGAGGATAGCAATGTACCAGCAGCCGGGGAAATGCTACCTGATATAGATGAGTCAGATAGTGCAGGGGCTGTGGAGGCAGTACTTATGGGTTGTGCATCAGAGGTGCTGGGTGTTGGTGAGGCAGCTAGTGAGGGGATGGCAGACTGAGCCACAGCAGTTGACCGATATACCTGTACTGAAAAGCATTAGTATTGTTGGCAGGAATATATGACACCATAATGGTGTGTTTCCATTTAACAAAAAAGGAGAGAAAGAGATAAGGGGTATGGTAAGACAAAAAAAGAAAATGTATGTTTCGAACCATTATATGTCCCATTCATGGTTTATGACAATAAATATACCTTTACTATTATATTAGCCATACAGCTTTCCAAATCTGGCAAAGGATTGTGAAATGTTACAAGTAATCTTTAGAATATGCAGATATTCCAAATATGTTTTAACAACACTGTAGACTAACTTAACAATGTGAAATTAAAGATAATATTGCCTCAATTAAAATTAAAAATTATCTTTTTAAATGTGAATGGATAGGTCACTTGTGGGAATTGAACCTGCCTACTCTGAATACAATATTAACCTTGCCTAATACAATTGCTAACAGCTACAGAACAAAGCATGTATGCTTGCTTTTAGAGTTAAGATCTGCATGCCTAAGTTGCTAATAATCTATGTAATACCAATATATTTAATACAATCATGTTCATTTGTACTGGATACATACCCCTTGACTATAGTAGTCTCTCCATCCTTTCAACATGTGCCTCCCCAGTCACTGAAATATCCTGCACATCTATAAAATAAAGGAGAGAAAAGAGCCATGAAAGCATTATGCATATCATTCTTGGCTATCTTCTGATTCTTATAACTTTTAAACTTGCTTTATATGTGTACTAAGTGGGATGTCAGCAGTTTTAAATTCATCCAGCCACTATTCCTGTTGTGCCTGCTTGCACATTTTAAGGTCACTGTAATGGTGCCTGCATTGTTCCAACTGTGTGGTATGCCAGTTGCACTGTAGACAGCCTTGGCTAGGATGTTCCAAGCCTCAGCCTTACACTGAGACTTGCAACCACACATATGGAGTGGCCCATAATAAAGCCTTCACTTTTTCTACATGAGGAATTCAACAAATATGTTGGACTCCTCCACACCCCACCTCTGTGCTTTGAATTTGGCACCATCTTTCCCATATCCTGCTATGTCTGCAAAGATACTCCAGCAACAGTGCAAATGTTTTCCCACATTTTATTAACAGTGTGCAAATATGCACAACCATGCCAACCATGTTTATGTGATGGTATGTGAAGATAAACATTGCCAAACAAGGAGGAAGTGAGTTTATGAAACAGCAAGGATAATGTGGCATTTGCCATTAATTTATGGGATTTGTGCTGCTATACCTGGTCACAGAATAACACTGATATGCTAAATGATTTGGCTTTTAAGACATGACTTTACAGGGATCAATGGGATGACATGACACATATTTTGAGGGGCCTTACACCCTGTTAAAAGTAATTTGTAGAGTGTAGGATTCAAACCTATGTAAAAAAAAGAATGCATACATTTCTACATAGGTGGTTTTCCTCATTATCACACAAGAAGTATTTGTCATCAATGGTCTTTACATTTTAAAGAGCGAGTGGTGCTATACTTCAATTAAGTTTGTGTGTGTGTGTGTGTGTGTGTGTGTGTGTGTGTGTGTGTGTGTGTGTGTGTGTGTGTGTGTGTGTGTGTGTTTGTGTCTGTGTGAGTGTGTGACATTAGAAGGTCCTGGCTTATGCATTCTCATGTGTGGTTAATACTAATGCCTGACACTATACTGGAAATGGATAGACATGTATTACTCTAGTAAATGATTTTGGAGTTCCGGTACGGACCACACAATTCATTCTGTTTTACAGTTATATTTGGATTATGGGAGATATCAGTAAACTGTGAAGTCCATCACCGACATGAATATACATTTTTATTACATAATCATCATTGCCATGCTAAACCAGTTGCACATATAATACATATGATACCACGTGTATGCTCTGTCAACCTGCTATACATGTCTATTGGTATGTAGTATTCAAAGTTTTGTGAAAATTTACAGTTGGAAATCCTCACTGAAAAAGTGAAGTGTGCTGGATTAGAACCCTGGCTCACCTGTGTTCCGGCCATGAGCTTACACCTGGTGCTACAGGGAAAGCTACACAGGTTCATAAGTTCATAGGTAGGTACTAGGCTAATGGACCTAGGGCCTATAAAAGCCTAGCCAAATGGTATCTTGGCTTTTGCCACCCAAGAAAATTATTTTCATGTGCCACTGTCAAGCAGAGCCATAGAAGTCATCCTATCTCCAATCCAATCATCAAGATTTTTATTGAAGAGTGCTAATGAGGAGCTTTGTTTGATATAGATAGGTAGTTTGTTCCAGAGTATGGGAAGTCTCTGGGACAGGAATCTATCCATCCAGCAAGTTCTGTTTATTGTGGTGACAAGGTTTAGGTCCCTAGAGCATGTTGCTTAGAGGGATTGGGATTTCTTTAAGTGGAGCATGTCCAACAGCTCTGGGTTTGACATAGCTTTGCATGTTAGGCAGAGATCGCCCCTGAGTAGGCGATATGTGATGGAATAAAGCTGTAGTTTTTTGAGATGGTCTGCGTAGGGCATCTGTTTGAGCCAGTAATCCTCTTTTTGAGGTATTTCTGTAGTCTTTCCAGTTGTTGTAGATGTCTTGTGAGGTACATACCAAAAGGGGCATTGTACTCTATAATGGGTCTAATGAGTGATGAGTAGTGGGGAAGAATGACCTCTTTTTGTCTGGATTATAAACCTTTTGTGATGAGGTGTGCCCCGTAGAAGGATTTCCTGACTACTGTGGCAATGTGACTATCAAAGGAAAGTCTACTGTCCACCTGTGTCCCAAGGTCTCTTATCACACTTTTGGTGTTAAGTAGACTACCACCTATGCTGTAGTTCATGGGTACACAGTTTTTACCAAAAGGGATGACAATGCACTTTTTGGCATTGAGCTAGAGGCCATGGTTTTGACACCAGGCATCTGTTTCAGTGAGGCCCTTTTGTAGGATGTCCACATAGTTAGGAGTTTTGATTATGGCTCCTAGTTTGCAGTCATCTGTGAACTTTGTTAGCCAAAGACCTTCTGTGTTAGCCTGTACTTCAGAGAAGTAGATACCAAACAGAACAGGACCTTGGACTGAACCCTGTGGTACTCCACTTTTCACTGGTCTGTAGTTGGATTTAGAGTCTGCTACTTTCACAGTGTGGGTTCTGTCAGTGAACCAGTTGGCAACCCATCTTGTGACATAGGGATTTATACCTAGCTTAGTGAGTTTATCTATAATTCCAGAGTGGGGGGATGGTGTTGAAAGCCTTAGCAAGATCTAGATAGGCAGTGTTTACCACCTTACCCTCATCTACGGCTTTGGTGACCGCTTCAAATAAGTCTATCAGGTTTAGGAGACATGATCTGCCTTTTACAAACCTGAACTGGGTAGGGTCCAGAGTTTGGAGATTGCCAATGTCATTGTTTATAAGTTCCATGATGATACGTTCCATAGCCTTGCAGACCAGGCTCGTCAGGCTAATGGGGTGGTAGTTCCCGGGGTCCGTGGTGGCTCCCTTTTTGTGGAGTGGGATAACCATTGCTGTGCACCATTCACTGGGCACAAAGCCTGAGGTGAAGCTATGATTGAACATGGTACTTAGGTGGGGTGCCAGTTCATTCTGTAGTTCATGTAGAATGCAGCTTGGGATGTTGTCAGGTCCCATGGATGCTGTGTTCTTGTCTTTGGATAGTGTGTTTTTAATCTGTGCAGCTGTGATTACAGGAACTTTGCATTCTTCCGGTATAGAGATGGGCCCTTAGCACTGAACCTATATGCCTGGATGTTGGCAATATCAGTTGGTTCTGTATATTTAGTGCCATTGTGCTGTAACTCAGAGCAGATCTGAGTGTTTTCATTGAGATTCTTGACATAACTATAGAATGCTTTGTGGGTGTCTTCAGAATCAGTGGCGATTTCATTTTCGTAACTAGCTATGGAGGATTTTATGAGGGATCTCAGCTTCTTGCTGAGGCTGACCACAGAATTCCTCCAATCATGGGATTTTACAGGGATTGCATGATCCATGCACTCGTGTAAGTGCTTATAAAGTGCAATTGTATAGGATTCAGCAGTCGTGCCTCTATTGTCAATCAGCATGGGTGTTGTGAAGTTTGTCACTTCTGTCTTTAGAAGCGTGAAGTTGGTTTTGGAGAAACTTTTTACGGTGGTTTCCCTAATGGGAGGTGGGGGTGGGATGTAGATGTCTAGGGTGATTTGCTTGTGGTCAGATCTGACCAATGAGGAATTGACCTCTGGTGTGGAACACCGGTTGCCCATGTTGGTAATGTCCAGATCAAGGATATTGCTTCCCTGGTGGGGGTGTGGATAAGTTGATCCAAGGCACTGGAATTTATGAATTCCGGAAAACTTTGAGCACAAGCATTGGTACAGGAGTAGTTTTCCAAGTTAATTGTGGGGTAGTTGAAATCGCCCATTATTAGAGTGTTAGGTTGAACCCTAATATTTTCCAGTGAATCAAGAAATGAGGAGTGGGAATCCTGGGGCATGGTGGCAATTTGGATTGCGGTCTTGCCCAGAGTTAGCTGCACTTGGATAATCTCGGATGCATTATGCTGAGCAACTAGCCTGGAGGTGTGGATATCCTTAATGAATATGGACATGCTTCAGCCTTTAGTGCTTCAGTCAAGGTTAGGTGGCCGAAAAGTGTGGTATGAATTATAGCCTGGTAATGCAGGGGAGCTCTCTGGAGCCTTGAACCAGGTCTCTGTCACTGCACAAATGTCGATATTCTCCATTTTAAGGAGTGCCTTGAGTGAGTGCATTTTGAGGTTTAGACTTCTAGCATTAAATAGCATTACTGACAGATTTTGCTTGCTTGTACCTATTATGGTGGTGAATTTGTCATTTGAATCTTGCCTAAAAAAAGGCACTATAGGGGTGGCAAGAGCCTTAGCCAGTATCCGGAATTCCAAGGGCGACAGGTGCAGGCCATCTCTGGCAAAGCATCGTGGTTTGTCGATCATGTCATCCCAGGCAGACAGATACTGTATCCCCTTAGAATGACACCAGAAGCCGATTGTTGATGCCAATCATTTTGTTCTTGTACTGTGGTATCATTCTGGGTGATGGCAGGATGCTAATCAGGGCTAGGGTCATACCTGCCTGGGCTACATGATCAGACAGCTCCTCCATGTCTCTTTTCATGTAGTCCAGGGAGGTACATCTCAGGTCATTCAGACCAACATGGACAATGACAGATTCATATTTGTACTTGTTGTGGAGTGACCTGAGGGCATCCGTTGTGCATCACATCTTGGCACCTGACAGGCAGCTGACAGTAACTTTCTCTTTGTTTAGCCTGGTGAGTGGAACATCAGTGTGCCTGACTATAGAGTCACCTATGACTAGAGTGTTGGGTATGTTGTTATGCCTTATGGGCTGTGATTGAGTGGCACACTGAGTTTGTGGGCTATGTGTCATTTGGGTTGTGATGGGGGTGGAGGTTGCTTGCGTTTCTGCTTTGGAGGTCCCTGTTGCTTGGGTAGATTTTTTTTTTGAGAGCCTTTGTGAATGTAGGTGTGTGTTTTGTGTTTCTATGTGTGTGTTTTGGTAGTGTAGGCTTTGAGGGACTATGTGATGAGTGTGGTGTGGTGCAAGTGTTCACCTTCTTCTCTTGACTGTCTAGTCTAGTTTTGGGTGAAGAGAGATTTGCTTGTAGTTTGGCTATATAAGTGTATCTCTCACAGGTTGTAGTCTCGGGTGGTAGGAGGAGAGGGTTTTCTGTGTACATAAGGCAATTGCTGCATAGCCCCAAGATGCCCAAATTCATCAGGTAGACAAGGGAAAACACCAGGAGCTGACCCTTAGACATGCCTGGATAGGTGCTTATTTATTAAGTACTAAAAACTGTTTTCCTCTAGACAAGTGATGAAAGTTGAGTGCTGTAGTAATTTGTAGCGTACTTAGTGCTTACAATGAGTTCTGAACAAGTGCTGAACTTAAAAAAACAGATTTGCGTGCTGAAACTAGAAAACTGGCTAGTTCTAAGAAACAAAATTAAGCCGGAAGGCTTCCCTCCAACAAAGAAAGGTTTGTGGGCTTAGAAGCTTACAAACAGTCTTGGATACAGCAAATCTGTATCTGAAGTAAACGACTTCCAGGAAAGGCAGGAAACAAGCTTAGAAATTTTTTTTTTGTAAAGTGGAAAGGGGAAAGGAGGAGCAGAAACTAACTGGATTGGCCTTCTCAAATATTCTCCCTGGATTAGGTAGAATGAGGTAATGACACTAGACTGGGAGGAGTGTCCCAGATCAAATTTACAGTAGGGGCGGGCAACTGCAAAGCCACAAAAATCATAACAGACAAACCCAACCAGATGCTTAACAACTGTTGAAAATTCTAGTTAATACCTCACACACAGTGAAACTAGCTAGCAAAGAATATGCAGACAATAAAAGTACTATAAATAACTCAGAAATAAGCAAAAAACAGGATACTTAATGTTATATATCACAGATTAGTTAGCTCAGAGCCCTTCCTCCGACTTCCTCCGATTAGTTAAGTGTGAAATGGCAGAAACACTCACAAGTTAACTTCTTAATTAACAAAGTTTAAACCTGAAACAACTTTAAAAAAAGCTTGAAAGGACCAATGAGGTGCTTACTCCAAGGCATAGTCCAGGCAACCCCAGTCAGCCAATGACCACAAACAATTCACTCTCAGTGAAATGCTATACTGGCTTTGACTAAGCTATGATGGCCTGGAACATGTGCTCAGACACACAGCCTCTACTAACAAACAACTATGCCCAAAACACATGCCTGAATGTAAACAAAGCTACACTACCAACACTACTTAGGTAGAAAAAAACTGCAGAAATTTTTAAACTCATAAAGGAGGTATATTTTCTAAACTCAGTAGTGTCCCGAATGTTGACAGCCATGCATCACTGCTGAACCTTTTTACGCAAAGGAAGGCAAACCAAACAAAATGTTTACATTTTTTCCTTAACTAGTGAATCGTGTTTGCATGCAGGTAGGCAAAGCACAAATATAACAGGTGATAGGAAACATATAATCATTATGTTAATACTCATTATAACCATTCCTCACTGAAAATAACTACTGTAGAACTGCATCCCCACATTACCTAGCTTATCTATTGTGCACATCAACATATTTACACCTTGTACTACATAGACAGTTGGGTAACAGGTGCGATTTCTGCAGTCATTACCATCCATGTTGCTGACCACTGTACAATGCTGCTAAGCATATTTGCACTTCATAAAGCCACTGACAATAAATTTTAAATGTTTATGCAGTTACCATGTTTGCAGAAAGTGATGCTCTGCACAAATGGTAAAGACAAAAAAAAAAAAAGGAAAAGATAAAAAAAAAGTGAAACAAAGGTGAAACAATTATACAGCTCTGGATTTGAGCCATCAGACTAATGCAATTACAAACCACAGTTGGAGTGTGTTATCTCTCTTTGCCATAGACACAGCTTTACAACAGCAATCAAATTATGTGCATACAAACAATTCACATATCATTTCCAGTACTGACAGTTCATACACTTGGACATTCTTAGTTGGTTGTACATGTGTGGCTAACAAATTTAGTGCAATGAGGGATCACATAAGAATTTATAAATATGTTTTCAGAAATGCAGCTCTGGCTTCTTTTTGTATTCTGGTCATTCTTCCATTATCTGTGCTTTAATATCAGACATGAAGTCTCTAGTGCATTTTCTATCATTTTCCTTTCAAGGCGTGAGAGAAACACATAACAGTGAACAACTTTTTTCATTAAAGACAGAATGTTTGTGCTATTATAGATAAAAAATTAAACATGTGTGGTGCCATGCTTTATTTAAAAGCTCACTCAAGTTACTTCCACACTTTGAAAGTGTATCCTTACTGACTCACTCACTGCAGGGAAGAGTGTCGGAGCTGCTGTTGTGTTTTCCTTCACTCATACTAACAAAATGGTGTAGAGGCTACACTATGTTTGCATCTGATACAAGAAGTCTAAAGTTTGAAATGCAGCAATTCTAATCTGTTTACACCTCATTTGCATCTTCACAGTACTCAGAGGGTTGACTATACACTATAAAAAGGTAATAGTGTAGCTAAAGAACTTGAAGGTGAAGAGACTTGTGTATTTAGATGAAACAGAAGATTGGTATTCCTTAAAATATGATTTCTCTGCACACAAGACTTAATTTGCTAAGGTATTCTTGTATTATTCAAGAACATTTTAGATTGTGTAAACTTTAACAAATGTATTTATATATCCAGGAGTAAATGTAACTTTTATCTGTGTACCCTTCTTATACGTCACTGTTGGCACAGGCAGTTTTGGCAGGCATTTACATTTGTGAAATAGACAGGTTATACTTTCAGCGCAACTATGTTCTTAACATTTGCCTTTGCACTGGCCTATATTATTGGAGAGAAATGCAGTGTACATATCGCTGACACTGGTGTCATGTTTCTGAGATGTCCCACGGCAACCTCCATAGGTGTTATGGGCACAGTGAAAAGTGACTGACATTCATAAACTGACGTTTCTGTTGAAAATGTGTAGATATCCTGATAATTATGTGGAAGACATATATACATTACTTATGTGTTATTCCTTGTTTTTTACAAACCTTCATTTGTGTGTGTGTGTGTGGGGGGGGGCACCTACCATTTTGCTGTCCAAAATGAGAAGAGGGTTTCAAGTGCATTATGTTGAAAATAGGTAGAAAGCCTGATAATTTTGTTGAAAACATATACTTTACTTATTTGTTTTTCTTTGGTTTGTACAAACTTTCATTTGTATGGGAGGGAGAGGTAGGGGATTCATCTATAATTCGTTGTACTAAAGGAGAAGGGGATTCATCTATAATTCGTTGTACTAAAGGAGAGGTGTGTTTCATGTGTGTTATGTTGACAAAGGGCACACAGACTGATTATTTGTGTGAACAAATACATTACTTATGTGATATTAATGTGATGTATTCTTCTCTGTTTTATGTCACATAGCATTATGGCACTCAGGTCTACAAATCAGCTAAAACCCCCTTTTAGTGACTCTGACAATGAAGTTATCATCCAGGATGGATCTGAGGTGGCATGGAGCCTTTCTGCAGACATAGTCTGTGGAGATATGACTGCCAGAAAGGCACTATAGAACAATATTGTCAATGATTTAAACTCATTTGGTGGCTGCAACCATATTTATGATCAGATGTGCCATTCAGCCACTGACATGATTTTAATAGCACTGAGGAGGGCAGCTGCAGTTGCCTGAGAACTGCTGGGTACAGGAGGTGGTCCTTCTACCAAGCCACCAGTGACACCAAATGAAGAGCTTCTGTCCACTGTTAGAGGTCATGACAGGTTAGGGGAGACTGCACCCTGTGTGTTTGATGTCAGTGCTGGTGTGCCTGTGATGATGTGTGACCCAGGAGCAGATTCCAGGTAAGCTTACATATGGTAACATTTATACTGGTTTCTAAACTAAAATAATAATTTGATTACTACTTCTTGTGAAACATGTTCTTTTTTTAAAATCTGTGCCTATTAATAAGTTAAACAGTTATACAAGAGAGTTGTTCAGTAGACATGGGTGTGGGTGGATGGCTCAGATAAGTTTCAGCTACAGCAACTTCTTACAGGTCATATAGGCAATTATGTATTCACTGCCCCTCTGTGTTATTCCCATTGTGATGCCTAAATGACATCATTTACTTGCTTCATTTCTTCCAGACCCATCCTCACTGCAAAGTGTTGAGATATCTGCACATGGTAAGCAACTGTTTCTTTGCTTATTATTAAGCATTATTTATCTATATTATCTGTATGTGTGAGAAGGGTGTAATGCATGCCTGTTTTGTTGTAGCATCTGCGATTGTGTGACCAGTGTTACTTTTTGTTCAGATATTTTGGGTTAATATTTAGTGCAGTAGTAATTTAATTCTTATGTTTGTTGCTTATTATCACAGATGATCCTGACAGTGGAAGTGTAGGACTCCTACCACCTAATGTCAGAGTATCAGTAGGCTCTGATGATGATGGTGGCCAAACAGAGGCACAGTCAGGGGATGCAGAGGTTTAATCTGACACTGAGGTTGTGGCTCATACATCACCTGGATTTCCTTCAGACACTGTCAGTATGCCTACACATGTCTATTCCACTGAGCCCTCAAACAGTGGACAGGTTTAGAGTGACACAGTTGATCAGGGTGGTGTGGTTACTGTGGTTTACGTGTTGGTGTAGTCTGTCCATAGTCAAAGTGTGGGGCAAGATGCCATGCAGAAGGGTCTGTAGGGATGCTTGGAGGAAGCCTGTTGTTTGTCCTCCACATGGTGCTAGTGTGCAATTACGTTCCCACTTGATGTATGTTTAGGACCATCATGGAGGCACTGGCATATTCCACTAGGGTCTCCAAAAACATAGTTAAGGTTCTAGATGTAGCACAAGCTGACATGTATGGCTGTCTCCACCTTGCAGCCAATTCAATGGATCGGATAAATGACACAACAGAACTGAAAGTGTCTGTGATGGAACGTCTGCTGGGACAGCATCCATATGACTGTAGATCAGCAACATCATTTGGTGTTAGCCATTTTGGCCATGCCTGATCCTGCTCCCATAGTGGCACTACTTCTACTGCTCTATCAGTGGTTGAGGTGTCCACACCCAGATGTGGTAGGCCATGAGTTTGTGGAACTGGGTGTAGTCATGAGGAGAGTTTTTCCAGCAGGCATCGCTCATGTTCAGGTAGCCCCACCACATCTGACCATGAGTATGGACATGCCAGTGCAACTCCTGGCAGAGACAGTTCTTTTGTTCAATGCAATGACAATTAATTGATACCTCTACCATACACAGCTCACACATGTCAGACATGCCAAGATGTCATGCTAGCAAAGAGCTTGACTGTGCTCATGCAGACACTCACACATGTTTCACATTGAGTGCTCATACAGACAACCCACACCTTCCAGCTGCATGAGGCATTAATGAGGGTCGCAGGTCCTTCTGTCTCAAATCCATTTGATATTATCTACATTTCTGACTGCCTGTCTTTCTTAATCACACAGAGTCAACCTTGGCCTCCCTTCTCCCAACCTTACCATGTGCAAATAATGATAACTGTGCCATCACCTTGTGTCTATCTTTTGGATTCAGGGTTACATCTGTATATTGTCTGATGCACAGGGTGCATTGTTAAATGAGTGCTTAGGATATGGACTGGCGATGTCATTTGGAAATTATTTCAGATTTCTTGCAGCATTTTAGTGTTATGATTGCTACCTAAAATCATTGATACATCAGTCAGATTTATTGCTCCACTTATGAGAATGTAGGGTAAGTAGACTTCGGACTGATTTTCTATTCTGGGTATTTTAGATGCATGAGGCATGTTAGCTGATAAACTGCATAAATATATCTACATAAGTTAGTCCTGTCACACTTTGATGTCATTGCTGGACAACTCACACACATTCTACTTACGTACATTTTCAAGTAACAGTATGCAGGTATCTGCCATTCATTCATGTTCTTAACCATTAATTTTCCTGTTGCAGGTTCAGTACATACTTTGATAGTTACAAATGTTTTCATTTAGGGCTGACTCAGTTTGATGCTAGCAGTACACAGCCATTATATGGGTAAGTAAAGGTTGTGAGTGTTGCCTGGCATCTCTTTTACTGTATGTATGTATATAGGATGAAATTTGTATCCCATCCATAGGTATAGTCAGTTGTGTATACTATCATTTGCCTCTTGGCCAGGGCAAGGGCATATTTTGTACACCTACATCTACCTAAACTCACAGCAGCTGGTGGTTCCCCCTCTTACTCCTTACCTGCATGTGGCTGTGGTGACCTTGCCAGTGGTGGTGGTGGAATGTTTGCTCCTAGTCCTTGGTGTTCCTATTGTAGCTGCTTTTGCAGGATGATATTGTGTAGGATAGCACAGCCTGTGATAATTTTGGCACAAGTACTGGGATTGTACTGCAGAGCACCTCTTGCTGTATCCAGGCACAGAAACCATGAGTTTGGCAGCCCAAACACACACTCTATGATATTTCTTGTTTGAGCATGTGCATCATTATAGCATTCCTCTGTGGGTGTATGTGCATTTCTGATGGGCATCATCAGCCATGGTTCAAGTGCATCCCATGCATCCCCCAGTAAATAGCCCTGTGGGATATCATCACTGGAAAATTTCTGGTAGAGCTATGAGTTGTGCCAGATATGGGAGTCGTGGTAACTGCCGGGGTTGCCAGCACACACTTTTGGGATGATTTCATTAGCATTACACATGACCTGGCAATTAATAGCATAGGACCCCTTAATGTTTCTGTAGACCCTGCCTTGCTCCCCAGCTGGTGCTTTGATTTCAATGTGTGTGTGTAGTCTATGGCACTCAAGACTTCAGGAAAGTGTGCTACGGGGTGGAAATTCAGCATAGTTGTAGCCTTGTTCTCTGGGGTATGAGAAAAATATATATAGTCACTGCCATGCTGTAGCATAGCATTCGGGAATTGATGTAGGATCCTGGATGCTGATGCCTGAGACACCCCCTGCATGTCCCCTATTAGTCTCTGAATGGTACCTGCAGCTAAAATTATAAGTGCTACACATACCTTGGTCTCCACAGGTATTGGCTCCCCTCCGTTTGCCCTTGCTCTCAGTTGTGGGCGACAGAGGTTATAGCGTTCTTAGAGTATATCTCTATCTAAGCTGTAGTGCTCTACTATTTCCACTTCATGTAGACCATGAAATGTTACATGGGGTCTAAATACCCTTGTCCTCCTTGCTTGAGGTCTAGCAGCAGCAGTAGCAGCAGCATAGACTTGAGGTTGTTGCACATACAAATGCAGAGAGCAGCAGCCCCTAACATTCTTTCCCTCCAGTGTAGTCTCCAGGGTTGTATTCCAGTAGCTATTGGAGTACTAGGCAAAAGGCTACACTCAGTGTACATGATTGCTTTATACATTTTTGAATAGCTCCTCCATATTGGATTGGTTGATTAGCATACAATTCAGCTGTTTATACAGTAACCAGTATGCCATGATGTTTACCATGTTTGTGTGACTCTACACATTGTGGAGAGCTAATTACTGAATACAAATCAGCACACTACTGTGTGTGAGTCATCTAGGGTTTGTTGAATCCTGCTCAGGTTTATGAGTTTAAGTTTTCCAGGTGCATATGCCAAACAATATGTTAAAAAAAGAGTTGTCATCTAAACACTGCTCACATATACAACTGCCTTTATTCAAGCATGAATTTCATATTATGAAACTGATTGCAAAAATGCACTACTGATTGTGGGATATGCCCCAACCCTGAAAAATTATTTAATTAACTAGGTATTACATTTCTGAGGTACTGAAACTGCCTTGACTGAGCTGGTGTACAACACCAATGCTTATAGAAAATGTCTCAGCTGAGTATTCAGATACAGATAATACAATATATTAAGTAGAATAAAAAGGGGAGCAAGGACGAGTAGGGAGGGAGCAATTCAGAGACACAACTAGAGTCTTTTCTCTAGCATGAAATATAGCAGGATATGCTGTTAGGAAAATGTATAACTGCAATGCAATATGTAGGCTTAGTATATTAAAATATATAACTGCAATATGCAGGTTTAGTGTATTAAGGGTTAAAAGGAGTTAATACATTTATTCTGCTTATTCTGTGTGAAAATATGCAGCTGCTAGAAGCTCTGAAAAGAGAACAATGGATGTCTGTAAATCCACCATGGTCAGCAGAAAGTGTATTGAGGCCAGGACTGTACCTTGAATGTATCATATCAGAACTAGAGAAAGAATTGTGAGAAACTAAGGGAAGCTGAAACAAACTCAAGGCCAGGTTGTTTTTCTCAAAAAACATGTTTTTGTAAGACAGCAATTATTTGACCATGTCAGAAGCATATCTAATAATAGCATCTTTCTGTGAACTTGTAGAAAACTGTATAAAAACTGTAGGCTGAACAATGGAAAATCAGACAAACCTTGTACCTACATGCTTTGTCTCCTTGCTGCAAGTAATAAAGGGTGCCTTGCTTGAACCTAACGTGCATTGATCTTTGTGTTTTCCTTTACAGATTGGTCCTTTGGACCGGAAACCCTCTCTTCACCATGGATCAGACGGCCAGGTGGCTGAAACCGTACGGGGAAGAAACCAAATCGGTTCTTCTTATATGTAAAGTCCTCCGACTGAATTGTCGTCAAAAGAGGCTAGCCACTTTCTGATCTGTGACTGAAGGACGGGTTTTCCACAAATCGGCAATCAATCACGTGGGCTCAGGTAAGGTGAATCTACTTTTTTTCTGTTTTAGGATCAGGGACTAAATGTGTATTGTTTTTTGTCAGATTGTATTTTTCTTACAGTCAGGGATAAGAAAGGTACTGTCTTGTTATAGATCAGGAGAAACAGAATAAGTAGACTATAGGTAGTCATTCTGAAGAGACTATAACAAAATCCGTGGTACACGTTAAAACTAGAGAATCAAGGTGAAGTTACATAATAATCAAAGGTAAGGGAAAATGGGTAATAACTGTGCAAAAACACTCCAAGACCCACCGTTAACGGAAGATGCAAAATATATGCAGTCACAGCGCACAGACAATGTTAGATACTATTCAAAATGGGTTATTAAATATGAATTTGATGGAAAATTGGAAAAATCCTCACTCATCAAACTTATTAAACAACTTAAAACTGATTCTAAAGGTCAAGTAAAAAAGCAACGACAGTTAGGAATTCCCCAGACACACAGGTGGCTGGAGGAAGTAAACCGTAGGGACCAAAAGAACAAGGATTCAAAAACAATGTTTTTAGATATGAAGGATAACAACCTAGTAATAGCAACAGCACCTCCGCCTCCCCCTCCCTTACGAGAATATGGAGCGAGTAGACAGGTAGATCCACCTCCGCTATATCCTGTGGTCACTGAGGATAGGGACGCTATAAAACTAAAACTAGCTAAAATAAGGGATCCCATTGAAACTGGGTCCCGAACAAAAGCAGGTAATCGGGAGTCATGGCAGAAATTTAAAGACACACAATTTATGGGAGAAGAAGAAGAGGAAAAATGTCCACTCATAGAAGTATGGAACCCTCAGGCTGGGCAGGATAATCAGGCTCCAACCATCTTAGTATGCAGACCCTGGACTTCAGAAGATATTTGGAAAGCTACAGAAGGGATTCCCCATCTGAAAATTAATTTTAGAAAATTCTCAGATGATTTAGAAGGAATGAGGCTAAGTTATCATTTAAACGGGGAAGAAATAGAAAGGGTAGTTCAACAAATTGTAGTGCCAGACTGGTACATGATTTGTGGCAACTGGAATCCTTGTGATGCTGAACAAAAACCCCTTCCTCATAGCAGTGCAGATTTAGATGCTAGAGTAAAAGGACTTACAGACTGCATCTCTGAAAAATGGAAACCTAGGGCAGACTGGATGCGCATTAATCAATGCATCCAACAGGAGGGCGAGACAGTTGACCAATATTTCGCTAGGCTACTGGAATGTTTTAATAACCACTGTGGGATGCAGATCCCCGAAGACCAAAAACAAGATTCCCCATATGAACAGCAGTTGAAAAATGCATTTTTGAAAGGCAGTAGTGCACCTATAAGCAGTTTCATTACAAAACATATGGTTGATCATCGAACTAGCAGGCTACAATCACTACTCAAATATACTAGGCATGCTGAAAGGCATTTCAATAGCAAAAAGAAAAAGAAGGCTCAAGTATTTTCTGTAGAGGACGGAGCGGAAGTTTATGTAGTACACCCCGGAAAGAAGGGCAGGAAAAATGCACAGGGAGGTAGGCAGTTTGATCAATGATCAGAAGACTTTGAAGTACACAAGAAAAGGGGTGAATGTTTCAAATGTGGTAAAAAGGGACATTTGGCAAGGGATTGCAAGAAAAATAAGAAAGCAACTACGGAAGACAAGGAGGGTGAAGACTGACTATACGATAGTCAGGAATCATTAGAAGGGGCTAGTGCAGAAAGGACAAATGAGAATGTGAAAAGGGAAACAGAGGAAGTACAGGGAACTGATGATAGGGAAGGAGAAAATGAAGTGCTAGACTTGGCTTTATTGAGCTTGGAGCTCTACTTAGCAGATATTAAACCAGACGTTATACTTTTGGTGGAAGGCAGGGAAGTCAAATTTTTGTGCAACTCAGGGGCATCACGAACCCTGATACACCCCTCCAAATTGCCAGGAAACTCAGAATCATCTGACTATATATTAGTCAAAGCAGCTAATGGGCAGCTATATCGGGAGCCCCTCTCCCGCAATATTACAATAACTGATCCTGTTTCGGGATTAACACAGAAAAGTAAGATTGTAGTTTCTGCAAAGTGCCCAGTGAATCTCTTGGGAAGGGATCTCATGCAGTTATTTGGTATAGCAGTAGTCCCAACCATGCAGGGAATGGAAGCACAGCGACAAACTGACACCTTTACGGTACAATCGGGGGGTGAAATATTTTATTGGTATAGTCATGACTTGGTCACAACTGGTCTGGGGACTGTGACCAAGGAGCTGATGAACGTAGCCATCAGTAAGTTTCCCTCCCTTGACATTGATAAACAACACCTGTTACATTGTACTCTATATTTTTGTAATACACCAGGACCCAATAAGGAATATGAAGAAAAATTATTTAAGAACCATACAAATAGATTGGTACTGCATAACCTGTACTGGAACACAGAAGGGAATAGTGTAGTCAGCTATTCGCTGCCTTAGGAATTTTTAACACTTTATAAATCAAATCGATTACCACATGTTAGCCTGACCAAGAATAAAAATATACAGTGGGCAGACCTAGGGGAGAAAGCCACAAAATGGGAGAAACAAACAGAACTGGAACTGTCAGGACAGGGAATACAAGTACAAAAATTGAATTGGGTGACACAGACCAACCCAGGTGTGCACCTGCATTCTCCCAAAGACAGCTGATGGACACTCCTACTGAAGGAGGAAGAAAACGCCTTGCGAGATGTACCAGAGACTCTCTGGTCAACAGGGAAATCAGATGTAGGACTTATCCATATGGCAGGGCCAGTTAATATCACACTGAAATCAGCATTTAGACCACAGAAAAGACAATATCCCTTAAGGAAAGATGCAGAGGCAGGGATAAAACCTATTATAGCAGCATTACTTAAGGGAAGGGTACTAGTGGAATCCCTGATTCTCAGTGTAATACACCTTTATTTCCAGTTAAAAAGGCCAATGGAGAATGGCGTATGGTCCAGGATTTGCAAGCTGTGAATGATGCAGTAATACCAAGGGCACCCATAGTGCCAGATCCACACACTCTGTTAAATGACTTAAAACCTCAACAAAAGTATTTCTCTGTGGTGGATATTAGTAATGCATTCTTTTCAATACCAATACACCCAGATAGCCAGTACTGGTTTGCATTCACATTTCAGGGAAAAAGATACACATATATGCGACTACCACAGGGATATTGTGAGAGCCCTATGATATTCTCACAGGAAATGTCAAGTAACTTGGCAAAGTTGAATCCACTGAAGGGTAGTCAGATTTTACTTTATGTTGATGACATTTTGTTAGCGGCCCCCACCCTGCAGGATTGTAGGGAAGATACAGTAGCACTTCTACGATTTTTAGCCGCTGAGGGACATAAAGTAAACAAAGACAAACTGCAGCTCTGGAAAAAAACAGGATAAGTACTTAGGATATGTAATATCCAAGGAAGGTAGAACATTAGATGAGGACAGAAAAGTGGCAATCTTGCAGGCACCAAAACCTACCACCAAGAAGGAAATTATGTCCTTCTTGGGAACGACTAATTTTTGTCGAAGCTGGATTCCAAACTATGCCTTGGAATCTGCACCCTTAACTGACCTTATATATACGACACCCATGACCACGCAAGATTTTTTACAATGGACATCAGAAGCAGAATCGGCTTTTTGTAAATTAAAACAATTAATAGCATCCTCTCTAGTTCTGGGATTACCAAATTATCATAAACGTTTTTTCCAGACTGTAGATTGCAAGCAGGGTTATATGACATCAGTACTAACACAACAACATCCCATTGCTTACTATTCATCACAGCTGGAACTAGTGGCACCATCACTACCCCACTGTGTCCAGGCAGTTGTTGCAGCTGCAATGGCGGTACAGGCATCAGCTTCAGTAGTTTTGTTCCACCCCCTCATTTTGTGGGTACCCCCATGCAGTCGCAATTATCTTGTTGCAAGAAAAGGTGGCATTTCTTTCCCCTGCTAGGCATCTCTCCTGCATGACTATATTATTGAGCCAACCTCATATGACAATTGAACGATGCACGACTTTGAACCCTTCTACTCTGCTACCAACCCCTGCAGATGGCACACCGCACCGCTGCCTGCAGGTAATTGAGCAAAAGACACTACCTAGAAAAGATCTCACAGATGTCCCCTTGGATAATGCCGAGGTGACATACTATGTGGATGGCTCGTGCAAAAGGGGCCCTGCAGGACAGAACCTAGTAGGATATGCAGTAGTCTCATATACTGAAGTTATAGAAGCAAAATCTTTACCACACCATTTATCTTCACAGGCAGCAGAATTGATTGCCCTAACACGGGCATGTACTTTAGCAAAGGATAAATGTGTAAACATTTTTACTGATAGCCAGTATGCTTTCTCCACTGTACATGTATTTGCACAACAGTGGAAAAACCGGGGAATGATAACATCTACTGGCAAACCTATAAATCATGTGCAGTTTATTTTAGATCTTTTAGAATCTATTCAGTTACCTCAGAAGGTGGCCATTTGCAAATGTGCAGCTCACACCAAGCAACAAGATAGGATTTCAAAAGGTAATGCAAGAGCTGATACAGCTGCAAAACAAGGAGCTACAGAGGTATTTCTTTTAAATGAGGAATTACAACCCTCTGAAAATTTGAATCTGGATATGTTAAAAACAATGCAGGCACTTACTACGCAAGCTGAAAAACAGTGATGGATAAAACGAGGAGCAGTCCTCGAAAATGGGCTATACATCTCTAAGGAAGGGAAACCAATACTACCCTCTAATTTGCTCCATTATGCGGCATTGTTGAGCCATGGGCAGTGCCATGTCTCAACAGAGGGGATGATACAGCTGGTGAACCAATTGTTCACAACATACGAATTTACAAACTATTCTAAAAAATTTTGTTTAATGTGTCAGATTTGTAATAAACACCATGCACAGGGGGTGATAAAGCCCAAGCAAGGGAGTTTTCCCACACCACCATATCCATTTCACACTATCTGTATGGATTTCATAGAATTGAACAAATATGAGAATAAGAAGTATTGCCTTGTCATTATAGATATGTTTTCCAGATGGGTGGAAGCCTTTCCAACCAAAAACCCAGATGCAGCTACAGTGGCAAAAGTACTTGTTAAGGAAATTATTCCTAGGTTCGGCACTCCAGAGAGAATCTACAATGACAATGGTACACACTTTGTAAATCAAACCATACAACAGCTGAGTAAGTTTTTTGGTATTTTTTAAAAAAATCATTGTGCATATCATCCGCAGTCAGCGGGGCTGGTTGAAAGACATAATGGTATACTGAAAAGCAAACTGAGGAAATTGATAGCTGAGACAGGGAAAACCTGGCTGTACTGTTTACCCCTGGCACTGTTGAACATGAGAACCGTCCCTACAGCAAAAGGACTGACTCCTTTCGAAAAGCTGTATGGGAGGGCTTATTACACACCCCAGTGGAAATCTCTCATGTCATCAGACCAGGAAGCTGATTTTACGTTAGCTGAATATATGAAAAAGTTGTTCAGTTCTAAACATATGTTGCACTTTAATTCTGTTTCAGGTCAAAAACAAACCGAAACATCGGAAGTGGCAGTGACACCAGGAGACTGAGTGTGGATTAAAATCATGAAGAGAAAGAACTGGGCATCGCCAAAGTGGGAAGGTCCTTACCAGGTGCTTCTTTCAACACCTACTGCAGTCGAAATAGCAGAGCGAGCTTCGTGGATACATCTGACGCACTGCAAGTTGGTGAAGAACTTCAAGCTGGACAAAGACCTTACCTCTCCATCGGGACCCTAAGCACAAAAGTCTGGCTACAAAGGGGGAGTCAGATCAATAGGAATTGATCTGTCTCAAACCCAGTGAAGCAATCATCGGTGCTAAGGTCCTATAGGGCAGAGAGTAAGATCACGTGTCCTGGGAGAAGATGACCGAAGCAAGAAAGATCCAAATGCATCTGTTTGGAAGAGCCGGAGAAAACAGGAATGTAGAACAAACATTTCCGCAGAAATATTGCATGACCATCCTGTTGACTGTATTGGTAACAATAATCTTTTTATTGTGGCCATTTCTCTTCTCAGCCACACAAGTAGAACGAAGTAAACGTGCAAAGTGGCACCCGAATTTCAATACTTATCAGGCTATTAAGCACACTTATGCAGACACCCTCAATATCTCCAATTTCTGGGTCTGTGCAGCTATTCCTACTGCACATGGAGGAATACCCTTAATACAGATTCCCTTAAATATGAATCAAACCTGGCAAGCACTACTGAAGGATGCAGTGAATGTGACATTGATTAAAAAAGTGACCCTATTTTTACCCAAGGCAAAAAGAGGAACAGTATGCTTTCAAAACTACGGAAAAACAGAAGCTGGAAATAGCACCGATAATATGACAGTGATAGATCACTGTACTGGGAATTTCTGCACCACGACAAACAAAGGCCAAGCAATTACAGGTTGGCAATAGCAATGACTTTACTGAAAGGAAGAAAATGATTTATGAAAATCAAATCGTGTATAGTGAAATGTTCTGGGCTATGACCCAACAAAAGCCCGGTAACTATAAAATCAGCAACATCTCAGTCTCAATTCCTGACTGCTACTTCGTGTGTGGTGATAGAGCATATAAATGGCTACCAAGCAACTAGTCTGGAAGCTGTTTTCTGGCATATCTTATTCCAGCAATAAGACATGTATCGACATTACCCCAGAGGAAAATTCTAAATGTTCGAGAAATCAAGAAACCCACTAATCCGGTGGGACAAGTTGATGCATCCTGGATATATCACCATGATCTAGCCCATGTGAGTGACCAAGGACTGTCGCACATGGATCTAGGTGATGACGTCATATCTTGGGTGGGCATAATACCAGCATACGGAGCAGTGAAATCGATCTGGGAGCTGAGAAAACTATCCAAACTTCTTGAGACAATGAGTAATGCGACTTTTTCCGCCCTAGAATTGGTGACAAATGAACTCACAGCCATGAGGACAGTGGTGCTTCAAAATCGCATGGCTCTCGACTTCACCCTAGCGGCGAAAGGAGGGTTGTGCACTTTAATCCAGGAGGAGTGCTGCTCGTTTATTCCTGACAATAAACATGAACTAGACAGCCATCTTGAAATAATTCAGCAAGTGTCGGCCATGACCAAACCAGGACCGAATCCATTGACAGACTTTTTCAAAAATGGTTCGGGTGTTGGGGCAGCATCTTGATGAACATTCTGATTGCCATCTGTGTAGGGGCAGCCTTACTGATGGCATGTGGATGCTGCTGCATCCCCTGTATAAAAGGACTAGTTGAAAATTTCATAGACGCTTCAATTTCAAAGACTTTATATCAGAATGTTGAGTTAGAGGTATTGATTAAAAGCTGAAGAAATACTTTCACAAGCTTGAACTGAATGACTCTCTAAATGCAAATCCTGAGTGGGAAATGGTTAAGAGAAGAAAAACTGTTTATGCTTGTTTTGAAAATCGAATAAAGTATTAAAAGGGGGGAAATGTTAGGAACATGTATAACTGCAATGCAATATGTAGGCTTAGTGTATTAAAATATATAACTGCAATATGCAGGTTTAGTGTATTAAGGGTTAAAAGGAGTTAATACATTTATTCTGCTTATTCTGTGTAAAAATATGCAGCTGCTAGAAGCTCTGAAAAGAGAACAATGGATGTCTGTAAATCCACCATGGTCAGCAGAAAGTGTATTGAGGCCAGGACTGTACCTTGAATGTATCATATCAGAACTAGAAAAAGAATTGTGAGAAACTAAGGGAAGCTGAAACAAACTCAAGGCCAGGTTGTTTTTCTCAAAAAACATGTTTTTGCAAGACAGCAATTATTCGACCATGTCAGCAGCAAATCTAATAATAGCATCTTTCGGTGAACTTGTAGAAAACTGTATAAAAACTGTAGGCTGAACTATGGCAAATCAGACAAACCTTGTACTTACATGCTTTGTCTCCTTGCTGCAAGTAATAAAGGGTGCCTTGCTTGAACCTAATTTGCATTGATCTTTGTGTTTTCCTTTACATATGCATTGCATACTACTGACCAGATAATGATACGCAAATGGGTAGCATCACATATGAAAATTATGAAAGCAGACATGGCAGCTCAGTTCAGAAATGCACACTATCTGAGAAGTGAGCCACAGAGATAAGCTTTTCTGTATGTCAGTATTTTTCTGTGAATGTGTCGCTCATCACATTAAGTTGATATGAGCAGCATCTATTTTAGATAGTCACAATGTGTTACTGGCTGATTTGGAAGCAAGACAGAGTCAGCAATGTAGATCATTGTTATCCTCCATGTTTCAGTAGTGTCTTCCAGCAGCTGACATGTCATCACTATTATGGCAGGGGCATAATTGACTGAGACCTTGTGGGCAGAGATGTAATATGGGAGTTAATTGTCTTGCTATCTTCACAAGAGATTAAGTGGGATCTGCAAGATGCCTAAGTCACTCATTACAAAGGTTTGTGTGGGATTAACTATTTTGCTACAGGGAGCAGTCAGTTTCTAGTGGGAGACAGACTAGTAGACATCTGCCTCATGAATTCTACACTAACTCCTACCTGTGATGTCGATGTATGAGGAGGACAGCAGAGGAGAGAACAACCACTATATGGCCATTTTATGATATAGCGCATTTTGCTGAGGTACTGGAGGTCTTTAGCTGCATTCACATTGCCAGAAAGCTTTTACCTACTCCACTTTATGCCCAGTTCTTTCAACTACCAGGTGGTATGCAATGCATAAGGTATTATGTATAATGTGTCTGTGAACCACCCAAGCAGTTCCTAAGATTTCCACATCTGGCACACATTCAACCTATACAAAAGTTTCATGCGAGAAGACTTTCCACAGGGTAATATAGCTAGCAGGGGCATTCAGTGCCACCCCTACATCCTATGAAGGTATGGTCAAATGAATGTAAGCAGCAATCTTCTGGGAATGGTGTAGGCCATGTCTTACTAGTGATGCTGCATATGTCTTGAAGAGATTACTTTTTCCCATTACCTACAGCCTACAGTCTTCACACAGAGGCAAAGGTGGCACATAAAGCTGCACTGCAACTGACACAGAAGATTGTCAAATGGTGTTCAGAGTGCTGAAGTCTTAACTTTCACTGTTTGGATAAATCTGGCAGTGCAATAAAATATACTTCAAAGATGTGTGGTAAGATATTTGTGGTGTGTGCCATGACAAAAAATACAGTGTTAAAAAAACAGTTACGGCAAAGGGAGAGCACACTACTGGCTCACATACATGTGCCATCAGTGAAAGATGATCCATATGAGAGCTTTCTGCTGCAGTAGACACCCATAGGATCATAGAAGACTATTAGACTAATGGCCCTACAGCCTTTTTAACCCTAGCCATATAGTGCCACAAATTTCTCAAATATCACTGCCCAAGGACTAGAACAGCTGTGGTATATGCCTGCACCTTAGGATATCTACAAGCTGCTACTGCCCATAACTGATACA
Source organism: Protopterus annectens (assembly GCF_019279795.1). Taxonomy (NCBI): domain Eukaryota; kingdom Metazoa; phylum Chordata; order Ceratodontiformes; family Protopteridae; genus Protopterus; species Protopterus annectens. The sequence goes on from NC_056725.1 coordinate 1,075,158,515, forward strand.
GGTGACAAGGCAGGAGTGGATATGCAATTTCTCATCCATCGTTCTAAACTGTGTTTGAACAGGTTTAGGGAATAGCTTTGCTTAACATGAATGGGGAGTCTGTTCCAGATAAGGGGTAGTGTCTGAGACACATACCTGTCTCCACCATGTTTTGTTTATGTCACGGAAAAAGTTTAGATCCTTAGATCAGGCAATGCCATGAGAGGCATAGGAAGGCACAGTATGTCATGGCACTGGCAAAGTGGCAGAGTGTGGCCCACAACTATGGCCCATTACAAGCCAAACAGACAGCAAAAGTAATGCATGCATTCACATATCCAAACTATGCAGTACAGTGTATGTATAGGCCACACTCTGCATCAGAAATTACATACCCACTTGAACCAGAAGAGAGAGTAGGGTACAATCATCATCATTAGTACAGTTGGGGAGAAAATT
>NC_056725.1:1075163952-1075171452 GCF_019279795.1 Protopterus annectens
GCCTCTGTCCAGCAGAGCCACTGAAGTGATCCCCAGGGAAAACTTTCTGTTTCCCATCCACTCGTCAAGGTTTCTCTTGAAGAGTGTTAGCAAGGAGCTCTGCCTAATGTAGATTGGAATCTTGTTCCAAAGCATGGGAAGTCTCTGTGACAGGAATCTATCCCTCCAGCACGTCCTATTTACTGCTGTGGTGAGGTTTAGATCCCTAGAGCATGTGGCTCGAGGGGATTAGCTTTTCTTTAGGTGGAGCATGTCGATCAGTTCTGGGTTGGACATGGCCTTGTCTGTCAGGCAGAAATCACCTCTGAGTAGGTGGTATGCAACCGAGTACAGCTGGAGTTTTTTCAGTTGAGCTGCATAGGGCATCTGTTTGAGGCCAGTGATCCTCTTGGTCAGGTACTTCTGTGGTCTTTCCAGCTGTTGCAGGTGCCTTGTAAGATACATCCCAAATGGGATGTTGTACTCTATGATGGATCTGATGAGCAATAAGTAGAGGGGCACAATGACCTCTTTTGATCTGGATGCAAACCCTTTTGTGATAAGGTGTGTCATGTAGAAGGATTTTCTAACCACTTTGGCAATGTGATTATCAAAGGAGAGTTTACTATCTACTTGGGTCCCCAGATCCTCTATTATGTCTTCTGTATTTAGGGGACTACCACCTATGTGGTAGTTTGTGGGTACTTTGTTTATTCCAAAGGGGATGACTATGCACTTTTTGGCATTTAGCTTGAGGCCATGATTTTGACACCAGGTGTCCGTCTCAGTGAGATCCTTTTGGAGGATGTCTGTGTCAGCTGGAGAGTCAATTATAGCCCCTAGTTTGCAGTTGTCTGTGAACTTGGTCAGCCATAGTCCTCCTGTTCTTGCCTGTACCTCTGACAGGTATATGCCAAACAGGTGGGGTCCTAGGACTGAGACCTGGGGAATGCCACTTGTAACCGGTTTAGAGTCAGACCTAGCTCCTGCAACTTTTACCATGTGGGTTCTGTCCGTGAGCCAGTTGCCAACCCATCTTGAGACGTAGAGGTTTATGTTCAGGCTGGTGAGCTTGTCTATATACCAGAATGGGGAATGGTGTCAAAGGTCTTTGCAAGGTCTAGGTAGGCTGTGTGTACCATCTTTCCCTCATCTATAGCCTTGGTAACTGTCTCAAAGAAGTCCACCAGATTTAGGAGGCATGATCTGCCCTTAACAAAGCCGAACTGGGTAGGGTCCAGTGTTTGGAGGTTCCCAATGTCTCTGTTAATGAGTTCCATGATGATGCGCTCCATAGCCTTGCAGACCAAGCAAGTCAGGCTTATAGGGTGATAGTTCCCGGGGTCTATTGTGGCTCCACCTTTGTGGAGCAGAATAACCATTGCTGTGCGCCACTCTATGAGTACATAACCTGTGGAGGGGCTAAGTTTGAACAGTGTGTTTAGGTGAGGGATTAGTTCATCTTTGAGCTCATGTAGGATGCAGCCTGTGACTCCATCCGGTCCCATTGATGCTGTGTTTTTGGCTTTGGAGAGGGCTGTTTTAACCTGAGTGTCTGTGATTTCAGGAGCTCTACATTCTTTTGGTATGGTTATGGGCCCTTTTGAGGGTGAGAGGGGGGGTGAAGTTTGCACTGAACCTGTCTGCCAGGATGTTGGCAATATCATTCGGTTCAGTGTATTTTGTACCATTCTGCACTAACTCCAAGCAGATCTGAGAATTGCCACTTAGATTCTTGACATAGCTAAAGAATGCCTTGTGGTTATCTTTGGAGTCCTTGGCAATTTTTTTTTGAAACTCGCCTTGAATGATTTTATGAGGGATCGTAGTTTCTTCCTGATACTGATCAGGGATGTCTTCCCTTCTTGGGATTTTACTCTTTTCTGTACTAGTTTCCTCCTTCTATTGTATAGCTTGTTTATGGCAGGAGTCCACCAGACTGGTTTCCTTTTCTTGGAGGAGTGAGTCTTGGCTTTGCTTGGGATAGCACGATTCATGCATTCTTGTAGGTGCCCGTAGAATGCATTAGTAAAGGGTTTTGCAACTTGGACAATGTTATCCTTTAGCATGGGAGCTTTGAAACTTTCCACCTTGGTCTTACATAATGTGAAGTTTGCTTTTGAAATGTTTTTCACGGTGGTTTCCTTGTCCAGGGGTGGGGGCGGAATGTGGATATCCAAAGTGATTTGTTTATGGTCAGATCTAACCAGTGAGGGGTTGACCTCCAGTGGTGATGACCAGGTCCAATATGTTGTCACCTCTGGTGGGAGTGTTGACCAGTTGATCCAGTGCATTTGAGTTTATAAATTCTAGGCTAAATAAAACCACAAGGCCTTCTACAGTTATGTCCAATACCTCTAAAGCAACACACCTCAGTGTGCTAAACTGGTGGTCAGTCGTGCTGTTTTCAGTGAGCAGAGTGACATAGCGAATTTGCTGGCTGACAATTTTAGCCCAAAATTCACTCCCCTCCCTCTCCACCTCCCCCCATGAAATGCCTACTGGCATAACCCCTACAACTATTAACGGGGGCAGGTCCTGGTGGCACTGTCTGATGTCAAAAATACAGTCTAAATGGGCCCAGAAAACCTCCTGGGTTGGCTCCTATATAGGTTAAACATTACCTATTAGGACCATTGAGTCACCTTTCAACCATAGCCTCAAAATAAGCTTTGTACCATGTGAATGGAGGACTGCAATGGTTATTACACTTCACAAGGGTGGACTATCAACCAACATAGGAAACTACAGACCTATTAGATTGACTGATCTAATATGCAAAGCCATGGAAGAAATTATCATGGAAATGATCAACAAAAACATGAGCAACCTTCAGGCACTGAAGCCAACCCACTCTGGACTTCTCCAGGGAAGTTCATGCCTACTAAAATTGGTGGGCCTCCTTTAGAAGGTCACCAAGGCAATGGATTAAGGAAAATGGTGTATGCCACCATCTTGAGCCTGGATAAGGTGTTTGAAACAATATCCATTCAGGTAAAACTGGCAAAATCACTAAACTGGGCAGAAACCCCTACTTAACTCACTGGATTGCCACCTTGCTCACAGACAAGACATAGGACTTCAGGCTTGTTGAGACCAAGTCTACTAAGAGGCAGATCACCAGATGGGTACCTTGGGGCTTCATGCTGGGATGGTTCCTGTTTGGCATCTTCTTCTAGGAGTTAAAGGCTAATGTCAAGGGCCTTTGGCTGACAAGTTTGCAGATGACTGAAAACTGGGAACTATCATAGATTCCATCATGACACAAACATCTTACAAGATGGCCTAGCATGGATAAATGACCAGTTAAAAAGTCATGGATTAAAACTCAATGCCAAGAATGCATTATAATGCATTTTGGGAAAACTACCACCCAGGCTAATTACTCCATTGATATGATACCCCTAAGAGGTGACCCTGTAGTCAGGGATCCAGAAACATAGTAAGAATATCAGTCTATGTCACCCAACATATATGTAAGGGCATGAAATCCAGGTCAAAGGAAGTCATAGTGCCACTTTATTCGGCTATCAGACCCATTATTGAGTATAATGTTCCCTTTGGCATGTACCTGACCAGACATATGCAACAGTTAGAAAGCTCATAAAGGTTCCTTACCAGGTGAATCCAGGGTCTAAAAACAATGTCCTATATGGATTGCCTTAATGCTCTACTCTTTCTCTGTACTTAGTCTCCTACAGGTTACTGACAGGTGATTTATGGCTGGCATATAAGGCCTCCTTGGATCCAGCTTTGGTGGACCTTTTCCACATTTGTAAATCATACAGCATCAGATCCAAGGATTTAAACTTTGCTTCTGACATAAATAAGACAGGTTGGTAGGACAAATATGTGTCTCAGAGGATCCCCATGCTTTGGAACAGGCCACTCATCCATGTGAAGCATAGACCATGCCTAATCTTATTCAAGTGTGACCTGAATTGGAATTGGAAATTCACCCTGAGTTTGGCCTCAATGTCTCTGATAGGCGGAGTTTAGACATTAATGTCCAACCTACCATACCTCCCCCAACATAACCTCTAGAAACTTCCTAAAAAACATACCCCCTTCTAATAAACACCCATGACACAGAGGGACACAGTTGGGTTAAGTTGGATGGCTAGACATATAAATGTGGTGGTGTTTAGCCTTGTGTGTACTATGATCCTATGTACAAATGAACTTGCAAGCATGCATGGTGTAGAAAATGTCAAACCTTCTTTCCTATTCTTGTCTTACTTCCAAACATTTTCACTGAGAGAAAAGGAATCAAAACAAATTTAAACAGATCATAACAAATCTAAAGAAATTCAAAAGCTTATCAATCAGCATATCAGAATTTAAAAAAATGAAATGATTGAAGGGAATCAGCAAATTGTTATTTCTTAGAGACACACAACGATGCATACTGATTCACAAAATGCATTACCTTCATTGGTCTTTTAGCAAGTAGAATGGAGCTTCTGCCAACTTGTCCAAAGTGAAGACAGATAAGCAAAATTCAAATACTCTTAATTGACTAATGTATGGATTATTGTGAAAAGTCAAGTTGTGGAAGGAATTTGTGCAACAAATGAATTCTGTAGGTGGACATAACTAGGCATTGCCACAGGTGTATCACAGAGTCACTGACATGATCTTCTATTCAAACATCAGGGCACAAGACACATTCACATTCATGTTGGCTTCTGTGGCTGATCCCACAAGATCTCATCAACTGACAAAGATGGAGCAATTTCTTATAGCACTCAGTGCAGAAAATGAAAGGACACCAGTTCCTTGTAGTGGGCAGGATATGGGAGCTGGGTTGCGAACTGCCTAAGATCTTGTTGTGGCTGCCTTGTGTTAGCAGAGGCAAATGACAGTCAGAAGTTTATATGTTCGTAGCTTCATAGGTGATTACTAGGGTAATGGCCCCAAGATGCTTTTTAAGCCTAGCCATGTACTGACAGGATAAATTACCCAAGGACATATAATAGTGTTTCGATGACAGAGCATTTACAAGATGCAATTGTCCAACTGGGGAACAGGTGTGAGTCCAGGGATACATTTTCAGTTTCCCATCCACTGTCTGAGTTTGAATAGGGCAAGAAATGATCTCTTTTTACATGGATGGGAAGTTTTCTCCCAAGTAGGAGTAGTCTGTGAGACAGATATCTGTCCCTCCAACATGTTCAGTTTATGTTAAAAATGAGGTTTAGTTTTTTTGTATCAAGTATTTCTATTGCTGTTGGACTTGTTGGCATGAAGCAAGTCCCTCAGTACTAGATCAGATGATACTTTATAAACTAGGCACAGATCATCTATTAGTAGTCTGTAGGAGACTAGGCATAAAACTAAGGCTTTAAACAGTCTGTGTATTCCATGAGGTCTGTGCCTTGTATTCTTTTTTGTATGGAATCTGTGTAGGTGTTCCAGTTGTTGCATATGCCTTATAAGCTACATAACAAAGGGATGATTGTACTCTATGTTTCATTTAATATGGGCTGAATATAGCAGGATAATGACATCTTTGGAATGGATGCCGTACTGTTGCTAATGATCTATGTAGTGTAGAATGATTTCCTTACAACAGTAGACATATGGTGGTCAAACACCAGGTCACTATCTTCATATTTTCCCAAGCTGATAATCTCTGGGTCTAGTCTTAGTGGTTTATTGTCTATGTGATAATTTTCTTGGTGCCCAACTTTCCAAAATATGCTATTATGCATTTTTTACTTTTGGCATTCAGTTTTAGACCATGGCTCTAGCACCAATTTTTAATTAGTGGCAAACTCTCTTGGTGAATATCATTGTCTTTGAAGGACTGTATAACCACATCAGGCTTGCAGTCATCTACAAACTTGGACAACCACAGCCCATTAACATTACCAAAAAGGAGTGGACCGAGGATCGAGGCCTGAGGGACCCTGCTGGTGACTGAACTTATTGTGGAGGTAGACTCCCCTATCCTGACTTCCTGTCTCCTATATGTCAGTCAGCTGGCTATCAAAACATTTATACATGTAGGGGTATATTCCTAGTTTTGTAAGTTTGTTGACAATACCCAAATCAGGAATAGTGTTAAGGCTTCTGCCAGGTAAGGTTAGGCAGTATGTACCATTTTGTTCTCAGACATAGTTTTGTTGACTTTCGTGAAGAACACCAGGATGAGTGGGTATGATCTGTCCTTGACAACCAGTGTTGGAAGATTTCCTATGCCGCCATTTGTAATATCCATGATGATGTTTTCCATAACCTTACATATGAGACCAGTTAGACTTATAAATCTGTAGTTACCTAGGTCAGAAGACAGTACAGATTTATGGAGACAGCTAAATGCTTTACTCCTACAGTTGTCAAGCATGAAACCAATTTTGATGCTAAGGATGAACACTGATCCTAAAAGGCCAGATAAGTCCTGTTTCATATATATATATATATATATATATATATATATATATATATATATATATATATATATATAAACAAAGAGATAAATAGATATAGATACAAGAATAGATATAGATATAGGTATATAGGATTTACTATCAAAATCTTGCACCTGCAATGTGCAAGTGTTCATATTTCCGACCAGAAATGTCAGAAAACAAATCTACGAATATAAGCATGACAGAATGAGTTATCTCAGGAATGTCAACTTCACCAAAAATACTATACTTCCGGTCATGAGCAACATATGTTTTTGCAGGGAGTCAAGCAACCCCCCCCCCCATTTAGGGTGCTGCACCCCCCACACCCCCTGCTACTTATATATGGAAACTCTGAGATCTCACTACAGTGAGGGAAAGAGTACATTTCCCAATCCCCACTATAATGTAATCTGCATTCAAAATGTTGAATCCACAACAGCGGATGCTAGTGTGCATTTGCTGTTGTGAGTTCAGCATTTTTTTTCATTATTTTCAAATGTTGAACTAGGGCGTTTGGTGTTTCCAATTCGGACATAGTCCGATCACCCTTTTGATAGTAAACCAATATATAGATACAGATATACACATATTAATGTGCATTTAGGATCTATTCTCTAGTGATGGCTGAAGGGTTTATGGTCAAAGGTATATCTTGGAAGGTCAGTGGGGATACAGTGTGATATTTGGCTAGATTTGTCATCCTGTAAATTTGCTACATCCTCCATCTCTGTATAGGAGTTTCTGTTTGCAATTAGTTCAGCACAATGTTGTGTGTTACCTTTAAGGATGGGCATGTAGCTGAAGAAGAGTTTAAGGCTCATCTTTGCCTATGAAGCTATCTTTACCACAGATTTGGCTTTGATGGATTTAATAAGGTGTCTGATTTGCTTACTTCATTTAAGGATGGATTTTTGGCATGACAATTTCCATGCAGGGTACAGACGGAAGAAACTGTTGAGTACAAGGTTGGAATCTTTGCATTAATCTTCTTGTATTCTCCCCCGACAATGCAGGACAATCAGTCACTTCTCTAGAGAAACTTAAATTCTTTATGCCCAGCTTGAAAGCTAAATGCTTAATAATGTCATAGACATTACTGAGACCT
>NC_056725.1:1075176452-1075196452 GCF_019279795.1 Protopterus annectens
TTTCTGCACAGCCCTAACAGCAGCGTGCCATGCATATTCATGAAGGAGTGCTACTTATAAGTGCTGTACGGACACGAACAGTGAATGAGTGCAGGGGGGGGGGTTCCAGTAGTGCTTGCACTGTTAGCACACCCTCCTGCACTCACAAAGTGCTGTATGGCACTTTGTAAAAGTATTTCAGCAAAATATTATAGTACTTCTCTAATATTGTGCCAGTATTTCAGTGTCCGCAGAAACTGAAATTAAATAAATATGTATTTCAGTGTCTGCAGACACTGAAATACATAGCCGAGCAAGAAAGCAATGTAGTGGGTCTGTAACAGGTTCTGTCACACACCCTCTGCATTGCAAAAGTGCCGTACGGCCATAGCCCCATACCTAGCAACCTGTTAAGGCAAGAAATCTGGGCAAAGGCACAAATAATAGGGGGGACAAAGCCCTAAAATTAGAGACACTTTTTAAATATTGCTCTTACAAACTTAAAGTTGATAGAAAACAGTTTATGAATTAGCATGAATTTTCTGAAGGATAGAAGTCTGAAACTCAAATGTACGCCACTATTTCCTGACCGCTGTCCTCAACGACTTGCCAGAAAACCACAATGTGATCAGAAACAGACCAAAAATATGAGACAAAAATCTAGACATTCTGTGAAGATCTGTACAGTTGAGAGGTATGCATAGCCCTCAACTGTACAGGCTTCCACAGAATGCCCAGATGCCTGTCTCACATACCTCTTAACCTCCTAGAGGAAGAACGCTTTACTAAGCCATAAATAATGGAGGGACAAAGGCACATAAATAGGGACACGTTTTAAAAAGTGCACTGACAAACCTGAAAGCTGACAAAATAAAAGATTTGCAGTAGCATGGACTTCCTACAGGGTATGAAGACTGAAACACAAATATCTGCCATGTGAAAGGACCACATGGCCATAGCCATTAACTGTACAGGTGTCTGCAGAATGCCCAGGCACCTTCTCCACATACTTCTCACCCTCCTAGACCAATCAAGCAGTACAAAGCCATAAATAACAGGTGGACAAAGGCACAGAAATAGGGACACATTTTAAAAAGTGCACTGACAAACCCGAAAGCTGACAGAATAAAAGGTTTGCAGTAGAATGGACTTCCTGCAGGGTGTAAAGACTGAAACACAAAGGTCTGCCCCTTCAACTGTACAGGTGTCTGCAGAAAGTCCAGATGCCTGCCTCACATACCTGTCAACCTCCAAGACTAACAAAGCTGTACAAGGCCATAAATAATGAAACATATTTTTTTCCATACTATGGTATGTTTAAGCATAGCTGAGTGTGTGTGTTTGTTATGGCCCTTTTCCCAGCATTGCTTACACAGCCCAGAGGAGATAAATAAAAATATACAGCTAAAATCATAGCTCTGCAATAGCGTAGTGGTTAGATTCCCGGTATGCAGGTGTTCACGGCTTGAGTACCAAGACAGGCATTTCATTTTTAGATAGGAAAGCAGTGTTAAAATGTTTTCTTTTTTTTAATGATGTAGTAATTGATATTTGTCAACCAGGGTAGTGTTGCTGGTCTAAAATGTAAGCGTGATTGCATATAACATGTGAAATCACCCATGTACACAGAAGTGTCCCATACAGTATAGTCACACCCCATGGGAATATAATGAAAGCACACAGAGAGATGTCATGTAAAGTAAATAATATACACTTACTAATATGTCAGTAATGATTCCTTAAGTTATTATTCTGATATAACCTGGTCTACAAAGCTAAGGAATGCATCCTCATGGAACTCATTAACAGAGACATTGGGAACCACCAAACCTTGGACCCTACCCAGTTTGGCTTTGTTAAGGGCAGATCACACCTCCTAAACTTGGTGGACTTCTTTGAGATGGTTACCAAGGCATTAGACAAGGGAAAGGAGGTCCACACAGCCTACCTAGACCTCACAAAGGCTTTCAACACCATTCCCCATTCTAGTATTATAGACAAGCTCAGCAGCTTGAACATAAACCCCTACATCACGAGATGGGTTGCCAACTGACTCATGGATAGAACCCACATGGTGAGAGTTGCAGGCTCTATGTCCGACTCTAAACTGGTTACAAGTGGCATCCCCCAGGGCTCAGTCCTAGGACCCCTCCTGTTTGGTATATACTTCTCAGAGGTACAGGCAAGCATAGGAGGACAGGTTCTGACCAAGTTCACAGATGACTGCAAACTAGGGGCCATAATTGATTCTCTGGCTGATACAGACACCCTTCAGATGAGTATCACTGTGACGGATACCTGTTGTCAAAATCTTGGCCTCAAGCTAAATGCCAAAAAGTGCATAGTCATCCCCTTTGTAAAAAACAAAGTACCCATGAACTACCACATAGGTGGTATTCCCCTAAATACAGAAAATGTAATAAGGGATCTGGGGACCCAGGTAGATAGTAATCTCTCCTTTGATAATCATATTGCCAAGGTGGTTAGAAAATCCTTCTATGTGGCCCACCTAATCACAAAAGGGTTCGCATCTAGAACAAAAGAGGCTATTGTGCCTCTCTACTCATCACTCATTAGACCCATCATAGAATACAACACCCCATTTGGGGTGTACCTTACAAGACACCTACAACAGTTGGAAAGGCCACAAAAGTACCTCACCAAGAGGATTACTGGCCTCAAACAGATGCCCTATGCAGCCCGACTCAAGAAACTCCAGCTGTACTCGGTTGCATACCGCTTACTCAGAGGTGATCTCTGCCTGACATACAAGGCCATGTCCAACCCAGAATTGATGGACATACTCCACCTAAAAGAAAAAAAAAATCCCGGAGAGCCACACGCTCTAGAGATATAAACCCCACCACAAAGATAAATAGGACATGCTGGAGGGATAGATTTCTATCCCAGAGACTCTCCATGCTTTGGAACAGGATTCCAATATACATCAGGCAGAGCCCCTCACTAACACTCTTCAAGAGAAACCTTGACGGGTGGATGGGAAACAGAAAATTTACCCCGGGGATCACTGTAGTGGCTCTGCTGGACAGTGGTGCAGGGAACTAATGGCTCTGGTGGACAGTGGCACAGGGAACTAAAGGCTCTGCTGGACAGAGGCACAGTGAACTAATCTAAGGGGGTGATGAAAGCCAACACATTCTGGTTAGGCTTATAAATGCCCTTGGGCAGATAGCCTAGTACTTACCTATGAACCTATATATATTAATAAAATGAAAAATGAGCATAGGTTATCAGTACTCAGCTATGCTTAAGCATTGCTTAAATGTGAATGCTAATTTGCACACTAGTAAGCAATGCTTAGCAATTACCTCTTTAAGCACTGTTCAACCCAGCTTAGCAGGTTTGCTCTTTGCTAAGCTGTGCTCAGCAGTTTCAAAATTGACCAGTTACAACAAAGGGCAGGAATATGGCCTTATTTAAACAGCACAGGTTGGAACATAGCTAGTACCTGTTATAGTTCAACCTGTACAGGAATCATGGCTGATATAGGTGAAGGTTCATGCTTTAAGGTGCAGTGCTGGGACATTGTGGATTCAGGGTCATGGCTGGACTCCTCATAAGTAACCATGATGAGAAACTGCTACATGGCCAGTACCAGGGCTCCCAGTATAAAACTGAAGCCTGAGACCATCTCGCCCGTGATCTCACCAATGCTACTGGCATCCCCCAAAGTGGTGAGCAAGTTCGGAACCACTATGCCAACTTAAAGTGGAGGAAGGGGATGCCCTTGGACCAGTGGATCCAAGATGCCAGGGACAACCATGTTCCAGCAGTTTGTAAGTATCACAGATGTAGGTGTACCAAATTCTAGCCTGAGGATGTGATAGACAGGTATGCATAATGTTTGTTTTTCTCCGCTACAGCTGCAGCAGAGAGGGCTAGTAACATTGAAGCCCATGCCAACAGACTGCTGAGGCTGTGCCTACAGGCTGGTGAGTAAAAATCTATTTTGCAGTATATTGTGCAAATAACTAAGAAGGAGTACATTGTGTAGTGCTAGTATGTATACTGTTACTGTGTTAACTGAATAAATAAAGTATGTCTGACTATGACTGATCTGAAATAAACATCTGTAACAGAAACTGTTGTGTTTACTCAGGTATGTTGTTGTAGACAGAATGGAGCTGTAAAACAAGATATAAATGCTCTGTGTTAACCTTTGCTTTCCAGATTGCAGTAATTCAAATGATTAATGCACAGTACACTAAATACCTGTCATGCATGCATCACAAGATTACAAGTTCAGACTGTCTAACCAAGACACAACGCCCTGGATCAACTAATCCTTAGTCCCACCAGGGGCTCCAATTTCCTAGACCTGGTCATTACCAACATGGGAAGTCGATGTTCCACATCTATGGTCATCCCCTCGTTGGTCAGGTCTGACCAAAAGCTAATCACCCTTGACATCCACATCCCACCCCACCCCCAGTAAGGAAATCTCCATAAAAAAAACTTCTCCAAAGCCAACTTCATGCTACTCAAGTTAGAAGTGACAAACTTCATGACACCCATGCAGACGGAAACTGAAAGTTCGACTGCTGAATCCTTCACTAAGGCACTGTACGAGCACATCCACTCGTGTATGAATTGTGCCATCCCCAATAGAAACAAGATTCTCTCCTCCAAAAAAAGGAAGCCAATCTGGTGGTCCCCTGCCATAAACAAACTTTACAACAAAAGAAAGAAACTATTGCAGAAAAGAGGAAAATCCCAGGTTGCAAAAAACTCCCTTACCAGCCTCAGTAAGAAGCTGAGATCCCTAATAAAATCCTCCAAAGCTAGTTACAAAAATAAAATTGACAAAGATTCTAAAGACAACCACAAGGCATTCTATTGATATGTCAAAAATCTAAATGGCAATGCTCAGATCTGCTCTGAACTACAACAGAATGGCATTAAATATACTGATCTCAAGCATATTGCCAATATCCTGGCAGATCAATTCAGTGCAAACTTTGCCCAACTCTCATCTGCTAAAGGGCCCATCTCAATACCAAAAGATTGCCAAATTCCAGTAATAATGGCCACACAGGTAAAAAAACACACTCTCCAAAGCTAAGAATACAACATCCATGGGACCAAATGACAGCCCAGGCTGTGTACTACAGGAGCTTTAAAATGAACTGGCACTTCAATTAAGTGTCACGTTTAATCATAGCCTCATCTCAGGATTCGTGCCCACTGAGTGGCGCACAGCTGCAGTTATCCCACTCCACAAGGGGGGATCCACCTTGGATCCTGGGAACTACTGCCCCATCAGTCTGATGATCCTGATCTGCAAGGCCATGGAATATATTATCATGGAACTTATAAACAAAGACATTGGCAAACTTCAAACACTGGACCCCATTCAGTTTGGGTTTGTGAAGGATCAATCTTGTTTCCTGAACCTAATTGACTTCTTCAAATCAGTCTCCAGAGCTGTGGACAAGGGTAAGGTGGTCCACACAGCTTATCTGGACCTCGCCAAGGCCTTCACACCATCCTCCACTCTAGAATCATAGATAAACTTACTAATCTGGGCATTAATCCCTACGTCACTCGATGGGTTGCCAACTGGCTTACTGACAGAACCCACACTGCAAAAGTAGCTAACTCCAAATCCAGCTCCAGACAAGTGACAAGTGGAGTACCTCAGTGTTCAGTCCTGGAACCGCTCTTGTTTGGCATCTACTTCTCTGAAGTACAGGCCAACACTAAGGGACTCTGGCTAATAAAGTTCGCAGATGACTGCAAACTGGGAGCCATTATTGAATCCCCAAATGATATGGATATTCTACAAAAGGGCCTTACAGAAACAGATGCTTGGTGCAAGAGCCATGGACTCAAGCTCAATGCCAAGAAATGTATAGTTATCCCCTTTGAGAAAAAACATGTACCCATGAATTACCACATAGGTGGCAGTACACTAAACACCGAAAGTGTGATAAGAGACTTAGGGGCACAGGTGGACAGTGACTCATCTTTGATAACCACATTGCCACAACAGTCAGGAAATCCTTCTATGTGGCACACCTCATCACTAAAGGCTTTTCATCCAGAAAAAAGGAGGTCATTATCCCACTGTACTCATCCCTCATTAGACCCATTATAGAATACAATACCCCATTTGCTATGTACCTCTCAAGACATCTGCAACAACTGGAAAGGCCACAGAAATACCTTACTAAAAACTGACAGGCCTAAAGCAGATGCCCTATGCTGACCATCTAAAAAATTTCCGCCTATACTCTGTCTCATATCGTCTACTCAGAGGCAATCTCTGCTTGACATCACAAGGGCATATCAAACCCAGAACTGTTCGACATGCTACACTTAAAGAAATCCCAATCCCTCAGAGACACATGCTCCAGGGATCTAAACCTTGTCATCACAATGAACAAAACACAAAACATGCTGGAGGGATAGGTTTGTGACCCTGAGACTCCCAGACTCTGGAATAGACTGCCCATACATGTCAAGCAGAATGCCTCTTTGGCCCTCTTCAAAAGGAACCTGGATGTTTGGATGGGAGATAGGAAATTCACCCTGGGGAGCACGTCAGTCATCCTGCTAGGCAGGGGTCCAGGGAAGTAAATACTGTGGGAAGAAATTGCTAGGGAATTGTTATGGCTAGGCTTGTATAGGAAAACGTATAAATTTATTAGCTTGTCTAAAGCATAATAAACATAGCTTGTCTAAAGCATAATAAACAGACCGGTTTTGGCTTAATTAAATATCAGCTTTCTTCAGTGTTAAAATAAAATGAGAACTGTAGTACCTTTTACAATGAACATACAAACTGATGCTGAGGCATGATTGGTTCCTTACAAATGTTCATTCAAACCAGGTGCAAATAGTGTCCCTAATTTAATTATCCATTTCTTTTTTTTTTAATCCAAAAGGCTATGCCATCCAGCTTTGTTAGCCTTGTTTCCCATGATTTTGTCAATTACAGTAAATCTGAATGTAGCATTAGGATGTTTAATTGTATGTTTGTATAATGCATTACTGGGTTTTGTATTTCTTATCCCACTAAAGTGTTCTGAAATATGGATCATAAGGGGTCTGGACATCTGTCCAACATAAAAGGCATGGCAACTACAGGTTGCTAAATAAATAAGCCAGTCTGTCCCACAGTTTGCAAAAAATTGAATCTGGAAAACATTACCAGAAATGGTAGAAAAATAATCATCTGCTTTCATCCACCTCACATAGCCTTTTGTATTCAAAAGAAAAGAAATGGATAATTAAGTTAGGAGCACTATTTGCACCTGCTTTGAATGAACATTTGTAAGGAACCAATCATGCTTCAGCATCAATTTGTATGTTCATTATAAAAGGTACTACAGTTCTCATTTTATTTTAACACTGAAGAAGGCTGATATTTAATTAAGCCGAAACCGGTCTGTTTATTATGCTTTAGACAAGCTAATAAATTTATACAGCTTGCCATGATCTGCTGGCTGAATTTTGTTTTTTGAATTTTGTTTTGAGCCGTGCAGTTGATGCATGGGCTGGATATCACTTCTGTTTTTATTTCTCTTGCTCCTGTTCTTGCTGTTGGCTATGGCGTGCTGTGCATCGAGGTCACTGAGGATGTGATTTTCTTGGTTCTTATATCCATCTTTCATTTATCCTTTCTCCCCCATGGTGATAGTCGTTAATACCTAAAAATATTTTCTGTAGCATTTAAAAAGTTTCTGGATGCGTGTTATAGTTGGTGGACATTTTTTCGCGGATATATCTGCGTGATCATTTTTGGCACTAAGACCAGGTTGGCGTTTTGGTGGAGTCATTATTTCAAGCTTTGCAGCTTATGCTGGGAGTCAGGATTCCCCAATTATTTTATTATGAATATTTTTTTGGACCTACTGGGTATGGGCGATTTATATGAGTATTTGTGAGCTTACATTCAGAGTTTTACTACATACTCTGCATTTCAGTGAAGTACGTTCAGTTGTTTGGGACTTGCAATGTGGGGAACAACGGCCTACGCATCACTTCATAACGGTCGAGTTTATCGGACTTGATATGGGACTTTTAGGGGTCTCTGTGGGTAATGATTTGATATATACATGACTTTTTGTGCTTTCAAATTTTTCAGTCATCTTTATTAAACATTTTGTGGACCGCCGTTTAATGGTGTTCAACTAACAAGCGAGTTCACATCTGCAGGTGTTTCCGTTGAACTGTATGTGCATTGAGGTTCAACTAAGGCAGATTTCAGATACAAGACGACTCTGAGCCCTCGCCCACCAGTCAGTCTTGTTCCAGGAATTATTTCGGGACATTTTTTATATTTGAAGGGACCATTTTGGTTCTTTCTTTACATGGAACTTATTTAATATCATTTATTGGGACATTGCATTATGCTTGTGTATTGGAACTACAATGTCATGATCATATACCAATAAGGGGGTTTCTGATATGCTTATGTGTTTTTTCCAAAAATGTTTTTGAAACAATCAGCAGAATTATAGTGTGGGGCTTTGACCATTACACAAAATGGTATCTATACATTAGAATTATAGTACTATGTTTATATGTTAAATAATGGGCAGCTGTCATGTATGTGTTTCATAAACAATTTTCGATACAATCAGCAGGATTATAATGTGGGGGTTCGACCACTAAATAAAATGGCATTGTGAGCTGATGCTTTTGGAACAGACTTTTGGGTTCTGATATATATATGTTTTGTATTTCACTGTGTTGACTTTAGAAGTATTTGGAACTAAATAAGGGGATTTACTGGGTCCATTCAACATAACGAAGATTTTTTGGATAATCTGTGGGATTGCTGCTTACAAAGATGCTTATTCTTACCATACATATGCTGTATATGAATCATTTAGGTTTATTGTTAATTGCTATTTAAATGCACATTCATTCTCAGTGACCAATTGTATACAGCAGGGCCTAGTTTTGCAAACATTTTGTGCTTGCATAGGGACTGTGGATGCCTGTACAACATATGGGACTTCCGCCTGAAAAGTGGGTTGTCATGGTTTAGGAATTATCCTGAATTTAACTTAATATAAGGGGTTTATTTGACTCATGGGAAGAGATTGAGTTGGTTCATGTTTGCATTTAGTGACTTTTCCATTTCATTTATATGTGACCTGGGTATTCCTGTGTGTTTTTTTGGGCCTGAATCACTATTGTTTGGGCACTAAGCAGTTTGTTCTGGGGGTGAGTCCAATTTATTGATTGATATCATCTCAACCAGATTTTTTATATTGGCATATCAGGAACCATTGTTTTGGGAACCAAGGGGACGTAGCATTGCTCCGGATACATTGGTTATATTTCAATTTGAGGAGTTGTGAGCAGGAAGGAGTAAGCAAGGGCTACTATTGTCACTCTATTTATGAATGGTTGCCCATTCAAAGGACTAACAACAATACAATCAGATTCTTATGCGTTGGTTCTCTTTTGACTATGGATTTTGGTGTGAAGGGGAAGTAGCATTGCTCACAATATTCAGACTCTATTAACAGTGTGAGTGTTGGGTGAGAGTGAGCAAGGACTATTATTGTCCCCCTTTCTCACACTATTAAGTGTCATTTTTTGGACTGGCATTATTAGTTTGGTTTATATGGCCGACATAATTTTTTTTGGCCATTTGTGAACTTTGTGGAATTGTGTTTGGGGTAATTCTTAATTGGGCTACACCTAGAAAAACTGCTTTTAGTCTAATATAGTGTTTTCCTCCTTTTATAGGTTTTGTCATGTTACACCACACTAGAAGGTACAGATTTCATTTTTTTGTTTATACTATTTGCAAACATAAATATGGAACTAACAAAAATCTTTAAGGGCTTATCAGCCGATAAGGATGATTTGGGTATTTTTGGTTTGGCTCAGATGCCCAAACATCCCAGGGGTCTCTCCCGACTACACTAGAAGCTACCTGTGAGGTTTATTTTCAAAATGTAACTAAATATATGAGATCCTTAAGAACCAACGTTTGGCATGCCAAACTATTTATGGCATATTTAGCCAAAAATATGGCCCCTCGGGGTTTGAGAGATCACCTTCAACCTTTGGTGGCCAGAACTGATGGTGAACTCACAGATCAATGGGTGGCAGCACAACAACAGGCATCCGTGAGTTTTGTTAAAGTATTATTAGCATATTATGAAAGGGTTATTGAATCTTACATGGTAGAAATCACTGGGTTATGAGAAACTACCAAAATATTTGATGGGTTACTAGCATTTCAAGTTTGTATCCAGAAATTAAGTAAGGATTTGGACAATCTTGAACAATATTTGAAGTCCAAAAAGATTAGGAAATGTCAAAGGGACCTGGCAGATTACGATAAGGGGATTCAATTCTCCAGTAATAATAAACAAGTCATTTTCAATGAGCCAACTAGAAAAGCAGGTAAATAGAAGAGACCCAGGTCAATCTTGAAAAGAACACCAAATTCTAGTTTTAACTATGAGACCTCAGGGGATGAATCATCATCTGTAACTGATCTCGATACACAGCACCCCGGGGACTCACCTGTATCCAAAAAATTGACCCCTTTAGATGATGGCAGGTTAGGAGGGGTAGGAAACACAACAGAAATAAGAAACATCGATGTCCTATTGGAATTAATGACTCAAAAATAACAACTCAGAATAATGTCTTGAACATCTCTAATGTACCATTGTCTGATGTACAAATAAAGATACTTAATAAGGGATTGAATTTTATTCCTGGTTTTTTTTTTATTCCTGAAGACCGGCTAGCTCAAGATGTTACAGCCTTTTGTTGATTATTGAACTTAGGAATGTTTTACAAGGATTCTGATAACTAGACAAGTGAAGACAGGTTTCGGTATCATAAATCTAAGTTTATCCCCCCAATGCACACCAATGCACTTATGTTCCAGGCTACAGTTTTGAAAGACTTACATTATAGCTCTAGGGAGTATAAATGCAATGCTAATAATCTCTCAAAGACTGAACAAGCAGCTTTACGTAAATTGGTGGACAATAAGGACTTCTTTATCTTATCAACAGATAAGTGGGGAGGAGTGGTGGTCATGAACTGAAACAGTATAATGAGGAGGCTATGAGACAACTGGTTGATGGCCGATACTATATGAACATACCCCTTGACCCTACTCAAAAATTTAAGAAGGAAATCGACCAATTTTTGGCCCCAGCTAGGGAGGAGGGTATTGTCTTGGATTTTGATTTACAACAACTAATGGTCCCGGATCCAACAAATCAATATATTTAATTCCTCCCTAAGATACATAAAGATCTGCATCACCCCACCAGGTATACATATTGTTTTAGGTAGGGGTTCTATTACTGAACCCCTATCACAATACTTAATTTTGAAGCTACAACCTCCACTTAAGTGGGTATGTTCCAGACCTTGTGACACCACTGAGTTTCTCCAGATTATAGCTTATACACAACTGTAACCTGGCTGGCTACTCTGCACCCTAGATATGTTGGCATTATATACAAACATACCACACTGGATGGGCTTGGATGCCCTGTAATACTGGTTAAATAGGTCAGATCTTTAATCCCCCCAGGTATGAATGCTTTGATCATCAGGCTTGCTGAACACATACTAACTAAGAATGTCTTTTTCTGTCATGACCAATGCTTTTGGCAAACCAAGGGGACTGCTATGGCATGGCATATTCATGGCATATGTCGAGGATCTCATTATTTATGATAGTTCCCATAATATTTACCTAAATGAAACTGACATCTGGAGGAGATTCCTGGATGATTGCTGGATGGTATGGAGATCAGATAAGAGTTATCTGAAGGGATTTGTAAGTTATCTTAATGAAAACAAGTGGGGTATTCAATTCACTGCTAGTTATCATTCCTGTAGGATAATTTTTTTGGATATATTGATTACTAGGAATGCAGATCTTACCTTAGAAACACAGGTATATAGGAAATCCCCCCAATACAATTCCCTCCTCTATGCCTCCAACTTTCATCCACCTCACATCTGCAAAAATATACCTAAGTCCCAATTTCTTAGAATGAAACGTATTTGTTCCAAGCCTGATAGTTATGTGCAGTATAGGGATGCCCTTATTGATAGATTTATGGACAGGTTATCAAATGGGTTACATCTTGAGTGCTTGTAATACGGTTTCTTCACTAGACAGGACAGATACATTACAATGCAAAGAACAAGGGACCAACCAACAATCTGTCATCCATCTTGTTACAACTTATGGTAGGAACATGGAGACTTTACTTAATATTGTTCAGAGACATTGGAACATATTAAGAGCAGATGATTATTTTTCTACCACTTTGGGGGACAGGAGTTTGTTCTCATTTTGCAGGGGGAGAAACATAGGGTCCCAGTTGAACCATTATAAACATATCAACCAATCTTCGGGGGTTTCTGGACTACTGACTATGGTTGGGGACTTACTAACAGGTTGTATACCTTGTGGCCACTGTGCCCATTGTAAGGCTATGAATAAAACTAAGGAGTTTTCCAGTAGTAATATGGGTAATGTTTTCCAGATTCAATTTTTTGTGAATTGTGGGACAGATTGGCTTATTTATTTAGCAACCTGTAGTTGCCATGCCTTTTATGTTGGATAGACATCCAGACCCCTTAGGATCCATATTTCAGAACACTTTAGTGGGATAAGAAATAAAAATCCCAGTAATGCATTAATCAAACCTATAGTTAAACATCCTAATATTACATTCAGATTTACAGTAATAGACAAAATTATGGGAAACAGGGCTAACAAAGCTGGATGGCATAGCCTTTTGGATTCAAAAGAAAAGAAATTGATAATTAAGTTAGGGGCACTATTTGCACCTGGTTTGAATGAACATTTATAAGGAACAATCATGCCTCAGCATCAAGTTTGTATGTTCATTATAAAAGGTACTACAGTTCTCATTTTATTTTAACACTGAAGAAGGTTGAATTTTAATTAAGCCGAAACTGGTCTGTTTATTATGCTTTAAACAAACTATGTTTACTATGCTTTAGACAAGCTAATAAATTTATACAGCTTGCCATGATCTGCTGGCTGAGGTTTGTTCTTTGAATTTCGTTTTGAGCCGTGCAGTTGCCGTACAGGCAGGATATCACTTCTATTTGCGATAGGCTTGTATAGACCCTAGGGTCGATAGCCTGTTACCAACCTATGAACCTATAAGAGATTAATATGCAGAAACCAGTGAAATAAAAACAACAGTTCCCCAGCAGCTCAGTGTGATGAGAAATAGCTTTGTTGCTATTTTGCACACCCATACACGGTTCAAATCCAGTGAGTGGTACTAAGATTTGTGCCTATCTACACTCAAGGAATTAGGAATATATGTAAAAACAGTCAGGTAGTGTTAACAGATATTTTCTCCAAGGTTTTACAGGTAAGAAAATGTTGGTAGTAGCTGTATGAAGGGTATACTAATAAACTGTGTACAACTGTTCTACTGTCCCACCACATCATGGGTGCTGGAACCATAGAGCAAGGGGGGAGGGGAGCCCCTCCACTTTTTTGCAGACTCTGTCCGATTATTTTTGTTTTCTGTGCCTCTCTACTGCCGCAATGACATCGGTTTGTGAGCCGAAAGGTTATTCAAGCTGCCACACCCACAATGAGATCAGCGCGTATATCCAGTTTGCGAGCAGGAATAGCAAGGATTATTCAGAAGCTGCCAGGAATGAAAAGGGATTTATCAGAAGCTGCTGCTGAATGTCAGGAATGGAACGGGATTTATCAGAGTGGAGCTGCATCTAGACTGTAATTGCAAAGTGGAAAGGAAAGGATTTACTTTCAGAAGCTGAATATACTGCCGGATCACTGTGTGTGTGTGTGTGTGTGTGTGTGTGTGTGTGTGTGTGTGTGTGTGTGTGTGTGTGTGTGTGTGTGTGTGTGTGTGTGTGTGTGTGTTTGTGTAAATGCCCCCAACAGGATACATTTGGTGGGTGGCTAGAGGTACTCAGGCTCAAACCCTGTACCTTGGGTACAGAAAAAAAGAGCCTAAAGTCCCTAGTCACCATCACTTGTGAATCTCTGGTTTGCAGAAGTGGTAAAACAAAAGCTTTAATTCTCACAATTTTCTAAGGTTATAAAAATCAGTATTTGAAATGTGTCCCTATTTTGGGGCTGTATTCCCCCATTATTGGATTTGTTCTGTATTTTTGTGCTAAGATGTTGAGAGCTATGGTGAGAAGTGAGAACTAAATTCATTAAATGATATGACAGCCATTTAAGTTTGTCTTTCTGTCTTTGTTAAACTGTTGGTTTAGCTTAGTGGTATGCTGCTCTGACTATAGTACACAGGATTCTGGGTTCAAAACATGGCAGTGAAATGCATGGTGGTAACACAACATTTTATGCAAGCAACTTTCCCAAAATTATACACGCAATGTTTAAAATGTGTCCCTGGTTTTTGGCCTTTTGCCCACACCCCCTGTGCAACATGCCTATGGCTTACACTCTACTGTGATTCTGTATTTATATATTGTGTGTAGAAGTAAACTGTTATCATGGAAATGTTCTGAATAGGGCAGTTTTGTCTTTACTGGTGCATGCATTTTGCTTCATTGCCTACTGGAAAAATGTTCAAACAATAAATTTAAAATGCAATTGTGTGTGGAAGTAGACTGTTATCATGGAAATGTTCTGAATAGGACAGTTTTGTCATTACTGGTGCATGCATTTTGCTTCATTGCCTACTGGAAAAATGTTTAAACAATACATTTAAAATGTGCTCTAACTTAAGTCTAACAAGTGTGCTGTATTATACAAGGAATATAATTTAATACAATCAGGAAGGTGAATCAAGGAATGCATACATGTATGCATGGCGCTAAAAATGTGTTTGAAAACAGCCCAGAGGAATGTGTGAAAGGCTCAAAATCTTGGGAAAATTTTAAGTTTTACTCTTGTTACCAAAGCAATGGATGAAGGTAAAACAGTTCACACCACATTACCTTGAACTGGCCAAGCCTTTTGACACAATCCCCTACTCAGGTGTAGTACAAAAGATGAATAATGTAGGAGCAAACACTTATATCACCAGCTGCATTGCCAACTTGTCTCACAGTATGCAGGAGATCAAAACAGGGGAAGAGACCAGTCACCAATGGAGTCCCCCAGGGTTCGGAGCTGAGACTTTTTTTGTTTGGCATATACATCTCAAAAGTAAAAGGAAATACCAAAGAGCTTTGGCCAGCTAAGGTTGAGATGACTGCAAGCTAGGAGAAGTTATTGAATTCCCAAATGACTTAACCATCATGCAGGAAGGTTTGTCCCAAATAATAACTGGTGTCAAAATCATGCCAATGCCCTCTGAGAACTGATCCAATTGTTTGGCATTTGGGAACTTGTGTGTACAGTGACCTAACTTTTGACCAACATGTGCCAGAGTCATAAGAAAGCCTTTCTATATTGCACAGCTTATAAACAAATTTATTGTGACTAGATCTAGGTATGTTGTTATCCCCCTTTACAAAGCTCTCATTATGTCAATCATTTTGTATAATGCCCACTTTGGCATGTATTTGTCCAGCCCCATGCAACAATTGGAATACCTTCAGAGATACCTTGCTAATAGGATACAAATCCTAAACAATATGTCTTGCAAGGACCACCTCAAATATTTATTACTATACTCAGTATCCTACAGAGTGCTTGGAGGTGACATTTCTGGCATACAAAGCATCCTCCGACATAATACAAATGGACCTATTGAACATCAGCAAGTCAAATGGCATCAGAAATACTCAGTCCAGATATCTAAACTGAATGTTGTGGAGAGATGGATATATATCACAGAGGCTACCTCTGTTCTGGAACAGACTATCCATAAAAATAAAGCAAAGCTCATCCATCCATATTCAAATACAACTTGAATCTGAGGATGGGTAATAGAAAATGTACTCCAGGATTTCCCATCATGCCACTAATGGATAGAGGGAGTTCCTAAATACTGCATACCTTACATGGCCTCCTCAAATTATCTATGGTATGATCACAGTTGTTCTCACTAGGGCTAATATACAATTATCAGCCATGGGAATAGCTAAAACCAATCAGAAAATGTTAATTTAAGCAACAAAAAGGAATTGGCTAAGCTTAAAATGTCCTCCAACTGAACCCATGTTGTGGTAGCAAATAGTTATAAAAAAGTACCCTTTTTAGTTCACTAAGTGCCCCCATTACCCTCCACTCCAGCCCCCCCAGTCTTTAACAGCTTCTGGTGCCTATGCACCACATGCCTGCAAATGACAGCAGGATAGGTACATACAACATGTACACTTCCCAATGCATGTCTCTCAAGTGTCACACTGTCTCAGCTAGTGGTCACTGCTGCCAATAACTCTGGACACAGATAGGAAACCAGTTGAAGTATGCCAGTAGCACACTCACATAACAGCAGTTCAGGGTACCCCTCCTGTGCCAGATATTTAAACCTGACATGTACGAGTCTCCTCTAGCCATGTACCCAGAGTTGTCACAGTTTGCCTCATACCATTCCAGGCTGACAGTTTAATAGGTATGTTTGTGCTACAGAAGCTATGGGCCATACATAGATGTAAAGTCATGGGAGACCCATAGAGTATTGAGCAGTACTGTTGTGGAAAATAAAGGCATAAGCAGTTGTTAATGGACATTTTGTCTAGCACCCATATACTATGGGTATGTTATCCTCAAAAAATCTAATGTTGGGACTTGTTTTATCATCATTCATATATTTGATTGGTTGCTTGTTAACATACCTTGTTCAAATACCATTGATGGTAGCCTGTTGTCATCAATTCTACTGGCATGCTGTTATGATGCATGCTATTGTTCTATTTATGCATATGTTCTGTTTGCTATGCAATTGTTTCAGATCTGTTTTATGGGGTTAATTGCAACACCCACGCATGCTGTTATAACTAATCTTGAAATGTGTTATTCATGACTAGCCAACATACTATTTTGTAAAATCTCAACATCATAGCACGTTTGGGAAGGCAGATCCTGGCAGATCTGCCTGTCTCGCCTCATCTGCTCATGGCACCGGGCACCAACATGTCTCAGACCCAACCTGGGATTTCCTCTTCCATTGGTCCTACACCACCTTTGGGTGGAACTGCCTCAGGGGACGGGGCCTGTGCACAACCTGGGACCGGGTGTGGACAGAAGCCTGTCACCCGCAGTCAGTTCAAGGGTTTGGTGCACAACACCATTTGAGTAGAGTTAGGTGGGCAGCTGCACCAAATTGAGGGCCGCCTGTTGAACCTCGATGGGCAGGCCACCCCTCTTGTCCATCCCCCAGCACAGTCACCTTTGGGGCCATGATGGAGCAGTGGTGACTTCAGTCCCACTGTATCCATTTGGGGGATCATGGGCTTTGGATTCCCAACCACCCTCCCAGTCCAAGGTGTTTACCACCCTCATGTGTCATATACTGCCCCTGTCTGTTGTCTTGTCTGTCTTATCTGTCTGCAAATGCAACCTATTACACCCAACCTACCTCCCCAAACATACCTAAAGCTCTTCCCTAACATCCCAAGCTCACCTTAAAGAAAAAAAAGGGCATCTGTCCCACAAAAAAAAAAAACATTGCTCCATACCTAGCTCTACAATTTACCCCCACGTACAGTGAAACTAATAAATCACCCAACAGAATATTCTGCAAATGTCAGTCGCCAACACCCATCCCTGTGTGGTGTGAGGCTGTAAATTCCAATTTCTGTACATTATTCCCAGCTGTTGCTGCAGAAGAAATGTAGAGCTATGGTCCTTTCCTACACCCATCCTGCACATCCCTAGCTGCATTTTCCTAATGTTTTACCCCTGCTCGCCCCCATTTTACCACTTTCCTATCATGCTTTTTTGTTTTCTGTAATGAAAATTAGCACGGGAGTAACCAGTGTTAAGCAAAGATAACAGGACCTAACCATCTGATAGCAATGCTTAGCTCCAGGCAAAACCACTCAAACCTACTTACAACTGCTTAAAATTGCCTTAATCACTCTGTCTCCATCATCCCTTGTTCTGCCTGGCAGCAAAATAATCAGCGCTGCCAAGTTTTGAACAAAGGAGACTGTGCACTACAGTCACAGCAATGTACCACTACAACATCTGAGCTGTAGGCATATTTAATGCTTTTACAAGCATATCGTCCATTTTGGTCATTTAACATTAATGAAAAAAGTCATCCCTTGCAAGTCAGGAACCCAGGACCCTCTGCACTACAATCACAACAACATAGCTCTACACGATCTGAGCTATAGACATTTGCAATGTTTTTACAAACATATCATGCACAACAGTCATTTAACATAAAGGGAAATTATATATCCATAGTACTCTTATATACATATATATATATATATATATATATATATATATATATATATATATAAAGAGAGAAAGTATATATATATATATATATATATATATATATATATATATGTATATATATCTATATATATATATATATATATATATATATATATATATATATATATATATATATATACATATATATATATATATATATATATATATATATATATATATATATATATATATATGGAATCACTACTTAATACCAAAAGTACACAATCCCGAAGCCCACAATACCGAGACTATAATCCCTAAACCCCACATTACCGACATGTTAAAAGCGCGAAATTCAAAATCGCGAAAGTACTACACAAACATATACACAGCCTCCCCCATAAGCAAACAAACCACCCTACACTAAAGATAAGCTCCCCACACCCCCCCAACTTTAATATTCCAACTCCGAGATCGCACGAACATACACACAAGGCAAACTCACACCCACACATTATAGCCCCTCACACACACACACACACACACACACACACACACACACACACACACACACACACACACACACACATACACGCACGCACACACACCAAAGTCACAACACACACTTACACACACTAAAGCCCCTCACAAACACACTTACACACACATACTTACCTGAATCGCAACACCAGAAGCGCTAACTCAAAAATCCTTACCATCGGGATTTTGAATTTTGCGCTTCTGGTCTTTCAGTAATGTGCGGTTTCGGCTAAATGGTCTCGAGCTTTTGAAATTTGAGATTTCAAAAGTTCGAGATTTAGTAGTGTTCCCATATATATATATATATATATATATATATATATGTATATATATATATATATATATATATATATATATATATATATATATATATATATATATATATATATATATATATATATATATATATATATATATATATATATATATATATATATATATATATATATATATATATATATATATATATATATGTATATATAAATAACCAACCACTTACTGCAACACATCTGAAAATTGCCCAAAAAATGGGGGGAGGGGGGATAAAGGGAAAACAACACTGACATCTTTGAAATATGGTTGTTATATGCGTAGAAGTCTGCTAGAGTGGCATGGTTTGCTTTAACATGCAATTCCAGATAGATTACATGTCTGAAATACAAATGGATGTCATTATTTACTGATGTCAATGCTCACATCTTCCCAGTGATTTTTCAGAAACCCACAACTGTTGTGGGCAACAGACCAAACATATGAGCCACACATCTGGACAGTGTCTAGACATCTGGACAATGTAGAAGTATGACAGCAGTCATATAACAAAATGGAAAAAGCTGTGATATCTGCCAGCCATGTCACCCAGCACATTCTGAACCACAGTAATACCAACACAACACTAACCCAAATCAGCACTGGGAAATTACCCATGTATATCCAAATACATCATGCACTACAGGGATGGAAATGTAGGGAAAAGCAGATAGTGGTGCAAAAATGTTCACCCGCAACCATTTGCACCACAGTCACAGCAACATACCAGCACTGCAAATGAAGTCTAGACTAGAATGACACTTATCCTGATTGCCAGTCACACATTACACTGACATATACTGGTCAAACTCAGTATACTGGGAATCCTGAGGTGTTACAGGACATTTCTCAGTCTACCCACACACCTGATAGA
>NC_056725.1:1075201452-1075306452 GCF_019279795.1 Protopterus annectens
GGGACAAAGGCACAAAAACAGGGGCATATTTGAAATATTGCTGTTATAAACTGAAAAAAGTCACTGGTGTTAAAGGGTTTGTTGAAACATATCTTTTCTGAGAGATATGAATTCATAAACACAAATGGATGTTAGCATTTACTGACTGCATTCCCCAGAATATGCTACTGATTTGGCAAGGACAACAATTGTCTGAGGAACAGACCAAACATAAGAGTCAAACCTCTGGTCATTCTGCAGATAGCCCTACAGTTGAGAGTTATGTCAACCACATAAAACTATCAGACTTAAAATCATGGAAAATCCATGTCCACACAAACCCTGTTAAACTAGCATTAATCCAACTGTTTAACAGCAATACATACATTATGTTCCAAGTCTGGAACCTTCTCCCCCATTTTCTTGGGCTGTCTCCACATTTGTTGTTGTAAGAGGCATTTCCAACTACCCTCTGTGATGCTGTTGTCCACACACTTCCATGAAGTCCACCTTACAGGCAAGGAAAAGGGGGCAACACCCACATGAAGTACTGAATTATAGGCATGTGTGGCCATACCATTGGCTATAGGAATAACAACACAGCTGTTCTGCAGCAATTAGCAAGTTGGGGACATCGACTGGTGCACAGGCCATCACCATCTCATGAGCATTAACTACAAAATGCAAGCTGCTGCCTATGCAAAACAGGTTTATACCTCTACATGTGTAGACAGAGAGAGAGAGAGAGAGACACACACACACAGAGACAGAAACAGAAACAGAAACCAACAATACTTGAAAAACAAAGTATATCAAACAAGTAAGCATGTAGTGAATGCAGTAGGGGATATGCAATAATGGGAAGTAGGATGTTAAACAAATATGACTCAACACGACATGGTGTACTGATATGTTGCTGATCAGCACCTATGGCCATAGCATCTGGGTCTTTCTGCAGTGCCATACATCACAGCTCAGGCCCCTGAGTCTCCCCAGGAAAGGACGGTTCACATATGACTACTACAGGAGTGTCTGTTGAACAATAATGACTGTGACACTGCTAGGCCAGCTACTGGGATGTCATAAATATCCATATGCTACTTGTGATAAAACTAGGATACACATGCTGCTGCTCCATTGCTTCACTAGAGACAGCTTGCACCTGTCACCCTTAGACTTTTGAATACTGGCCAAGACTCTTGCCACCCCCAGAGTGCCTTTTTTAGGCAAGGCTCAAAAGACAAACCCACCACCGTAAATAGCACAAGTAACAAAAAATTGAGGGTAATGCTACTCAATGCCAGAAGCCTAAACCTCAAAATGCAGTATGGAGTAAATCGATATATGTGCAGTAACAGAAACCTGGTTTTAGGCTACAGAGAGCACCCCAGCACTACCAGGCTACAACTCATACCATACATTTCAGCCACAGAAACTGGTCCAAAATACAAAAGGTGGGGGGGGGGTTATCCATATTCATCAAGGATACCCACAACTCCAGGTTAGTGGCACAGCACGATGGTTCAGAGATCATTCACGTGCAACTAACTATGGGCAAAACTGCAATTCAAATTGTAGCTTGCTACAGATCACCCACCATGTCCCAGGACCCCCATTCCACATTTCTGGAAACACTGGGAAACATAAAGGTCCTACCAAACACCCTAATATTGGGTAATTTCAGTTACCCAAACATTAACTGGGAGAACTACTCAAGTGCTAACTCCCTTGCCCAACATTTCCTAGAATTTATAAACTCAAACACCCTGGATCAACTGGTCAACACTCCCACCAGAGGTGACAACATATTGGACATGGTCATCACCAACATGTGCGACCAGTGTTCCACACCGGAGGTCAACCCCTCACTGGTTAGATCTGACCATAAACAAATCACTTTGGATATCCACATTCCAACCCCACCGCCGGATAAGGAAACCACCATGAAAAACTTTTCAAAAGCAAGCTTCACATTACTTAAGACCGAGGTGGAAAGTTTCAAAACTCCCATGCTAAAGAATAACGCTGTCCAAGCTGCAAAATCCTTTACTAATGCATTCTATGGGAACCTACAAGAATGCATGGATCGTGCTATCCCAAGCAAAACCAAGACTCACTCCTCCAAGAAAAGGAAACCAGTCTGGTGGACCTCTGCCATAAACAAACTATACAATAGAAGGAGGAAACTAGTACAGAAAAGAGTAAAATCCCAAGAAGAGAAGACATCCCTGATCAGTATCAGCAAGAAACTACAATCCCTCAAAAAATTATCCAAGGCAAGCTTCAAAAGAGAAATTGCCATAGACTCCAAAGATAACCACAAGGCATTCTTTAGCTATGTCAAGAATCTAAGTGAGAATGCTCAGATCAGCTCAGAGTTAGTGAAGAATGGCACAAAATACACTGAACCAACCAATATCGTCAACATTCTGGCAGACAGATTCAGTGCAAACTTCACCCCCCTTTCACCCCCAAAAGCCATAACCATACCAGAAGAAATCACAGACACTCAGGTTAAAACAGCCCTCTCTAAAGCCAAAAACACAGCATCAATGGGATTGGACAGTGTCCCAGGCTGCATCCAACACAAGCTCAAAGAAGAACTAACCACTCACCTAGACACACACTGTTCAAACTCAGCCTCTCCACAGGCTACGTACCCGTAGAGTGGTGCACAGCAATGGTTATTCCACTCCACAAAAGTGGAGCCACAACATACTCCGGGAACTATTGCCCTATAAGCCTGACTAGCTTGGTCTGCAAGGCTATGGAGCGCATCATCAGGGAACTCATTAAAAGAGAAACTGGGAACCTCCAAACACTGGACCCTACCCAGTTTAGCTTTGTTAAGGGAAGATCATGCCTCCTAAACCTGGTGGACTTCTTTGAGACAGTTAACAAGGCTATAGACGAGGGAAAGGTGGTACACACAGCCTACCTAGATCTCGCAAAGGACTTCAAAACCATTCCCCATTCTGGTATTATAGATACGCTCACCAGCCTAAACATAAACCCCTTCATCACAAGATGGGTTGCCAGCTGGCTCACAGACAGAACCCACATGGTAATAGTTGCGGGAGCTATGTCCGACTCTAAACTGGTTACAAGTGGCGTTCCCCAGGGCTCAGTCCTAGGACCCCCTCCTGTTCAGCATATACTTCTCAGAGGTACAGGCAAGCACAAGAGGATTATTGCTCACCAAGGTCACAGACAATTGCAAACTAGGGGCTATAATTGACTATCCAGCTGACACAGGCATCCTCCAAAAGGGTCTCACTGAGATGGATACCTGGTGTCAAAATCATGGCCTCAAGCTAAATTCCAAAACGTGCATAGTCATCCCCTTTGGAAAAAACAAAGTACCCACAAACTACGGCATGGGTGGTAGTCCCCTAAATATGGAAGACGTAATAAGGGATCTGGGGACCCTAGTAGATAGTAATCTCACCTTTGATAATCACATTGCCAAAGTGGTTAGAAAATCCTTCTATGTGGCCCACCTAATTACAAAAGGGTTTGCATCCAGATCAAAAGAGGTCATTGTGCCCCTCTACACATCACTCATCAGACCCATCATAGAGTACAACGCCCCATTTGGGATGTACCTTACAAAACACCTGCAACAGCTGGAAAGACCACAGAAGTAACTCAACAAGAGGATCACTGGCCTCAAACAGATGTCTTATGCAGCTCGACTGAAGAAACTCTAGCTGTACTTGGTTGCATACTGCCTACTCAGAGGAGATCTCTGCCTGACATACAAGGCCATGTCCAACCCAGAACTGATGGACATGCTCCACCTAAAGAAAAACATATCCCCTCGAACCACATGCTTTAGTGATCGAAACCTCACCACAACAATAAATAGTACATGCTGGAGGGATCGATTCCTGTCCCAGAGACTTCCCATGCTCTGGAACAAGATTCCAATCTATAATAGGCAGAGCCCCTTGCTAACACTCTTCAAGAAAAACCTTGACGAGTGGATGGGAAACAGAAAGTTTACCCCAGGGATCACTTCAGTGGCTCTGCTGGAAAGAGGCACAGGGAATTAATCTAAGGGGGTGGCAAAAGCCAACACATTCTCGCTAGGCTTATAAATGCCTTTGGGCAGATAGCCTAGTACCTACCTATGAACTTATGAACCTATGTTTGTCTCACAAATCTAGGAGACCTATACAGGGTATGTGCATAGTAAACTACTGTCACAGATGTGCCTGTTGAACTGCATGTGATATACTGAGCTCATATCATTCAACTGTCCAGTGTTATCCACACTGACAATTTGTGTGCCTCATATTTGGAGTCATTTACTCATAGAGTTGTGTTATGTCTGGCAAATCATTGACAAATCTGCGAAGACTGACATTAGAACATAATAGCATACATGTGAGTATTAGACATCCTCCAGGGTATTTTTGTGAATGCAAAGCCCACTGTGCTATCAACTGATTTGCATGTTGCACCAATATTAATAAAGTGTCACTAATTTTGGGCCATTGCCCCTCATTTATGTATGTCGTCCACCAGATGTCCTGCTCTATCAGGTTGAGAGGTATGACTGAGCAGCAACAGTGTAAATACACTGTGCCATACTGAAATAGAACAGAAATGTATATCAGGTATTACCTGTGCACATGTATGTATGCGTAGGTGTACCTGGAAGCCTCAAAAATACAGATATGAGATGCAAAACATCAGGTAAATAAGCTGTACATGTTGTACACATGCGTAATCTTAGTTTCTGTGCATCCAACAGACATAAATTTCTACAGCTACTGGTTATTGCATTGCCCTGACACAGACATGGGTACTAGAATAAGCATGATTATCAGGCTGAAAATGGAGAGGTGTCCAACTGTGTTATGACCTTGTGTCCATGTCTACTACAAACAGCTATGTGAGCACCTACATAGCTCTATGGACTCAGCAATACCTGACTTGTAAAACCTGCCTCCACCAAGGTAGAGCAATCCCCTTTGCTGGACAGCAGCAAATACACAAGCCACATAATCAGTCACTATATTGGCTGTACAGGGCCATGGTAGGAGCAGGCACCAACTTGGATGCAAGTTAACCTGTGTCTGAACAAGCATATAAGGTCACACATGAATTACTGTAAGGCTAACTATGTGTACAAAATAGACATATCAACCAAGGTCAATCACAAGGCCATCTTCAAATATGTCTGCAATCTCAGAGGCAACAAACCAACCCACCCTGTACTGGTGGTCAATCACACCACATACATGTACATCATAGCTATAGCCAACCCGCTGCAGACAGGTTAAGGGAAAACATCACCCTCCTGTCCCACCATCAGTATAGGTGGATATGCACAGTATCCACACCCCTCCCCTTAGCATCATGGAACAGGTCCATAATGCCTAATCAAAGGCAACAAAAGTAAGTCTCCATGGGATCTGATAACATCCCTGTCTGTGTCCTACATGAACTCAGGCATATGCTCCCAGCTCCATTACGCACTGTACACAAGCATAGCCTGAGCACCATTGACATCCTATCTGCAAGGAAGACGGCCACTGTCATCCCTCTATACAAAGGTGAATGATGAATGGTGAATTATGCAATTTACTGGCCCTCATTGGGGGGAACATGACACATCACGACCAGAAGTGCAATGCAAGCTCATACTATGCTGATAGATGACAAAAGTATGATGTGGTCGTAAGTGGTTGCTAATGCTAGTCAATGTTGATGTACAGGTTATGTAATTAATGTTGACCAATGTAATGAGGTCCTGTGATATGTTTCCCTGTTTATGTCTTCCAAATGAAATACAACATGCAAGACAGCCTGCATACACTGCAACTAAGACTGCAGCCATTATCGATATGATAATCCAGCACCATGGGGTGATGTTTGGCTGTAGCCAACAGAATCTGCTGGAGCATACTGCCCTGTGGGTTGAACTTGTCCAAAGAGTAAACAACTTGGGCCACCATGGACACACATACGATCAGGTCAGGCATTGGGCGACTGACCTGATACACCTTGCCTGGCAAGGGGCTGCTGCCATGGCCAGGGACTGTAATGCTATAGGTGGGGGTCCTGCTACACAGGCCCCACTTACATCAACAGAGAAGCTCCTTGCCAACCTTGGGGCAGCCACCACATGACAGAAAAGTCAACACACACAAGTCGTGGAGGTGGGTGGCACCCAGACAACAGGCGAGGACTGTCCAGGTAAGGTCCCAGTGCACATCAATGGAATACTGTAGTAGTCATACTGGCTTACATAGAGTATCTAGATGCATATGTCAGGTCAAACTGCATTTGTGGGTGGGGTTTTGTAATGCACACAAGTCCACATCTATGGTGAAGGACAGAAAATTGTGTAGTATCAGAGCTTGTGCAGAAAAGTAGCATTCATCTTGTTCCAATGCCACATGTGAGTATGCTGACAATACCTCTCCCCCACAACTACATAGGTACCACAGGTCTGAATGTGGGACAGTAGCCTGAAGCTGGTGAGTATGGTATTGTCCTGTTGTGGCTCAACAATGCCTCAAGGCATGCTAAGGTCTTGCATTTTACCATGCACACAACTGTTACTCTTAGCCACATTGCTATATGTGCATGTTCACTTGTGGTGGGGTTAACTGCATTGCATCAAAGTGGTCATCACAGGGGCCTATTTGCAGGAGATGTAACTTATCTGTAGCATAGCTCACCACCTGTCAGTACAAGAAATCTGGGCAAAAACTGACAAAATGGAGGGCCAAAGGGCCAAAACTATGGACATATGTTAAAAGTACTCTGATGCAGTACATATAAAAAGTGTACACACCCCTGTTAAAATACCAGGTATTTGTGATATACAAACATGAGACCACAATAAAACATTTCGCAACTCTTCCCACTTTTAATGACTGTACAATACTGTTACATAGCTGTTGCACATGGCATAGGGCTTATTGGGCTGAAGAGTGTCTATAGACACCTGTACATCAGATGTGAACAGCAGGCTTTGTAAAGTCGACCTTAAAATGTGTACTGGGAGTAACATGGCCTAAAATTGTAAACCATAGCCACACAATGGCTATAGCTCTCACTCAAATACACATGAGATACTGTTCTCACACACACACACACACACACACACACACACACACACACACACACACACACACACACACACACACAAACAAATAAATAAATGTATGTATGTCAATTCTATTCCATAGCGTGGCCAGTCTCTGGGTTATGAACCTGTCCCTCCAGCATGTTCTGCTGATTGTGGAAATGGGGTTGAGATCCCTAGGGCATGTGGTGTTAATGGATTGGGTTTCTTTAGATGTAGAATGCCAAACAGAGTTGGGTCAAACATGGATTTGTAAGTCAAGCAGAGATTGCCCCTAAATAGCCAATAGGAGACAGGGAATAGTTGGAGTTATTGGAGTCTGTCCATATAGCACAAGTGTTTAAGGCCTAGGATCCTATTTATGAGGTTTTTTTGCAGCCTCTCCAGGTGTTGCAGGCCACATAGAAGGACTTTCTGACCACAGTGGCACTATGGTGGTCAACAGAGAGGTTGCTGTCAACCTGTGTTCCCTGTTCTCTTATAACAACTTCTGTGTCCAGTGGACTATCATTGATGTGGTGATTCATGGAAACCAAGTTGATCCTGAAGGGGATGGTGACACATTTTCGGGCATTGAGCTTAAATCCAAGTTTTGGTAATATTTATGGGTCTCAGTGACACTTTTCTACAGGATGTCAACATCACTCTGGGAGGTTATAATAGCACCGACCTTGCAGTCATCTGCAAACATTGTCAGCCAGAGTTACTTTGTGTTGGGCTGTACTTCAGAGGCATAGATACCGAACACAAGTTGTCCCAATACCAGACCCTGTGGTACTCCACTCATGACTGGTTGGAAGTCTGACATGGAGTATGCTGCTTTCACACTGTGCCTTCTATCTGTGAGACAGTTTGCAACCCACCTAGTGATATAGAGGTTGATGCCTAGCTGAGTGTGTTTGTCTATGATTCCCAAGTAGGGAATGGTATCAAAGGATTAGATGCCTCGACTACCTTGTTATTTATTCCATACTGTTACATAGTTATTTCATGTTGCACAGAGCTTATAGGGCTGCAGAGCGTCTACAGCTATCTCTACGGTGGATGACAAAAGTTGGCCTTGTAAAGTGGACATTAGGACATGTACTGGGTGGACCACATGCACACATACACACACACACACACACACACACACACACACACACACACACACACACACACACACACACACACATACAAACACACACACATACAAACACACACACACACACACACACACACACACACACACACACACACACACACACACACACACACACACACACAGTTGCCAGGACAGAGATTAGAACATCTATCTATCTAGTTATTGCTACTATGGTATTCTGCATTTACCTGTGAAGTGAATAATATCACCAGCCCTTGTAATTTATGACAATGGGCAGTGTACTGGGTGAGAAGGGCTTCAAACTACTTTCACCTACATGTTTACACACTCACAAACAATTTTATACATAATGATGCACACACACACGCACGCACACACATGCACACACACACACACACACACGCACACACACACACGCACACACACGCGTGCACACACACACACACACACACACACACACACACACACACACACACACACACACACACACACACACACACACACACACACACACACATGTGTGCACACACACACACACACACACACACACACACACACACACACACACACACACACACACACACACACACACACATGCACACACACAAACACATGTATGCCAGTACTGAGAACCATGGGTTCATAAGTGTGTACTAGGCAAATGGCCATTTAACCTGTCCAAATCTAGCCCATAGGATTACCCTGCCATCATGCCAACTGATGTTACTCCCCAGTGTGTCTATCGACTATAGCCACTGGACTGATCCCCATGGTGAGATTTCAATTCCCCATCCACTCTTCCAGATTTCGCTTGCAGAGGGCCAGTGAGGTGATCTGCTTGACATGTATCTATGTTATGTTTGTAATTAATTGCTATGTTAATCAAATTGTTAATCGCTATGTAAATCCAATGTAACTGTCTGTATATATTAACTAGGGAGCTTTTCTCCCTGGGCCTCCGCTGAAAATGGACCTACGTCCAGTCGGACACTCCCGGTCAACAAATATAAATAAATAAATAAATGTATGTATGTCAATTCTATTCCATAGTGTGGCCAGTCTCTGGATTATGAACCTGTCACTCCAGCATGTTCTGCTGATTGTGGAAATGGGGTTGAGGTCCTTAGGACATGTGGTGTTAATGGATTAGGTTTCTTTAGATGTAGCATGCCAAACAGAGTTGGGTCAAACATGGATTTGTAAGTCAAGCAGAGATTTCCCCTAAGTAGCCAATAGGAGACAGAGAATAGTTGGAGTTATTGGAGTCTGTCCATATAGCACAAGTGTTTAAGGCCTAGGATCCTATTTATGAGGTTTTTTTGCAGCCTCTCCAGGTGTTGCAGGTGTCTAGTGAGGTACATGCCAAATGGGCCATTGCACTCGATGATTGGCCTAAGGAGGGAAGAGTAGAGGGGGACTATGACTTCTTTCTTCCTGGATGCAACACCCTTAATAATACGATGTGCCACATAGAAGGACTTTCTGACCACAGTGGCACTATGGTGGTCAACAGAGAGGTCGCTGTCAACCTGTTTTCCCTGTTCTCTTATAACACCTTCTGTGTTCAGTGGACTATCATTGATGTGGTGATTCATGGGAACCAAGTTGATCCCGAAGGGGATGGTGACACATTTTCGGGCATTGAGCTTAAGTCCAAGTTTTGGCAACAGTTGTGGGTCTCAGTGACACTTTTCTACAGGATGTCAACATCACTCTGGGAGGTTATAATAGCACCAACCTTGCAGTCATCTGCAAACATTGTCAGCCAGAGTTACTTTGTGTTGGGCTGTACTTCAGAGGCATAGATACCGAACACAAGTTGTCCCAATACCAGACCCTGTGGTACTCCACTAGTGACTGGTTGGAAGTCTGACATGGAGTATGCTGCTTTCACACTGTGCGTTCTATCTGTGAGCCACTTTACAACCCACCTAGTGATATAGAGGTTGACGCCTAGCTGAGTGTGTTTGTCTATGGTTCCCAAGTATGAATGGTATCAAAGGATTAGAAGCCCCGACTATCTTGTTATTTATTCCATACTGTTATATAGTTATTTCATGTTGCACAGAGCTTATTGGGCTGCAGAGTGTCTATAGCTATCCCTACGGTGGATGACAACAGTTGGCCTTGTAAAGTGAACATTAGGACATGTACTGGGTGGACCACATGCACACACACATGCGCACACACACACACACACACACACACACACACACACACACACACACACACACACACACACACACACACACACACACACACACACACACACACACACACACACACACACACACACATTTGCCAGGACTGAGATTAGAACCCCTAGCTATCTAGTTATTGCTACTACAGTGTTATGCATTTAGCGCATGTGTCACAGAGCTTATAGGGTATATGGTGTCCCAGGGTACTTCTAGGGTGAGGAACATCACCAGCCTTTGTAAAGTATGGCAATGAGAGATGTACTGGGTGAGAAAGGCCACAAAATACTTTGACCTACAGATATATACACTTACAAACACAAACACATTTACACACACATTTGCCAAGACTGGGATTAGAGACCCTACCTAAGTAGTTATTGCTACTATAGTGTTACACACTTTTTGCACTCACCACAGAGCTTATAGGGCTGAGGGCTGCCATAGGTACTTATAAGATGACTGACATCAGCAGGACTGGTAAAGTAGGGCAATGGGAAGTGTACTGATTATGAATTGGCAAAAATTTTTAAAACACACACACACACACACACACACACACACACACACACACACACACACACACACACACACACACACACACACACATGTTTAAGGACTGAGATGAGAACATCTACCTAACTAGTTATTGTACTATAGTGTTATGCAGTTATTGCACATGCCACAGAGCTTATAGGTTCATAGGTTCATAGGTTCATAGGTTCATACTAGGCTATCTGCCCTAGGGCATTTATAAGCCTAGCCAGAGTGTGTGTGGCTTTCACCACCCCTTAGGATGAGAATACTATACCCATTAGTTTGCTGTGCCTCTGTCCAGCAGTGACACAGAGATTATTCCCGGGGTAAACCTACGATCTCCCATCCACTCGTCAAGATTTCTCTTGAACAGAGTCAGTGAGGGGCTCTGCCTCACATGGACTGGGATTCTGTTCCATAGTGTAGGGAGTCTCTGGGTGATGAATATGTCCCTCCAGCACATCCTATTTATATCCGTGTTGAGGTTTAAGTCTCTTGCTCTTGTGGCTCTGGTGGATTTGGATTTTTTGAGGTGGAGCATGTCCATTAATTCCGGGTTGGACATGGCCTTGTATGTCAGGCACAGATCACCTCTGAGCAGACGGTATGCGACTGAATAGAGCTGGAGTTTCTTCAGTCGGGCAGCGTATGATATGTTTGAGCCCCTTTATCCTTTTAATGAGGAACTTTTGGGGTCTTTCCAACTGCTGCAGGTGTCGGGTAAGGTACATTCCGAATGGGGCGTTGCACTCAATCATTGGTCTGATAAGTGAAGAGTACAGGGGTACAATGACCTCTCCTGATCTGGATGTGAATCCCTTCATGATCAGGTGGGCAATGTAGAAGGTCTTTCTAACCACTTTGGCAATGTGAGTGTCAAAAGAGAGGTTACTGTCAACTTGGGTCCCCAGGTCCCTGATAACTTCTTCCGTGTTTAATGGATTACCACCTATGTGGTAATTAGGGTTACCTTGTTTTTCCCAAAGGGTATGACTGTACATTTTTTGGCATTTAGCTTAAGGCCATGGCTCTGGCACCAGTTATCCATTTCTATGAGACCTCTCTGGAGGATGTCTGTGTCTGATGAAGTGTCAATTATGGTGCCCAGTTTGCAGTCATCTGCAAATTTTGTCAGCCACAATCCCCCTATGTTTGCCTGCACTTCAGAAAAATAAATGCCGAATAAGAGGGGGCCCAGGACTGAGCCCTGTGGGACACCGCTCATGACCGGCTTAGAGTCTGACATGGCACCAGCAACTCTAACCCTGTGGGTTCTGTCCTTGAGCCAGTTTGTAACCCATCTTGTGACATATGGGTTTACATCTAAGCTGGTGAGCTTTTCTATGATGCCCGAGTGGGGTATTGTGTCGAACGCTTTTGCTAGGTCAAGGTAGGCTGTGTGAACTGCCTTACCCTCATCAATGGCCTTAGTGACTGTTTCGAAAAAGTTGACCAAGTTCAAGAGGCAGGATCTG
Organism: Protopterus annectens; assembly: GCF_019279795.1. Lineage (NCBI taxonomy): Eukaryota > Metazoa > Chordata > Ceratodontiformes > Protopteridae > Protopterus > Protopterus annectens. The sequence continues at coordinate 1,075,213,852 of NC_056725.1, forward strand.
CCCTTGACAAAGCCAAATTGGGTAAAATCCAGTGTCTGTAGGTCCCCAATGTCTTTATTTATGAGTTCCATTATGATCCTCTCCATAGCTTTGCAGACAAGGCTCGTCAAGCTTATGGGGCGGTAATTTCCAGGGTCCGTAGAAGCACCGCCTTTGTGGAGTGGGACCACAGTTGCCATACGCCATTCTTTGGGAACGTATCCTGTAGTAAGGCTAAGATTAAACAGCAGCCTTATGTGTGGATTTAGTTCCTCGTTGAGTTCGTGTAGCACACAGCCAGGGACACCGTCCAGTCCCATTGATGCTGTGTTTTTTGCTTTAGAGAAAGCAGCTCTCACCTGGGCATCTGAGATGTTTGGGAGGCTAGACTCTGGTGGGATAGATATTTCTCCTGTTGGGGGGGAGGGAGGGGAGAAATTTGCACTGAACCTATCTGCCAGTATGTTGGCAATGTCTGTGGGTTCAGTGATTTTTGTATCATTTTGGACTAATTCTGAGCATATCTGGGAGTTTCCACCCAGGTTTCTAACATAGCTAAAGAAGGCCTTATGATTGTCTTTTGTGTCATTAGCGATTTTTCTCTCAAAGTTGGCCTTGGATGATTTTATGAGTGATCGTAGTTTTTTGCTAGTAGTGATCAGAGATGCCTTCCCTTTTAGGGATTTTGCTCTGTCATGTAGTAGCTTTCTCCTCTTGTTGTAGAGTTTGTTTATGGCTGGGGTCCACCAGACCGGGCCTGCCTTTGGTGGAAAGGGTCTTGATTTTATTAGGGATTGCTTGATCCATACATTCCTGGAGGTGCTCAGAAGGCATTTGTAAGGGTTTCAGCAGCGTGGGTTGTGGTTTCCACTGGCTCGGGGCCTTGAAGGATACCACTCCAGTCTTAAGAAGTGTGAAGTTTGCTTTTGAGAAGTTCTTCACTGTGGTCTTTTGCTGGGGTTGGGGCGGGATGTGGATCTCCAGTGAGATTAATTTATGATCTGATCTCACCAATGAGGGATATACTCGGTGTGGAGCATTTTGTCCTCATGTTTGTGATGATCAGGTCTAGTATATTTTCTCCTCTTGTGGGAATGGTGACTAGTTGTTCCATAGCATTTGAGTTTATGAACTCCAGGAACCTTTGGGCTAGGGTGTTGGGGCTTGAGTAATGTTCCCAGTCTATGTTTGGGTAGTTGAAGTCACCCAATATGATGGTGTTTGGAGAGACATTCATACTCTCCAGTGTCTTCAGGAAGGCTGTGTGGGTTTCCTGAGTTTGAGAGGGTGGTCTGTAGCATGCTACAAACTGTAGGGCAGTTTTACCTATGGTTAATTGCACCTGGATGGTCTCCGATGCTTTGTGCATTGCCACTAACCTGGAGGTGTGGGTATCCTTTATGAATATGGATACTCCCCCTCCTTTTGTGGTTCGGTCCAGATTTTGGGGCTGGAACGCATGATATGAGGTATAACCTGATAGTGCTGGGGTGCTCTCAGGAGCCTTGAACCAGGTTTCAGTCACAGCACAGACATCGATGTTCTCCATACTGAGGAGGGCTTCGAGGGTGTGCATCTTGAGGTTTAGACTTCTGGCATTGAGCAGTATTACCCTTAGTTTTTCTCCATTTTTGTTTTCTAGGGTGGTAGGTTTATCATTTGAGCCTTGCCTAAAAAAGGCACTATGGGGGTGGCAAGAGCCTTTGCCAATATCCGAAGCCCAGGGTGACAGGTGCAAGCCGCCCTTGCGAAGCAGCATGGCTTGTCAAGCATGTCATCCCAGGCAGACAGACATTGGATCCCCTTAGAATGACACCAGTAATTAAGCCAATTATTAAAGCTGATCATTTTGTCTCTGTATTGTGGCATAATTCTTGGTGAGGGTAGGATACTGCTCAGGGTCAGGGTCATACCGGCCTGGGCTACATAATCTGAGAGCTCCTCTATGTCTCTTTTCATGTAGTCCAGGGAGGTATGTCTCAGGTCGTTCACACCGGCATGGACAATGACTGAGTTATACTTGTACTTGCTGTGGAGTGACCTGAGTGCTTGTGTTATGTGGCGGATTCTAGCGCCTGACAGGCAGCTTACTGTGATCTTTTCCTTGTTCAGTCTGGTGAGTGGGACGTCAGTGTGTCTGACTATGGAGTCACATATAACAAGTGTGTCTGGCATTGTGTTTGGCCTTAAAGGCTGTGACTGTTTAGCACACTGACTTTGAGAACTATGTGTTGCATGTCTTATGTCTTGAGGTGGCAGTTGCTTGGGTGTCTACTTTGGAGGCCTCTGTAGTTTTGGTAGATTTTTGATCAGTGCCTCCGAATATGTCTTTGTGTGTTTATGTGTTTGTTTTGCAGTTGTGATTAGTTCTATGTGAAACTGGGTTTGTGGTGTGCGTGGTTTCCTTCTCCTCCTGTCTGGTCTTGCCAGTCCTGAGTTGAGAGAGCTCAGCCTCCAGTTTGGCTATATAGTTGCATCTCTCACATGTATTTGTGTTTTGTGGGAGAAGGAGTGGGTTGTCTTTGTACATGAGGAAATTGTAACATTGCCTCAAGATGCCCAGATTCACCAGCTGAACAGGAGAGGACGCTAGCAACTGACCCTTCGACATGCTAGAAAAAGTGAAAAAGTTTGCTGTGTAACTGAGTCAGAAGGGACCTATAGGGAAATGGGTACTCAAGGGGATTCTAGGCTAATGTAGGACTTTGTTTAGTATATAAGTACTTTACCTATATAAAAATGCTTTAGGAGCAAGTGCTGAGCTTTTGAGATAGAGAATAGACTGTTTAGATTGCAAGTAGAGAAGTTCTAAAGGAAAAATTGAAGAGCAGACTTTATGGAGCCGGAAATAGTTTAACCTTGTTTAACCGGCGCTGCCCGATGGTGCTCTATGGGCAACTCCGAGCTAAATCACGCAAAAGCACGCTAAAGCGGGCTTTATTACAGGGGGCTGAAAAGAGCTAGGAATTGACCCAAAATGGCCAATAGACTACAAGTTTCTTGCTGGAACCACTCCTCTAGGGACAAATAGGCTGCTCAGTGCTCCCCACTCCCACTGGTGAACAAAGACGCTTCCTTTTATCCAAATAAGGATATGGAATAGCACAGGATGGGGCTAAGGGCTGCCACAGGTACTTCTAACGTGACTGACATCAGCAGGACTGCTAACTTAAGGCAATGGGAAGTGTACTGGTTGTGAATAGGCTCAAAATATTTAACCTACAAACACACTCATTTACCAGGACTGAGATTAGAACCTCTACCTTGCTAGTTATTTGTGCTATAGTGTTACATATTTATCGCACGCACCACAGAGCTTATAGGGCTAAGAGTTACTTTAAGGTACTTTTAAGGTGACTGACATCAGCAGGACTGCTAGAGTAGGGCAATGGGAAGTGTGCTGGGTGTGAATGGGCTCAAAATCTGTAATCTACAAACACACACACACAAGCATACACACTTTTACATATGCCGTGACTGTGATTAGAACCCCATATCTATCTAGTTATATGTATTATAACATTACGCAGTTATCACACGTTATAGAGCTTACAGGACTGAAGCCAGTCCAAAGGTACTTCTAAGGTGGATGACATCAGCAGATCTTGTAAAGTAGGGCAATGGGAAGTGTACTGGGTAGGTAAGGCATCATAATAGTGAGACCTACAGACACACACATACACAAAGGTAGGTGATGTGATATTACAACCCCCACCTTAGTACCATCAGACAAAGAATCTCATCTTCATGCTGGCACGTGCCAGTGGTTTCAAGTGGTATGTAACTGTCTGCAGCAGGACATCACTCTTTGCCATTCAGGGTATCCCTGTGTATGACTCACTCTCTATGTGTGTCTCCCTGTGTGTCTCACTCTATCACTGTCTGTCTCTCTTCCCCATGTCTATGTGTGTGCATGCTTGACATATTGTAAAATGTTACATATATATATATATATATATATATATATATATATATATATCTGTGTGTGTGTGTGTGTGTGTGTGTGTGTGTGTGTGTGTGTGTGTGTGTGTGTTTATCACATGCAGCAGATGCAGAAATACCACATATGGGCCACTTACAGCAGGCTGCAGGTAATCTTGTCTGGTAGGTGTGTGGAGACAGTTAGGTGTACATAGCTGTGTGTATGCAAAGACATCTGCACAATACAGATATATATAGTCCATTGTTGTTTCATACATGGGCCTTATTTCTCTAAGTATAGGAGCATGCCCAGTATGACCTTCTATGGTAAGAGTGGGAATCCATTCCAGGAATAGTTGTAACTCCAGTCCAGGGTGATGTGTGCTACAGCCATACCTTGTAACCTATTTGTACAGGATATCTGGAGATAGGCTGCCAATATGGGGAAACAATGGCCCAGACATAGGGGATACTGTCACTATTGCTCTTATTAATGTATGAGTTGCTTGAGTTATAGGGTTTGTTTTAGCAGACATTTTCTGACTTATGTAATGTTTGACACTGTAATGTATTGTGTCTTTACCTACTGACAGATATCATGGGATCATCACAGTTATCTACCAGAGAAATTCAAGATGGATGATGCACAGACCAATATTATGAGGCAAAGGCTAGACATTCTTGCCCAATCTGGCCAGTTGGGAGGTCTGGCTACAGCCGATTGACTGCTGAAGCTGTGTAAAAGGTCAAGTACCATGATGATATACTGGCTGGGGATCTCCTGGTTGTGTGGTATCCTTCTTACCTGGAAGGCCATATCCTGGTGTGGCCATACCTCTCAACTGTACAGATTCTCACAGATTATCCAGATTCATGCCTCATATATCTGGTCAGTTTCCCTTGACATTGTGGTTTTCTAGCAAGTTTGTTGCAAATCACTCAGGGTTGCAGTCAGGGAATAATGACCGAACATTAGATTTTCAGACTTCACACCCTTCATGACATGCATGCTACTACACACCCCCTCTGTTATTCTATCAATTTTCTAACATTATGAGAGCATTATTTCAAAAGTGCCTGTATATTTGGGCCTTTATCCCACCATTATATATGGCTTTGTCCAGATTTCTTGCTCTATGAGGTTGAGAGGTATGCTACTTGCATTTTCTTGACTGTGTTATGTTGGTAGTATAGATACCAAGACATTCCCTACAACAGCACTATGGGTGAGGCATGGGCCTTGCTAGAGGCCTGTAGGCCATGTGACTGATGCAGGCCATCTGTAGCAAGGCAGTGTGTTTGGTCACTCATATGTTCCCAGGCTGCCAGGCAGTGGATCCCCCTGGGGTGACAATGGTAAGTGAGTCAGGTGTTACTGGCAATCACTTTCTGTTCATATTGATCCATCACTCGGTGACAGCAGGATGCTACTTACAGTTAGGGACATACCTGCATGAGACACATATTCAGCATGCTGCATCATGTCTGTCTTTCTGTAGTCCATGAAGTACATTTCACATCATTCATACCACCATGGAACAGGCTAGTATGATACCTGTACCTGTTGTGGGGTGACTTGAGTGCATTTGTGATATGGCAGTTTATGGCACCTGCCAAACAAGTAATCATGACTGTCTACTTATCCTGCCTGGTGTGTGGCACATCTGTGTGTCTCACAGTGGAGTGTTCTATGAGTAATATGTTGTGTGTATAGTAAGGCCTTAGTGTTTGCAGGACCCTGGTGTGTGGTGCATGCATGGTCTGTGGTGTGCAAGTTTGGGAAGTTCTTGTGTGTTTTTTCCTCTGAGGTGCCCTTTACTTGAGGTTTGATTTGTTGTGGACCTCCATTTATGTGGGTGCGTGTTGTGTATTTGCAGGTGATGCTTACTGACTCCATACACTGCAGGGCACCTATGATACTGAAAAATGTGCTCTGGAGTGCACATTCTCCATTTGTCTGGATAGTGGTTCCCCTCCTCTTTCTGTGTGTGTGTCTGTTTAGCCTTCTGTAGTTCGATCACAGGCTTTGCCCACAGTGGCTGCTGCTATGTATTTGTAATTCTGGTGTGAGCATGGTAAATGCCATAACATCACACATAAGGTTATGGACTACACACATTTGACCATACCTATTTGGCAGGTTGTCGATCATTGCACCACTACATCTGCTGGGGTCCTCAAACAGTTTGTGTTACTATGTTATTATGCGTTTACATGTTGGCCTAGCTGTCAAACTGTCACTGAGTCTGATATCTGGACAGGCCCACATATGACAGTCAGATGAAGGCCCACACATGAGGACAGGGTGTTGATACTGTTCTGCAATACATAGACAGTTGGGGACTATTTTGTTACTTGCTTTCAGTTATGGATCTGACATCTGCTTCTCCACTGTCTGAAGTGATGTTTTGACATGACCTTTTCTTGTTTTGCAAATACTTTGCAGGTGAATGCAATGTCAGGACAAGCAGAACAGATACACAAGGCATACTTGTGCTCCTTCTATGACAACCTGCCATTCCAGGGATATGGCTGTTGGCCAGTGACATGTTGTCTGTGCTGACACAGTGAGGTGGCAGCCTTTTATGACCTGCCAGTACACTGACCTTCAAGTACCTGCTGTGCTACTAGGCACCATACCTCTCTATGTATGAGATACAGACATCAGAACAAAGCCATAAGTGATTGGGTGACAAAGGCCTAAATATAGGGACCATTTTAACTATTGGCCTTACAAACCTAGAAGGGTGATACAATAACAGATGTTGCATTAGCATGCATTTTGTATAGGGTATGAGGTCTGAGACACTACAAACCTTCATTATTTTCTGACTTTAGACTTTCGTGGTTTGCCAGTGCTTAGCCACACAACCACTAATTCATGATAGACACAACAGAAATTATGCAAACCTCTGTACATTCTGCAAATGTTCTATACAGTTGGGAGGTATGGTAGTCACTGTATATGTGACTCCAACCTGTGTACTGTTCATATGTGTGGCCCCCTTTCCATGACCTGTCCAGCTTACCGGCAATAATGGATATTGACATCTGGACAGTGTATACAACTCCCACCGTAGGCGTGCCTGACATGTGAAATAGTTGGCAATGCGATTCTTGGAACATGGCCCCGTCTACCACAGTACTGTACCTAGGCCACTAAGACACAACAGCCGGGAGTAAGTCCTGGCCACATCTTGACAGTATTTCCCACGTATAAACATAGATCATTGACCCCTGCATATTGTGGACATGCAACAAGTTATAATGTTGATTGGGACAGCCCTAGCAATGTGTGCTCTGCTGCTATTACCCTACAAACCTACATGTTACTGCATTTCTATGGGATAATGGGTGTGGGGAGCACATCTGTCAGTGGTACACATTTGCACATACGGTGCTGATATTGGCTTTACATTTTGCTTCCATCTAGCATAGTAGTGTGCCCTGTCTTGGAGAATAAAGGCATATCACTAGACATGACAGGTTAGATTGTAATGGCATACAATTGAGTTTCAGACTTCTTAACCTTCAGAGCCTTACTGCAACAGGAACACCTGCTATGATATCACTGTGTAAGTCTGTAGGGGGTATTCCATCATTGTCGCCAGTTGTGGGCATTTGCCAGACATTCCTTTATGGTTGTCTACAACTGACTGGCTGGGTGAGTCTGAGGAGTGAGTATGGGATCCCCACATTGACATCCATGCATGTGAACTATGACCCCCTTTTGTTGGGCCCCCACAAATACTGTGGGGACCATAGAAATAGTGAGGGGCTGTGTGGCCCTTCCCCATGCTGTTCCTGCTGCAGCTGTTTCCACAGGATCATATTCTGTAGCATGGCACATACTATGAACATGTGTGCACATGTGGCTGGAGAGTACTGCAAGATTCCACCAGACATGTCAAGGCAGCAGAACCGTGACATGAGCATCCCAAACACATGCTCTTTAATCATCCTGGTTTGTGCGTGTGCCTCATTATGGCATTCTTGATTGGATGTGTGTGCATTTCTGATGGGTATCATCGTCCATGGCTCCAGTGCAAAGCCAGCATCCCCCACCAGATGGCCATATGGGATGTCACCACTGGCAAATGCCTAGTACAGCTGTGATGAATGCCAGATGTGGGAGTCATGGTAACTTCCAGGGCTGCCAGCATACACGTTCATAATAAATCCCTGGGCATTGCACATGACCTGATATTTGATGGAGGGGAATCCCTTGCAGTTTATGTAGACCCTACCCTGTTCACCGGGTGGTACTTTGATTTGGATGTGTATACAGTCTATCGCACCCAGTACCACCAGGTATTCTGAAGAGACACATATTGCTGGTCCTCTCCTCATGGATGTTGGATAAGTAAATGTGCTCACCAGCATGTGGTAGCATGGCATCCAGGAACTGGTACTATCTCCAGATCATGTAGCCCCTGGTAGGTTACCCTGGGTCTGAACACACTTCTCCTCCTCCTCAGTCTGGGGTGGTTGTCAGCATTATCCTCCTCACCACCCTCAGTCTCTAGCAAATACTGATAGCTCAAAGCAACAGCAGCCCCTGACTTGTTTTGGGTTAAAATTCCCCAGCATGTGTACATCAATGGTGCAAGGTTTGTGGGAAAATCAGACTGAAAGGTGTTTGCACAGTTTATACTGTTGTGCTGCAGATGCTGCCTGTATGATTGGCTGGCTATGACACATTCTACCTGCTTGATATTTTATTAGTACTTTATTGCTTTTATTCTGCTATTTGTCTTTTTTTTTTTTTTTCCTTCTCATTTCCACCCTTTTTAAGCCCTGAGGTGCTCCACACAAACCCACTGCCCAAATGTAAGCAGCCCTGCTATTTCCATTTCTTTTTATTTTGTTTTGTTTTAGACCCAGTACACATTGCGCAAACCCGTTTAGCTAAAGTAAACACTTTGAAGCAGAAATGGACCTCCACTGGATACAAACATGCTCTATATTTCATGTAATACGTCAATACAGCCTGAGACACACCCCCTTGCTTAGCTGTGCTTAGCTGAGCTCAACTGGGAACCGTGAAGCTCCAATCTGCTTGCACCAAGCATGACACACCCCCTTTTCATGTCAGTTGCTTCTCCTGCTTTACACCACTGCCTTATAGCTCCTACATGGTTAGGTGCAGTTTGGCACTTGTCTGCTTTTTGTGATTCAGTGAATTTCCCTCATTAGTATACCCCACTGCCTTTGTCCCTAGTTACAGTGCTACACCAGAGCCTTTCCCCTTAGCAACCACTGTTCTCTATGATTGTTTTGATTCTGCATGCCATAGGCTATAATGGCAAGATGCAGATTTCACTTAACATTGCCTTTTCACATTTTTTTATTTTTGGCACAATCCTGTTTGCTTGCCGCTGCCCTATGCTTAAATGGCCGAGACTGGTAAAAAAAAATAAACTTTTATTTTTATAATTTTGCAACACTTTTCCATGCCAGTGGCCATATATTTGTCCCTTGGCATGCCTAAGAATTATAATGCATGCTTTGCTTTGAGCTGTCATGCCTCTGTTTTGATTTTTGCAGAAATCTATTCATCTAGTAGCCAAATACATTTCTACAAGCTACACTATTCTGCCATGGTTGCCTGTCTGCTTACTGGATCACTAATTGACCTCATTTGCATGGTTTTCACCAGAAAAAGAGGTCATTAGCATAATCCAGTCAGGCTCATGCACGCCCCCAGGCTTGTTTACTGCATCGTTTGGCGGACATATTCTGTGCAGGAGCGGCTGCACTATTCGGACACAGGATTTTAGCGATATTGAATCCCAGGGACTGTTTAAATAACAGCTATCTCACTCTCTCTCTCTCTCTCTCTCTATATATATATATATATATATATATATACACACACACACGCGCGCACATAAATAGATAGCTAGATATAGATATATATATGCTAAGACATATATGCTAAGACTCCTCAGAAGTTAAGATGGTGTTGTTATCTGAGACACTTTCTATGGTTGTGAGAAATGAAAAGGCTTACCGTAGATAGCCATGCTTTACTAATGAATGTTTACTTTAAATCATCAGGAAAAACTCACTGTGTTGGCTTATAAATAAATAAAAAAGTATCAAAATATCATTGATGTCTTGGAAGTCCAGTAGACTAAATACAATGGACATTTGATCACCAGAAGAAATTCCAGATAAGGACTTTAAGACTGTTAGAAAAGCTAATAGCCAAACTTAAGGCAATTGCCAAATACTTAAATCCTCACAACTAAAGTTTTCATAGAAAGGTACTTGTGCACAGGTAAATTAGTGAGCAATCCAGGCATGTGTGAATGTCAATTTCCTCAGCTGGAAAAGAGAGTGGTCAATTCAAGACATCATATGTCATCAGAGTTATTCAGGTGCTTCTTCTGGAAAAGAGCATTTGAGATTTATTGCTGATTATTTATGTCTTCTGTAGTACAAGAAAAATAACAGGAAATAACAGACACTAGTGACAATACCTAGGAATAGAAGAAATGCTAATATACCTGGCTATGCTTATTACATTAAAAATTGCATTAAAACTGTTAAACCCAGAACAGGAAGATAGAAATATATTTGGAGACTGTAATTAGAACATATTAAAAATTGTTAAAAGTAGAGTAGCAGCTATGAGAAAGAAAAAAAAAAGATGGAACATACCATCTACAGTAGTGTGGGTGAGGAAGTAAGAGACAATGTTAGCTCAAGATGGGCAAAACTCATTTGCTGAAGAGAGTAGGAGAGGAAATAATATATGTCTTCTAATAATCCTAAAGTTCTAAATAGCCAAATTGATACAAAGTGACTAGATTCAAGACCACGTCTAAAGAAGTCCTAAATAAAGCTTAGCCTAAAAGGTTAAATGACTCTTCAACTACCTTAAATGCATTAGGGAAATGGCAACAGCTTTTTTTTATTATTGTAAAATGAAATTGGGGAAAAGGAATGTAAAATGTTATTATTATTATCATGATATAAAGGTTCTCACAATTATTTTTCTTGTTTCCAGTTAAATGCATTGAATACAAATCAGTACTGTAATTTTTACCTGTTTAGTTCAATGTGGGAATTAATATCTTCAGTAAAATTTTCAAGCATTCAAAGATACAAATGTCCATTTATATGAGTAAACATCTACTTTCCTAACTGAAGATAACACCTGCAACAGGAAGGAATTAAATAAATTGTCAAAACTAGAATAGGAGTAGCATATTCATTTTATACAGAAATGCTCTAAAATCCTCTTCGGTGTAGTATAGTCGTAAAGCAGTAGAATATAAAAATGCTGAGATTTAAAGAGACAGAGAGAAATCATTTGAAGAACTCCTTGATACACTGTTGATGAACCTAACAATATGTTATAAGCTAGATATGCCCTATCTATTCCTAAATCTGAAAGCTAGTATTAAAACTATATTTGTAACGTTAAAGTGTTTTTACACGTGTACTAATTTAATGCTGCAAAGGAGTAAATGAAAGCAAGATATAATATTTATTTTTGCATAATGCCAAAGCAAACAAATACAGTTAAGTCAGTTGCCTTATATATTATGCATTTATCTGGTAAGAAGCATTTAGAAGTGCCCATATATGCAACTCAATGTACTGTTTAACACATGGTCCTGAACTGTAATCAATAATTCGTAGGATGCTTATACCAGATGATTCCACAAAGAATTATGTGAACATAGCATGAGAAATATTTCACTGCATTGATAACAGAGCTATCAGACCATTACCTTATGAATCTGGGTAAGCATTATATAGTATACAGTACAGAGGAACATATGCATAAATGTAAATGCTTTCCTGTATGTGGATTTGAATGATACAGATGATTAGTGGTTAGATGTTACAACATGCTTTGTTAAAAAGTAGAAATGGCCCCAAGAGGAAAATTGCTTGCAATATATATTGGAAAGGAAATAACAGAATAAGAAACAAGGAACATAACACTATGGTGTGACTACAAGTGTGTAATGTGAGGAATGCAAACATGTACATGCCTAGGGGGTATACATACATAATATAGCCTACATCTTTATATTCATCAGAAAATATGCAGTATATCTGTTGAAAATGTACATATGTCTTCATGTCTATCATCTCTTCATATATTATCTGCAAATGTCTGGGAAGTTATTCTATATTAATGTACAGCATCTGCAATATGGCATGGTAAAACTGAAATAAAGACTTGTTCAATGTATTATTACCATGTAACTGTTGTAGTTTATGGTGTTGCATCATTGCACTTATAGTGTGAGTCAGAAATACCTTTATGTGAAGTACTTTCCTCTTGCATTAATTCTGTCAGTATCCTGCATGCTAACTGATGTGTCCAAGTGTCAAGCTCATGTGCATGGCCAATGACAAAGTATTACCATACACATAATTATTTTTTGAGTTTTTGCCATCAGGCATGAATTGCCATTTCCAAACTAATCGCTGACAGGTTACACTGCTCCATATTAACTGTCATGCAAAGAATTACCAAAGAAATGGCAGTTGTAGTTTACAAGACTCCTTATTGTGCATGTGTATGACTTGAAGTGAAATCATTATTATTTTAGGGAAGTCCAAATATAGATGACTGGTCATACAGAGTATACATGAGGGGATGTGAAGCCAGGCATATTTCAGGAATATTTACCAATGTCCATTATTCAGATATCCAAGGCAGTGTGTTTAGACAGATATAGATATATAAAGATATTATTATATCTGTATCTATATTTATATCTATATCTGTATCTATCTATTTACTTTGGCTTTTTGAAGGAGTTTCGTGAATTGATATTAGGCTGTGTTAGAATGACACAGCAAATCTGTATAAAGTAATACTGTAGTAATGTGATAGATACCTACAAAATATAAATGATGAATTATGCAAGTTAGCAATTTTAATGGTCGGCATTTAATTAGAAGTGGGCTACATTATGATGTACAAATGAGACATTTTTAAATATATGATGCCCAAAAACAAGTTAGAGCTCTATTATCCACTATATGGATTCAAACCCTGCACCTATTCCACTGCATCGGAACACAGACATTAGTAATACATTTGAGACATTACAGTAATCCCGAGAAAAGTACTTATGCTGTCAGTTGTCAGCACTGCACTTATGTTGTCAGACATTTGTTATTTTATGTTACACAGTACAGTTGAAATACTAGGGAGACAGGACAGATATGAGGATGAAAAGGAAGGTGAGGTTAACAACTTTTCTACAGGGCAGACTTACTCAACATTTTTGTAACGTGTTAACTGTAGTATCTTTGTTCATGAAAGATCTTAAATACTGGAATGAATATAAATACAGTGTTTTGAATGTGTGCATATGTGATTAACTTTAGTCCACATTCACATTGTTGGGATAGCATTCTCCTTGTAAGGCATTCCATCCCATTTCTGAGCTGTCTTCAACAGCCATGTCACATACATTTGACATGACATGACCAGTATGTTGATGAAGGTTCATTCATATTGCACTGTGAGTTTAACATAAATGTATTTGTAAGAGTTCCTTATCTGGTACAACCTTTCAAAGTGCAACTTTGATGAGGTTAGATCTCACATCACTGAATGATCATTATAGCTAATATGGCACACTTGAAAGGCATTAGCTTATGAAAGACTTCATTCACGTTTCTGTCTTTTGTGCACGTCATTGTGTAGAAACCAACATGATGTTTACCTCCATTGCTCATCATGCAAGTTGAGTGATCCATAAAGAGTTGAGATCTAATTAGCATATTTAACATGCCTGAAGGAGTTTATCTACACCCTATAATGGCTATGTTGTGTATAGATATTTCAACTAAACCAAAAAGTAAAAAGGTCACACAGATAAACCAATTAGCAAAAACTACAAGAAAAAGCTAACCAAGCTAGAGTTTTCACTGTGTGATACTGTAAACAGCATGTAATAGAGGCCCATGGGATATATGCAAATGACCCCTTAAGGACATCAAAGGTTTCAGCTGGATTCCGGCGTGTAGCTTGTGAGACATTCACCTGCGAGCTACATCGCCGAAACCAACCGGCTGCATCAGCACTTTGCCGTAGTGCAAAGTGCCACAGCACAGCCGCTGCAAGTATAATCTATGGATGAGCAGCTGCAGCCGTACGGGCTGTGTAACGCATTCCTTCTCGTGCAAGGAATGCATTTATTTAATTATTTATTTATTGTGTTGTCAGTCTGACATCACAATAAATAAATAATTAAATAAATGCATTCCTTGCACGAGAAGAAGGAATACGTTACACAGCCCGTACGGCTGCAGCTGCTCGTCCATAGATTATACTTGCAGCGGCTGTGCTGTTGGGCACTTTGCACTACGGCAAAGTGCTGATGCAGCCGGTTGGTTTTGGCGATGTAGCTCGCAGGCAAATGTCTCACGAGCTACACTCCGGAATCCGTTTCAGCTATATGTCTTCTGAATGTTCTTGACTTTTTTCCTTTTTTGAGTGTATCTGTCCATAAAGACTTAAACAGGAAAAAGACATGGATATTCGGAAGCCATATAGCTGAAACACGATGTCCCTAAGGGGTCATTTGCATATATCCCATATCCCTTAGGCATCTATTATATGAGGTTTTATGTGTCATTCAGTGAAAACTCTAATGTGTATAGATCTTTCATTGAGCTCTAAAAATTACTTTGTTTTTGAATTACTGCCAAAACTGAATCCTTTTCCACCATTTTATTCTGCAGTAAGGCAAGATAAACTGTCAGAAAACATTGCAAGATATGTCTTCTTATTAGTTCATATGTTCATAGGAATGTAATAGGCTACCTGCCCATGCGGGTCATTTTAAGCCTAATCAATTTTACTTTTTGTGCTTGAATTAACCAATCCCATTTGGTTACAGATTGGTTTTACCAATCCATAAAACTCTTTCATACAACGCTCATTTGCACTATGTTGATATGTATTTGCTTTGTGCTGTCTACTGCATTGTTTCCTTCTAATCTGTTCAGGACATCTGAAATGTACTTGATGGAGTCAGGGCAACACACTTATGTTTGCAGAATTTCACAGTTGTGTGATAGGCAAGTATTTGAAACATTTATTTTCTGGAGAGCTACGCGTGTTGACAATGTCATTGCAGTATAGGGCAAGTGAACAGGTGTGTAACACTGCTCTCATTGCGAATTATATGTTTTGTTACTCTGACCATATTGTTGATACACTTTTGATACTGTCTACTTCTTAGGTGGACATTCCTGCATCTGTTATTTATTTATTTATTGTCCTCCCTTTTTTTTTTTTGGGGGGGGGGATTCATCAGGTCAGTACAGTACTGTTTTTATTTCTGTAGGTTACAGCTTATGTTAACTGTTATGCCGGACAGCTTGCATTATTCTACAGACTGTTGTGTGCATTTTTTGGGATGCAAGTATGTTTTTGTTATACTTGGCTATGTTGTTTAATGTCTGCTGTATTTGTATATTTTGTTCAATAACTGTAAAGTCTATGTGTAATACCTTCTCTGTCAAGTTGCATTGTAATATCCAGTTTTTTTTTCCATCACAACAGGGATGTGGCTCCTAAAAGTATAATGGCACATCATCACTGATGCCTCATTTCTCAAAGTGTGAAAATGAGGTGATGCTACAGGCGCACCATCTCCATGGTGGATAGCTCCTTGATACACATGCCTCTGACAAGACCTTCCATGACTATGTCGTGGATGTCAGTGCTCTTGGTGCAAGAGCCTTATATACAGAAGTGTCTGACATAGGGCCAGTAACATGATTCACAAGGCCATGCTCACAGAAGAGCCTGCATCATGGAAATAGAGGGTTGCAGGTGGTAGGCTTTCTATAGAACTGCTACTTTCCAAGATGGAGAAGTTCTTGTTGTAAATCAGTGATCCAGTAGCTCATCAGAATTTGAAAGAACAGTGTTGGATGTTGGAGAAGAGGTAAAGTAGCCTCAGGGGATTTCTACTTGTGATGCTCCGGTATGCTATTCAAATATCTTTACATCCAGCTCTGCAATTAATAGTTAAATGTATGCTTATACTACCCATCTGACCTATTAAGTCTGAATACACCTGGCACTGAGGTGTCACAGTATGGGCAAACGTACGTGCATTCTTTATGTTTAGTAGCCACCAAAAATATAGCATTTGCATGTGTGGTTGAGGTATTTTGGCATAAGCATTATGGTCATTGTTATTATTATTATTATTTACTTTTTTCAGTGTATTTACAGGTGAAGCATTGTCTTGCACCAGCTCTGTGGACCTACTTCCTTCTAATGTTGGAGTATCCTTAACCTTTGGTGATAATGGGAGGGATGAACAGATACAGTCTGGGGATGCTGATTTTATATTAGACACAGGCAGTGTGCTCCCCACATCTCCTCCCTACAGTATAGACACAGTCAATATGCCTACACATACCCATGACAGTGAATCATCTGAGAATGGACAGGTCGATGGGGACACAGTTGATAAGGTTAACATGGTATCCTCCGATGCAGACATGGCATAATATCCCCCTAGACATCATGAGTGGGAGGTACCACTCAGGCATGTATGTAGAGGTGCTCACCTACACATGATCATGGTCTTGGATATGGTTAATCCAGCAGACACTTTTCACAGTCAAGTAGCACTTAGACTTCCAAATGGGGTTGTAGAGTTAGCAGTGCAACTCCTGTCAGAGGCAGTTCTCATGGCATGGAATCCACAATGAACTTGTCCATCTTCCATGAATGACTCAAACCTGCCCAGTATTGCCAGGGTATAGTGCTGGCATACATGATCTGGTTGTATCCTTGCAGACGTAAATATTACACCCCAGACTTTCTATGATACTTCACATACACATATACACAAACACACACACATATTTCATCATGGCTTTCCTGACACTGGACACACAGCTTGAATCCTTGACACACTGGCGTTGAGTCTGCGTACTTGTCATTATCTCAGCTCTCACACTCTCACATCTCCCCTGTGAAAGATATGCCCTCCTCACTCCCCCCCCCCATACTATGCAGTTGATGATGACTGTGCCCTGCCCTTTGCACAATCTATGACTTAGTATTGCCTATGTCTGATATACACAGTGGCCAATCAATGCTTGGGTAGGCAATTTTTACCTAATTATTTTTAATGTGTGTTAAGTCTGTTAACATTCAGTAGCAGAAGCAGTTGTAGCTGTGTAGGGTAGCTTGATCACCTGTTTATGCAGATAATGCTGAAAGTGTGTTGGCCTCTGGGGAGGCACAGAGTGGCCAGCTAATACATGCATAGGCAAATTCTGTTTCTGGTGTGGAGCTAGTTATTTGAGCCATCTCTTCAGAATACTTAAGTTCTGTAGTAGTGCTTACTGTAGATTCATAGGTTCATTGTTGTTTACTTGGCTAATGAAAACAAGGGCCTTTTTTAAATCTAGCCATGTGTCCCAAATCTCTAACAAGTTCTGATACCCTTGCTAAGTGTAAGCAGGGGTTTGGGAGATGAAACATTTACAAGCAGGAGCCTGGGAGATGTACCATTTACAGATTGCCTGTGTCCATTAGAGACATAGGTGCCAAACCAAGGATGAATTTCCTGTTCCCCATCCAATAGTCGAAGTTGCACTTGACTTGGCTTAGGGAGGAGCTCTGCTTCACATGGATGGTGAGCCTGTTCCACAGATGGGGTAGTCTCTGGGATTCATACCTGTCTGTCCAGCAGGTCCTATTTATATCATAGGCAAGGCATACGTCTTTAGAACAGGTAATTCTGGTGCTGTTTTGTGGATATGCATGAGGTCCATCAGAGTGGGGTCAGACAATGTCCTGTATGCCAGGCATAGCTTGCCCCTCAAAAGCCTATAGGAGACAGAATAAAGGGATAGGGTCTTGAAGCAGTCTGCAAAGGACATTTTACTTATGTCCTGTATTCTTTTAGTGAGGAACCTCTGTGGACATTCCAATTGTTGGATATACCTGGTTAAGTACATACCAAGGGGGGCATTATACTCAGTGATAGATCTGATGAATATTGAATACAGTGAAACAATGACTTCCTTGTAATTAGATGCCATACCTTCATTTATAACTTGCACAACATACAATGATGTCCTCACTACTGTAGGCACAAGATGGTCAAAGGCTAGATTACTATCTATGTGTGTCCCTAAGTCCCTGACTACTGGATTAGCTCTAAAGGGTATGTTGTCAATATGGAAGTTACCAGGGTGGATAACTTCACAACGGATATTATTATGCACTTCTTGGCATTTAGTTTTAGTCCATGGGTCTGACACCAGTTGTTTGTCTGTGTCAGTCCCTCCTGGAGAACATCTGTGTCAGTGTGGGATTCAATGACAACTCCTTCTTTGCAACTATCTGCAAATTTCATCACAGACCACTGACATTGGCCTTGACTTCAGAGCAGTTAATGCCAAAAAGGATCCAAAGACTGATCCCTGAGGGACTCCACTTGTGACTAGCCTCTTTGTAGAGATGGACTCCCCAGTTCTAACTTCCTGGGTACATTTGTCAGCCAGTTGGCTGTATACCCAGGTGACATACAAGTTTGTACTTGACCTCCTGAGTTTGTCAACAATGCCTGAGTGGGGTATTGTGTCAAATGCCTTGGCCAGGTCAGTGTAGGCAGTTTGAACCATTTTTCCCTCATCCATTGTTTTGGTTACCTTCTCAAAGAAGTCCACTAGATTAAGTAGGTATGATCTGCCCTTGACAAAGCCAAACTGGGTTGGGATCAGTGTCTGGAGGCTTACAATAGCTCTGTTGATCATTTCCATGACAATTCTTTCCATGGCGTTACATATAAGACTAGTGAGACCTATGGGTCTATAGTTTTTAGGGTCTGTAAATGGCCCACCTTTGTGCAGACGGATGACCGTTGCTGTTCTCCATTCATGAGTCATGAAGCCTGTTTGGAGGCTACAGTTAAATAGTAATTCCAGAGTCCCTGATAGATTATGTTGCATGCTATTTAGAAGGCATCCTGGGATATTGTCTAGGCCCATTGCTGCAGTGTTCTTGGTCTTAGAGACAGCATTAAGGACCTGTTCCCTAGTGATAGTAGTAGGAGTTATATTTGATGGTATTTCCTGCGGGAAGGTTGAGAGGGGTAAAGTTGGAGATGAATTTATCAGCCAGGAGGTTTTCTATATCTTCAGACTCAGTATAGATGGCTCCATTTACAATGAGCTCTGAACACAATTGTATATTGCATTTGAGGTTGCGGACATTGCTAAAGAATGCTTTGCGGTTGTCCTTGGCCTGGGAGGCCAAACTTACTTCAAATTTGGCTTTGGTAGAATTTATTTGTCCACTGAGTTGTTTGTTTAGTTTGATATGAGTGTTTTTATCCTGTTGGGTGCTGCACCTCCTAATTTTTGCTATGATTTTCTTCCTCTTGTTATACAGCCTATTGATGCTGTGATTCCACCAGGGTGGATTGTTTTTAGAATTAGTTCTGTACTTCTTCCAGATGGGTACATCTGCCTCTATGGAGTTATTAACATGCTTATACAGGGTTTCTGTGGACAGTTCAGCATAGGCTGCAGTGTTCTCAGGGTTTATGGGAGCTTGACATTTTTCTAGATTATCACTTAAAAGCAGGAGGTTAATCCTGAATTAATTCCTGAATATTCCAGGTTTAGCATAGGGTCCAGGTTTTATTTTTACTTCAAAGGAGACTATTTTGAGGCCATACCACAAAATAGTCTCCTTTGAAGTAAAAATAAAACCTGATTTATAAACCTGGAATATTCAGTAATTCCTGAATATTCCAGGTTTAGCATAGGGTCCAGGTTTTATTTTTACTTCAAAGGAGACTATTTTGTGGTATGGCCTCACCAAGGAAGACATTACACTAGGTGGTGTGCAGTACTGTCCCATATTAGTGAGAACTAGATCCAGTATGACTGCTCCCCTGGTTGGTGTATTCACTATCTTGTTCATGAGTTTGTGTTTACAAAATCCAGGAATCACTGTGCCTGTACATTTGTTGTTGTATAGGATTCCCAGTTAATAGTGGGGAAATTAAAGTCAGCCATGAATATGGTATAGGGTTGGATGATTAGTGTTTTTAATAAGTTTAAATACATGGTATGAGTTTCCTGGGTCGTAGAGAGGGACCTATAGAATGCAAGGAAGTGGTATTGGATTTTGGCTATGGTGATTTGAACATGGAGTAGCTCAAGTGCATTGTCCTGTTTGACCAGCCTTGAGGTATATTTATTTTTGATGTAAATAGAGACACCCCCACCTTTAGTCTCTGCCTGTAAAGTACCTGGTCTAAATGTACTGTTGGTGTGCTATTATACTTGTGTAAGATACATTTTCACCCACCTATGCAAATGATGCAGATAGTGGCCTGCCCTCTGGCAGGGTATCTGACCTGGGCTGTTTATGACTGATGCACATAGTGGCCATACAATACATGTATAAGCAGTTTATGTTTTGTTTGAGCATATTATTGTCATTTTTGTATTTGCTGGATATGTCAGTTTGTCATGAGAGACTTCTGTATAGGCGTTATAATTTTTACTGTCTCCTTTTCTGTTTAGGTATGGAAACATTTTTCTAGAAATCTTGATCACACAACAGTGATACTGCTTATCAGAGTATCTTAGCCTTGGGCTACCTATGTCTGATGCTTATAGTAGCCAAACAGTTAATGGGTAAGCATAGCCTTGATTATTTGTATGCATCACTTTTACTGTTTGTATCTGCTGTGCTCTAACATTATTTATGTGGTGAGTCAATATTTGCTGCCTAACAGCCAGTGCCATTGCATAGCATAGCATAGCCTAGCATAGTGTGCTGCTTCTATCTGGCATAGTCATTCCTTGCTTTTGGCTCCTGTAACTCCTTATCTGTCTCAGATGCCCCTGTCAGGGGTACTTGGACCTGCAAACCCATGCACTGAGGCCACCCTGTTGTAACTGTTTTCGAATTATAACATTATGTATGATGACATACATGGTCGTTATTTTGACATAGACATATCCAGACAGTGTAAACTTGATGTTTTGAGTTTGTGCTTAAGCATGGTTGCAATCTTGCTCAGAGGGGTTGTGTGAATTTTTCATAGGAGTTATTAGCCGCAGTTTTAGGGCATATCCATCATTCCCCACTAGAGGCCCCTGCAGGACATCACTCCTTGCAAAACATTAGTAGAGGTCACAAGTATACCATATGAGGTGTAATAGAAACTGCTTGTGTGGTCTGCACATACATTGTAGATGATACCATGTACTTGATAGACCACCTGGCAGTTGATAGAGTGATGCACTTTGTGTTTCACATATCTCCATCCCAGTTATCAAGTGGGGGTCTTATGTTAAAGTGGGTGCAGTCTATGGCTCCCAATACCTCAAGGAAATGGACTATAACATAAAATCTTGCATAGTGCTAGATCTTTCTCTTAGTTGAATGAGAATCAAATATGCTCCCACACATGTTGCAGCATTGCATCAAAAACTGTTAGAGTATTACTGAGGCGGAAGCCTGGGAACCATACACACACACACACACACACACACGCACGCACGCATGCGCACGCACACACACACACACACACACGCACGCATGCACGCACACACACACACACACACACACACACACACACACACACACACACACACACACGCACACACACACACAAACACACACACACACACTCTGTGTCCCTTGTATATCACTGTAAGGTCCCTGTAGATAAAATATATAAAGCTACAACTCCTTAGTATCCATGGGGATTGGTTCTCCACAATTCCAATAGTACTGCAAATGGTTTCAACACATGTCCACTATTTACCATATGATGCCCCTGTGCACCCTATAGTGGTCCATTATTTGATATCATGGAGCCTATGGTAGGATACATGTCAAAAACCCATACATCCTTAGGGCATTGCTACATACTCAAGTGTTCTAGCTAGTACTGCATTTGAATTCTTTTGACTGCTGTTTTAGCTATTTTTCTGTATATATGAAAAAAAAAAAAAAAAAAACTTTCCTGTAACTAGTGTAGTCCAGATTCAGATTTGCTGTAACCAGGGCTGTGTGTAAGCTTCTGAGCCCCCCCCCCAGGCTTTCTGTGTTGGAAGGAAGCTTTCTGGCTTGTCAGTGGGAGTGGTGGGCACTAGGTAACCTGTCTACCACTTAGGGAGTGGGTCTGGCCCAGAGATTGTAGTTGTTGACCATTTGGGCAGTTTTTCTATCTCTCTCAACTTTCTGATTTAAAAGCCCACATTTGCACTTGCCCCCCCCCCCTTTCCTGTAACTAGTTTAGTCCAGATACAGATTCTTAGTTTTAGCACTTGAATTTGCTTATTCATGATCAGCACTTGTTCAGAACTTGTAAGCACTAAATAACCTACTAATTACTACAGCACTCAACCTTCCTCATTACCTAGAGGAAAACAGTTTTAGTACTTATTTTCATGACTTGCTTAGAGAAAAACAGCTCTTGCACTCACTTTCCTCACTTATCTAGAGGAAAATAGTTTTTTATTCAGGCTTGTCCAAGGGTCTGCTCCCAGTGTTCTCTCCTGTCTATCTGATGAATCTGGGCATCTTGGGGCAATGTAGAAATTGCCTCATGTACACAGACAACCCTCTCCCCCTACCACACAACACTACAACCTGTGAGAGATGCACTTATCTAGTCAAACTGGAAGTAAAGCTCTTTCCAATCAAGACTGAACTTGACAGTCAAGAGGAGAAGGTAAACACCTGCACCACACCACACTCATCACATAGTCTCACTAAATCTACACCACCAAAATCCACACATAGAAACACAAAAACATTCGCGGAGGCTCTCAATAATAATCTGCTCAAGCAACAGAGACCTCCAAAGCAGAAATGCAAGCAACCTGCACCCCCCAACACAACCCAAATGACACATAGCCCACAGACTCAGTGTGCCACTCAACCACAGCCAATATAGCAAAACAACATACCCAACATACTAGTTATAGGTGACTCTATAGTCAGGCACATTGATGTCCCACTCACCAGGATAAAAAAGGAGAAGGTTACTGTCAGCTGCCTGTCGGGTGCCAGGATCCGCCACATAACCCATGCAGTCAGGTCACTCCACAACAAGTACAAATATGACTCTGTCATTGTCCATGTTGGTGTGAATGACCTGAGACGTACCTCCCTGGACTACATGAAAAGAGACACGGAAGAGCTCTCATATCTTGTAGCCCAGGCAGGTATGACCCTAGCCTTGAGTAGCATTCTGACATCACCCAGAATGATGCCTCAGTACAAGGACAAAATGATTGACTTCAACAATTGGCTAAGCTTCTGGTGCCATTCTAAAGGGATCCAGTATCTGTCTGCCTGGGATGACATGGTCGACAGGCCACGATGCTTTGCCAGAGATGGCCTACACCTGTCACCCCTGGGATTCTGGATACTGGCTAAGGTTCTTGCTGCCCCTATAGTGACTTTTTTATGCAAGGTTCAAATGACAAATTCACCACCATTACAGGAACAGGCAAGCAAAAACTGAGGGTGATGCTACTCAATGCTAGAAGTCTAAATCTCAAAATGTACTCACTCGAGGCACTCCTTAAAATGGAGAACATCGATATCTGTGCAGTGACTGAGACCTGGATCAAGGCTCCAAAAAGCACCCCTGCACTACCAGGCTATAACTCATACCACACTTTTTGGCCATGTAACCTGGACTGAAACACTAAAGGAGGAGGCTTGTCCATAGTCATTAAGGATATCCACACCTCCAGGCTAGTTGCTCAGCATAATGCAGCTGAGGTTATCCAAGTGCAACTAACTCTGGCCAAAACTGCAATCCAAATTGTAGCATGGTACAGATCCTCCACCATGCCCCAGGATTCCCACTCCTCTTTTCTTGATGTGCTGGAAAATATTAGAGTTCAACCAAACACCCTAATAATGGGCGACTTCAACTACCCCACCATTAACTGGGAAAACTACTCATGTACCAACTCCTTTGCTCAACGCTTTCTGGAATTCATAAACTCCAATGCCCTGGATCAACTTGTCCACACCCCCACCAGGGGCAACAATATCCTAGATCTAGTCATTACCAACATGAGTGACCGGTGTTCCACACCTGAAATCAATGTCTCATTGGTGCAATCTGACCATAAGCTAATTACCTTAGATATCCACATCCTGCCCCCCCCATTAAGGAAACCATGGTAAAAAATTTCTCCAAAGCCAATTTCATGTTTCTTAAGACAGAAGTGGTGAACTTCATGACACCTATGCAGATGGACAATACAGTTATGACTACTGAATCCTACACAATTGCACTTTATAAGCACTTACATGAGTACATGGATTGTGCTATCCCAAACAGAACCAAGATGCTATCCTCCCAAAAAAGGAAGCCAATCTGGTGGTCCCCTGCCATAAACAAACTGTACAACAGAAGGAAGAAACTGTTGCAAAAGAGAGTAAAATCCCACGAGTGGAGGAGCTCCCTGGTCAGCCTCAGTAAGAAGCTGTGATCCCTGATAAAATCCTCCAAAGCTAGTTACAAAAACAAAATTGCCACTGATTCTAAAGGCAACACAAAGCATTCTATAGCTATGTCAAGAATCTCAATGGCAACACTCAGATCTGCTCTGAGTTACAGCACAATGGCAGTAAATATACAGACCCAACTGATATTGCCAACATCCTGGCAGATAGGTTCAGTGCAAACTTTACTCCCCTCTCACCCCCTAAAGAGCCCATCTCTATACCAGAAGAATGCAAAGTTCCTGTAATCATGGCTGCACAGGTAAAATCCACACTCTCCAAAGCCAAGAACACAGCATCCATGGGACCAGACAACATCCCAGGCTGCGTTCTACATGAACTACAGAATGAACTGGCACCCCACCTATGTACCATGTTCAATCATAGCCTCACATCAGGCTTTGTGCCTGCTGAATTGCGCACAGCAACAGTTATCCCACTCCACAAGGTGGGAGCCACCACGAACCCCGAGAACTACCACCCCATTAGCCTGACGAGCCTGATCTGCAAGGCCATGGAACGTATCATCGTGGAACTTATAAACAAAGACATTGGTAATCTCCAAAACCAGTTCGGGTTTGTAAAAGGCAGATCATGTCGCCTAAACCTGATAGACTTCTTTGAAGCAGTCAGCAAAGCCGTAGACAAGGGTAAGGTGGTTCACACAGCCTATCTAAATCTTGCCAAGGCTTTCAACACCATCCCCCACTCTGGAATTATAGATAAACTCACTAAACTAGGTATAAATCCCTATGTCACAAGATGGGTTGCCAGCTGGCTCACTGACAGAACCCACACTGTGAAAATAGCAGACTCCAAATCCGACTTCAGACCAGTGACAAGTGCAGTACCACAGGGTTCAGTCCTGGGTCCTCTCCTGTCTGGTATCTACTTCTCTGAAGTACAGGCTAACACAGAAGGTCTTTGGCTAATGAAGTTCGCAGATTACTGCAAACTAGGAGCCATAATCAAAACTCCTAATGATGGGGACATCCTACAAAAGGGCCTCACTGAGACAGATGCCTGGTGTCAAAGCCATGGCCTCAAGCTCAATGCCAAAAAGTGCATTGTCATCCCCTTTGGTAAAAACTGTGTACCATGAACTACAACATAGGCGGTAGTACACTTAACACTGAAAGTGTGATAAGAGACCTTGGGACACAGGTGGACAGTAGTCTTTCCTTTGATAACCATATCGCCACAGTAGTCAGGAAATCCTTCTACATGGCACACCTCATCACAAAAGGTTTCTCATCAAGAAAAAAAGAGGTCATTGTTCCCCTCTACTCATCACTCATTAGACCCATTATAGAGTACAACGCCCCTTTTGGTATGTACCTCACAAGGCATCTACAACAACTGGAAAGGCCGCAGAAATATCTCACAAAAAGGATTACTGGCCTCAAACAGATGCCCTACTCAGACCGTCTCAAAAAACTGCAGCTTTACTCCATCGCATATCGCCTACTCAGAGGTGATCTCTGCCTAACATTCAAAGCTATGTCAAACCCAGAGCTGTTGGACATGCTCCACTTAAAGAAATCCCAATCCCTCTGAGCTACACGCTCTAGGGACCTAAACCTTGTCAACACAATAAACAGAGCATGCCAGAGGGATAGATTCCTGTCCCAGAGACTTCCCATACTCTGGAATAAACTACCTATCTATATCAAACAAAGCTCCTCATTAACACTCTTCAAGTAAAATCTTGATGATTGGATGGGAAATAGGAAATTTACCCCGGGGATTACCACTGTGGCTCAGGTCGATGGTGGCACAGGAGAATAATTTTCTTGTGTGGCAAAAGCCAAGGTATCTTTTTGGGTGGGCTTGTATAGGCCCCAGGGCCGATAGCCTAGTACCTACCTATGAACCTATGACATCTGCTAACATCAGCAATAGCACCTTCTATCAGAACATATTGCAGATGCAAGCTTAAAATAGTTGTTGCACCCCCCCTAACATATTTCAAAGAGCTCTGGTGGATGAATGTGAGCTGAATTAAATGGTTAAACAATCACAATCTGTTTGTGTATGTTATATACATTTCTAAATTGTTCCACCATGTTTTTTTAAGTTATTGCCTTACAGCAATGCTCATTATACAGTCATTAGCATGTAGTTCTGTTTATCTTTTGTTTTCAAGCTGGCCCTGTTATGTAACAGTGGTTCCTGCATTGCAAACACCGTCCTCATTATGCAAACAAGCTTAGCATGACAAGCAACAGTTTGTGCATCCCAGCCAATGGTTTGGAATTTAATATTAGCCAATATATCATGGTTAAACAAGGCTATAAATCTAGTGGTTCAGTGTGTTTGTTTGTTTGTTTGTTTTTTCTGAATAATAATGACATGACCATAACACCAGAGGCTTGGCTACATCATGCAAAATAGGAGTTATTTAGAAGACAGCATTTCACCTGGAAATGTTAGTTTCGTTCACCAATAAGGACACATAATGTGATTAAACTTGTCAAACTAAAGAAGGTGTAATAATTTGACAGGATGCAGAAAATCAAAAATGGGATCAAATATTAGCATATGAAGTTGACAGTGATTACTCCAATGTTAAAACATTTCAAGGCATTCATACAGAATCTGGACTCCTAATATATCAGTGGTATTATGCTTATCCACCATCAGCATCTATAAATCATGATTTCCAAAAATCAGGGAAAAGCAACACATGCCAGTCACCACAGTAAATGTGGGCATCAATTAAGAAAGGAAAGGTTACATCTCGTTTTATAGAAAATAAAGAGGATCACAAACAGTAAACAATCACATACCAGATGAAGAAGTCAAGATGATCTATGTGTGGCTATAAAAGAGAGGGATACGACTGGGACATGACATGACTAATACAAAGAAGGCTTAGTTCAGGGGATGAAAAAAATGTGGGCAAAATCAAGTGGTACCTAACTCTAAGACATCTTTGTAATGAAGGTAAGAAGAAAGAATCTTCCTTACTGAGTTGCTACCTATAGGATGCAGACCATACATGTATGTCCTGGGAATACCTTATGGCTATGCACCGATGAACACTGCTAATGTAATCTGACATAATTTTTGTTTTCTGGAATAAATTCAATTAAAAATGGAATCATGTATGTTCAACTATAATTACATGGAAGGAGAACTTTCTCCTAATACTAAACAAGTCATTCTAATCAAAGTGAGCTTTACAAAAACTATACTTGTCAAAAAAAGGAAGAAGAAGGCCTCAGTTCAACACAGAAGTGTTTTGAAAGACTACAATAAGTTGTTAAGAAATAATACTGCAGTCGCTGAAATGGGAAGGAGCAACAACAATACCTCTATATCCATACTTGTACTTAATGGCTTCCTTTTTGGGTTTATATCTGCAGACTGGAGAACTGTATTGTGAATAACATAGACAATAGAAATCATCCAAATCTCTCCTTTACTTCAGATAATATAGATGTATTTTTTGTTACAATTCTCTGGAAAAACTGTAAGCAGTTGTAATTAAGGATTCCTGTGGCACACCGCCATGTCTTTATGTGATAGGGTCAGTTCATGTAATACTTGCCTGTGGCTTAAGCTGACCAAAATCCCTTGCATCATATATTTGTCAATGTAAATCAAAAAAAGTTAGTAAACCACACTGCTGTCAAAATAATACTTATACATAGTTCAGCATGTTAGCATGAAACTACAAAACAATTGGCAAGAAAAGAAGACCCAAACATTCTGCTTTGGAGGTATAGCTCTCTCTCTCTCTCAGGGAATCCAGACATTGTAACACTGTTCATTTAGTGACCTAGAGAAAGGAAAGATACTTCCCATGGTAAAAGAGGATCTTTGAGGATAGCAATATCCCCAGATTATGCAAGTCTCAAACAGAACATATGATTTAGTATTTTTAGCATTTTTATTAATTACCTTGTATTTCTTATATTTAGCTTTTAATACATATTCAGTTTGTAGGTATTTGTTTTTAATTAATAGGTAGGTGAATTGGACCACTAGTGTATATTTTAATGCATGGCCAGGATAGAAAAAAAATGAAAAAAAAAATGGTAAGAAACACTAATATATTTAGGAGCTGTTGAACAAAACAAACAGCAATGTGCAACATTCAAAGTGAGTTTGCTAACATAATTTTTTGTCTTCAGCTCTTCCATCTAATTCCTGCCTCCATTCCCAGTAGGTGGGCATCAGTAAGTGGATGGAGAAGAGGGAGAAAGGTGGGCAAGTTATCAATCAGTAGGCTTGGCAGGTACAGTTAGGACCCAATGACTTATGCTGGGGTAACAGTAGGAGTGGGATGATAGGGAGACAATACACAACTCAAATTCTGATAACCTGATCTCTTTATTTGAGCAGGCAAACCAAGTAATCAAGAAATCAAGGCATATGTAAGTTTCCTTCATTCATCTAGGCAAGAGTAAGGTTTGGTCTACAGGCTAAAATTTAGGTGGAAGTGGTATTCAGACTGTACAATGAGATTTGCTGTTATGAGGATTTGATGGTGGGGACTAGACATCTTCATTGTATAGATCTTTCTGGAGAAGTAGAGACTGAATAATAGCAATAATAAAGCATAAGTGATAGCTATAGTGAGGCCTTGACATAATTGTGGTATAGTGGTATAACAAACTTTAACAACTAAGTACAGGTTTGCAGCTAATATGTTTACCTTAGGCAATCCATGCTTACAGGGTGTGTTCCTTTCCACTGGTATGATGTTTCCTATTAAGATGATATATTAATTTAAGTGTTGCTGCACAATTTTGTAGTGCAAACCCCTAACAAGGTATTTGTGAGTTGCAGATACTTGATATATGGTTTGGTTAACAGAATGGTAAAACTATCAGCTTTGTGCAAATGGTGGTATGTTGCAGCTGTTTTGTCATTTGAAAGTCTATGGGGTGGCCAGCATGTTATTTTACTGGCAAAAAAAGACATTGGGCACAGAGTTCTTTCCTATACATACAGAGTTGATTGTGGTTTTGGACCTGTGCAGTTTTAAGCTTCATAGTTTCATAGTTTCAATAGTTTCTTAGATAGAATTATTCATATAGGGCTATAAGGCCATTCAAGTTGCAGACTCTGGATTAGTTGAGTACACAAAAAGCCCCTTGTGTATGTGCAGTGATCTTTTTAAATTTGTCCATTGAATTGTTATATCTAATATTCAGAGGTAATTTGTTACATAGTTTAGCTAGTAACTGCATAATAAACTTTGTTTTCAAACGTGGTTCTACATATATCTAGTCTGTATATATCTTGCCCCCCTCTTGAACAGATTAATGGCTGGAATAATTCTGAATTCCACAATACCCTCAGTTCATCTTATACAATGCTTCAAAGGCTAAACATATTTTTTCAGCCATCTATAACTTGCAAGTACTGTCCTACCATATGGTAAAGTCTTATAGTCATTGACTCTTTTAATAAAATTCCTTTGAACACATTCCAGGATGATAAGCTAATTTTTATACACAATACAAACAGCTATACTCTAAAACTAGTCTAACATAAGAGAGAAATATTTTGAGCAGAGTGGAACATGATTATTTAGTTAAATTCTTAAAAAAGTAGCAGAAAGTATCCTAAGAACTAAGCCAACACAGGGATGGAGAAAGGAGATTTTGTTGATAAGGATGACTGCAATTAGGGACATAGACAATAGGCAAGAGGGGGATGGAATTTATTGGAGAAAACAGGCAAAGAAACCAAAGTATTGGTAGCAAATAACTAGAAAGGGAAAGATGATAGAATGGGAAGACGCCAAAAATGTATCTGGACTGCAGGTTAGAGATTGCCTTTCCTATGAAGGACTGATATCAGAAAATAGGCAAAGAGAAAGAAATGGGAGTCCTAAATGAAAGATCAGCACTGGCAGAAATTTTAGTAGAATCTAGAACAGAAGCTGCCATTAAAAAAGGAATAGTTTGTACAGCATATAAAATACTGCATGATAACTATAAGAATCAATCAGAGGAGTTTAGAAAGGATTGGGAAGGGGAGATTTCATAAGCAAATTACATAGAAACAATGGCAGGAATTATGTATGCCTCCCAAATATGCAAGTAAGTCTAGAAGATTTAGAATTTTTTACATGGAAATGTTTATGTAGATATTTTTATACCCAAAGTAGACTCTAGAGAATTTTTCCTTAAGTAGACAGCAAATGTTGGAGGTGTGATGGGGAAAAAAGAGAAAATTGGGAACATATTTTCTGGGAGTGTAGTGAGTTGGTAGATTTGAAGTATTCCCTGCAGGATGTACTGTCAGAGATGCTGGGTGGGCAGATTGGTATGAAGAAGGAGATGATTTTTCTGAGCTATGATACAGAATCGTAATTGCCTAGACATGGTAAGGCTTTGCTGTGTCTAATTATGGTGGCTGCCAAAAAAAAACAATTATTAGAAAATGTAAATCAAACTGTAAAGCAATTAGAAGAAGTAAATATTGTAACAGAGATAAAACAACTGGAATTGAGATCTTTAGAAAAGGGTAGGAACAAACTACATAGGAAAAATGGGAATGGTGGTAGGAACAAAACATACAGGGGAGGAATGAGGTTTAAAAGAAGGCAGGACTTAAATGTGCTATGTAATTGGGTAGATTATGAGTGATGTATAATGTTTGCAACTGGTTGTGCGTCAGTTGGTTTGCCATGTAAAATGCTTGCAACTAGGATCATGTCGGTGTGGTTTGTTTTCATTTATATAAATGTACGATTGCCTATGTCATAAGTGATGGTTTAATAAAGATTTTTCTTTTTTAGAAAAAGGCAGAAAGTGAATAATTTATGTAATGTTGCTTAGGTTATATGATATATAGAAGTATATGTGAAGTATACAGTTTGTAAACTTGAATTTGTTAATACAGTTTGATTACTTTTATATAAATATAAATTTGCCTATGTCACAAGTGATAATTCAATAAAGGTGCTAAAAAATATCCCTACAGTTTGTAAGACATTACTTTTGACCGTCTGCCCATATGTCTTGAAACAGCTAGCAATTATGATTCAAAGGTCTTTGTATTCTATAGTATCCTTAAAGTTAGAGTTACCCATGAAAATATTAATTCTAGGCTGCAATTTACCAAGAAAAAAAAAACATGACACTACAGTTGTTAGGATTTATTATTTTACCCTTTAGCAGTCATTCAACTGAATAAGTCTGATAAATAACTACTGAGCTGTTACATTCTTCAGGATTTGAGACTTGTGTAGCAGTCTTAATGTTATCTGCATAGTTTGTCATCCAGTAGGTATTGGATGCAGGAATTAATAGTAATACCAAATTAAACAACACAGGGCCAAAAATAAAGTCCTGGGTGACTCATGTGGTGACAGTAGTGCAATTAGAGTTGAAACCTTTGCTCTTCTCTTAGTCACTAAGAGGCAGGCATTATTTTCATCCTGGTGATGTCCTAGCATATCAAGAACATTTATTTTATTTTTAGGTTGAATATTAGAAGACTTATAGATGGAGTAGTTACTGGTAGGTGGGGGGTATACATGATATTTGGGCACCTTTCAACAAAGACATCCTTGGGTAGACTCATTGGAATATAAAAATTGGGGGAAATTAAGAATGCCTACCCCTCTTCATCTGTGTTTATTTTGTCTTGGGATGATACATAATTGGCATTACTTGGAAGGTGTAGGACATTCATTTGATTAGAATATAAGACAGTTGATGTCATTCTGAATAACATAGGGAAGCTTAAGACAGCTATAACTTGTAGATTTGATTGTGTTTTGCAGTATGATGGCAACAGCCAAGGATTATCAAGAATAGTGGGAAGGAATAACATCATGACTTGTGGGTATATTGGAGAGTACATTAAGGTGGTCATGGAGCAGATGGGAAGCAAAACTGGCAAAAAGGGATTAGTCATCATAGTATAAGAACTATTAAAGAAAAGAGGCTTGAATACAGGTTTTGTGATACAGTCTTCAGTAGCAGAACCAAAATAATAGCTTTAACAGCCATAGGAGATGCTGTCAATTATTTGATTTTTCTTTATAATAAAGGATTACTGTAGAATAAGGTTGAGATCTGTATGATGATAATGTGCTATTTTGGATTACCTGGATTCAGGGGATTTAAAAGATGTATAAATCTCACACTCACAGTTCAAGGGCAGGTGGCTAAGTTGGGAAGCCAGATGGGACAAAAAACATCTAACTTTCATGGCCTAGTGGTGGATTAACAGAACATCATGGTTCCTGGCTTTCCTGTACTATCTTTGTTGACCAGAGGTTCTTTTGATGGAGGTTCATCCAGTGCAACACCATCAGGAGGCAGTTGTCTAATCTTGTCTGGGATTTAACATGGTCTGAGGAATAACACAACAGATAATAGTATTACAGTGCATATTCCTTAACCTGAAAATTTGAAAATTTTTAAGTGTGGATGTATAGCTTTATTAGAAATTAACAAAAGGTAAGAGATGAATTATGATGGCTGGGGCATGACCAGCAAGACTCCTTCTTGAAATTGGAAACCAAGGATCCAAATTCTTGTTTAGGAGTAATTGTAATTAAGTAATAACGTAGTGACCAAGATCATGATCAAAAAAGTTCATAAAAGGTGAAAGATGGTACAATTGGTTATTCTACTCTTTTATACTAACATACACTGACAACAAATGCCACTGGAATTTTGAAGATGTTAACTGCATATACATGGTCATATATCAGTCCACCTAAGGCAGTTTAAAAAAAAAACAATCATGGACTGCTGCTCAGATACCTGAGTACAAAAAGTAGCATACTACTGCAGAGGAATGTTCTCCTTTTGACAGGCTATACCACCTTTGACTGTGAAGTCATCACAAAAAATAGAATTGCCACATTGCGGATTGACAAATGCTGTTCTGCCCAACAAATCCTACCAATAATAGTTCAGAATCGGTATTATAGCTGCTCTTATTTTCATACATAACTCTCAAATGTCCAGATTTTCACAGAATATCCAAATTTTTGCCTCATATTTTTGGTCTGTTCCTCAAAAAATGTGCGATTTTCTTGGAAATCAATGAGGATTGAAGTCACTAAATAATACAAAAATGACAGACATTTGAGTCTCAGATTTCATATCCTACAGCAAATGCATAATAATACAAAACCTGTTATTCTATCAACTTTCTAAGTTTATAGGAGCAATATTTAAAATCTGCCCTTTTTTGGAGCTTTTGTCCCGGAATTATTTCTGGTGTTGTCCAGATTTCTTGCACTTATAGGTTGAGAGGTATGTTTTCATACATCATTCATCCTCCAACAGTGATAACCTCTTTCTATATATTGCTGTTGTCTCATTGAAAAGAAAAGGAAAAAATAAATAGAAAAAAAATTACCATTGCAGTATATTTTAGATTTGTGCTCTTAGACTCATACAGTGATTCCAACAAGCTATATAATTCTCATTTAAAAATGATCATGTCACCACACCATGCTTTTACATGCATTGTATCTGTCCATTCCTACACCAAGAAGATAGCCGGCTACTGTGTACAGCTCTGACATTTGACTGTTAGGTAAGTCAAAGAAATGATGACCAGAGTAATTTATTTCAACCTGTTGCTAAGATAGAGTACATACACACTCCTCACAAATTAGTCATGGTGGTGTTTTATATGAATCATGCAACTGCAATTTGCTTTCTTACACAGTATGTACCCCTCAAACAGTGTAGGAACATTATTTGCACATTTCATATATGTGATTCTGAAGAATGAAAAAGACATAGGACAGAATTCCAAAAGACTTGCTCTCAGAGTAAATGAGTACTTATATGGAGAGTAGGCTGAGAGCAGGTGTTTTGGAATCTGGTCCCTGTGGTAAACTTGTTTATAGATAGGCCTTACACTGAAATAATTTACTTACACAGAGTAAGTCTTTCAGAATCATGGGAGACTTAAACTTAAGACAACTCTTTTGGAGTTTAGGCCATAGTCTCATCAGTAATGAATTTCATTTTGCTGTTTATAGATATGTACACTGTCCTTGTGCTTCTCAAATTATATAACTCCTTGTCCTTTCAGGCACGAGTAATAATGCCCTTCTAGCCAGCCAATATGCCAATAAAATCAGCCACATAATAAGTTGCCAAGTTGCTCTTAAAAACTATTTAAACAAATGCTTGCTTTAATATAATGTGGTAGTGTGGTAGTCTATCCAAGGCATTAGCTACTCTCTCAAAGAATCAAATTGTGCATCTCATATTCCAATGTAATCAACTATACAGGTTGCTTATATTTCTATACTACTCACTGGTAACCACAAGCATTCCCAGAGATGGAAGACTAAATACACTACACAGCTGAATAAGGGCTCATGTTAAATATAAGTTTGGATATTTTAATCTTTCATAATGAATTAAACTGCCATATCCAAATATACTCTTGCTATATTTCTGCTGTACTCCTTTCAGTATACTCACTCAACTCCCCCATCCATGGAATCATACCCCAGTTTGTGTCTAATGTAACTTAGAATGATTTCATCATTTGTGATTGCCAAGATTTTCTAAATATTTTTAGACAGCATGTAGTTTTATAACTATCATTAACCAACTGATTGATATGATCAGAAAAATTCAAAGCTGGATGTACCCATATATACATAGTTTCTTAAATAAATCCACAAATTCCATCACTGTGTGCTGTATTTATACTCACACTTTAAAGCAGATTGGACAGATGTCGTGTCATTAGTTTTGATGAAATGTTTAGCATTTTTATTCACCTGTGTCCAGTTGGCATATTTGATCCCTTACACATAGGCCCTACCTATAACATAAGCAGATAGTTTTCCCATTCAAAAGTAATCTGTATGTAGACTAAAGAGTACCTCACATACTTATGGGACACTCTAACTGTCTCATAGAATTTTACCTGGCCAGTTGTTGCATGATATCTGCCACCTTCTATTTTTGAGCCATATAGCTATCCATCTTATCAATATTAGGTTATTAATACTAGTTATTCTAAACTGTTTGGGATTTTCTCTGTGACCCAATGAAAGGTAAAAGGTGATTATACATAAATTATATCACAACACACTTTTTCATTTATAGCTGCTATTATATTATTATAAAACATCATGTTATAGGTCCTTATGGACTTATTTCCACATACACATGCTGATGCATGGTTTCAAGTCCCAGTCTTTCACTCTGATAATAATGTATCCAAATTAACCTTCTCTATTATTCCACAGCAAGAAAACAGACTTATGTGCATATGGGTTTGTACTGTTCCCCTACTTTTAAAGATGGGTTTAACAAATGCATGTCTTTAGTTTTGAGGAATATCTCCAAACTTAAATGACTTAGTGAATAGCAGATGTAATGGTACTGTAAATTCATATAAAAGTGCTCTAAGGTCATTGCTGCCATTTCAGTCTTCATTATCTGCTTTGCTGAAGCCCAGTTTACATTGCAGCTTTTCAATATAATCTGATTTAATTTGCAATTTCAATACATTAAATTACCTGGATTTTACTATCATAAGTTGCCACAATTTTGTGCAGAGATAGGCTGTTTTGCATTTGGTTTTCTTAATATATCTGCAGCCTATTGTGTTGGAGGGTTGATTTTATACTCTGCACACAACTTATCAATTTGTACATCTTTACTCCTACCACATCTTGTTTATCTATAAAATGGTTTCACACCATATTTTGCTTAATATTTTTATGTACATTTTCTTCAAATATTTCCTGAAACTAATTTATAAAGTTGCTCTTTTGTTTACATATCATCTGTTGCTAATCTGTACAGTAATTTGTCAGATTTAATCTAGCAACAGTTTAAACTTTATAATCTCATAAACGATGTGCATATCAAAGGTGGTAAAACATGATTTCCTTAACAATATCCCATATGTTATGTTCCCTGATAGCTTGCTTACAATCTGCAAAAAATGTTGTTCTTGTACTTATATTGTGGGCAATTTCCTTACTTATTTTGCTGAATCGGTATATTATTTCACTCTGTCTCTGATAAAGTAAAGTCCCCAGCAATTATCATTTTCCTTGCTATGTTACATTACAGAAATGTATGAATTCCTCTGGCACATCAGTGATTGACATCTATGGTCTATACACTAAAACAAGTGTAATTTATACTAGGATGTTTTTATTGTCAAAGTTACACAATCTGCAATATTTACGTCATTGGTTAAAGATGTAAGAATCACAGGTCATATACAAATGCGTAATCCGTATTACAAGTTCTACTTATTTTTGTTGTCATATCCAATATAGGAAAAATATTTATATGTTGACAAAACTGGTTTCTGACCATTTTTTTTTTTTAAATCGGGGCAGATTGTAATCCTTATTGCTGGGCTACAGCCCTCAAGAGTTAACATAAAATAAAGAAATGGTTAAGTTCCAGTGATCTCTATTTTGAAACTATTATTGATTTTCTGTTTTGTTCCATGTATATATAAAACAAAACTAAACAAAAATCAGCTTACTCCCATTGTTGAGTAGTTTTCAAAACAGCCAAGCATTAGGTTCCTACCATCGATTGCTGTAGAAGAGTCCTGAAATTTAATCCAAGATGCATAACACTGGGTTGCTGTATGAAGCAGTGAGAAGTCCTTCCTATTAACTCAGGCTGCCTCTTGTGACAGAGATAGCTTGAGACTGTTCATGTCTAAAAAAAAAAAAAAATGGCCAACAAATGCAAAGGTACAAGCATGGGAATATGTTTTTTAAAGGTTTTTTTTGTCTTAGGGACACTTCCTGCTGCTGCAAGCATCTAGGAAGGTAAGTTCTTAATTAAATACTGTGTGTGTGTGTGTGTGTGTGTGTGTGTGTGTGTGTGTGTGTGTGTGTGTGTGTGTGTCTGTGTGTATGCATGCATGATTCATTACTGCATCTCATATTCAGTTCTTAAACCTCAGTGACCTTTTATGACTGCTATGAATGGCAGACAGAATACTAATAATGGCTAGTCAAAACTCTCATTTTCTTTGTACTTATAACGGCGGATTAAAATAGTATTTAAGTGTTATGTAATATAGAAATGAATGCTATGCAAATGAAAAGATCTTCAAACATCTGCACTGATGGAGTTTTAAACAATCTAGACAACAGAACAAGCCTTGTTAATCCAGATTTCTAAATTTCTGGAATAACCCAATTTAGTACAATAATAATAATAATAACAGTGCCCCTCAGAATCCCTTGTCTAGGGGTCCAGGTCACCAAAAGTTGTCCTTGTTGATTGCAGTCTGACATGAGGTATATTTAGTTATTAAAGTGGCTCTTATGTATGGTGCACACTGATGTAGTCTGTAGATGCAGATGAATGATCACTTCTGCTGTTTGATCACAGGTAATGGTCATGAACCTGCTGTAATAGATCCCCATCATTCCCACCAATTCAGTTACTTCTGGCAGATCCCTCTTGTTTTGAGGTCAACAGCCATCACTGATGTCAATGTCTCACAAGCAAAATTATTTCTTTATGAATGCTGCAGATTTTCCATTAAACAATTTCCATGCATTAAGATACAGCATGAATATATCAAATGTTGCACTCTGTGAACTGTTAAATTTCTGATATGGCAAAAAAATTGTCTTGCATTAGTCAAATATTGTAATGTCACTGCTACAAACATTTTCTACCCTTGTATTCACAAGTGGATTCCATCCTGTTAAAATACATGTGTGCTCCAAATTTTGCTTGAATACTCTATACAATTCTCTTTTCGGTACGATTTGTGAATAAGTCCTAACTCCTGCACAAGCTATGTTATTTATGAGTGAAATAACTTTTCTTCTAACAGTCAGTAAGTCCTTAAAGATGAGATAATTTGATCCAGTATAAAAACAGCTCCATACATCTTCACATTTGTGCATCCTGATGCCCTATTCACCTTCCTTAATCTTACTCTGAGCAAGTATAATACTAATCAATGCTCATTATCCACATTGTAAATATTGTTAGTCTTCTGTGCATCAATTTAGATTTTAGTTTGCCATAATTATCTAGCAGTTGTTTTACCTTTATAACCACATGAACAGTGCACATCAAATGGCAAGAACCATATATTATACAACTATGGGTCTGTGAGAAGAAACCAGATAGGATCAGTTGCTTTAATAAGTGATTTTCTAATGACACATTTTTTAACCTATCTGAAAAATCTCCAAAATCTACTTCAGCAATGTCTGTTCTTTCAGTTGTTGCATAAGAACGTTTTATTAATCTCAACATTTTCACCACGTGTCATGTGCAAGTACACAATTGTTATCTAGCTGTCTTTATACTTCCACAGCTTCAGCCATGTTGTCACCCTTGATTTATCTCCTCTTTGTCATTACAGCAATGTTATGTAATATTCCCAAGGTCAACTACAAATTCTTCCTTTTACCCTACCTTCAAATAGGGTTCCTATTAAAAGACCGAAGATGCATTCTTTCAAATGCATCTTGGTCGAACTTAAAAGACTGTACCGGCAAAATATCGAAGCGGCTTTTAAGTGTATTCTTTCCCTGGGGAAGAATTTGCTTGGCTGGTTTGTTACTTTGCCATTTTCGGCACTGTAGTGTGGTCTCGGAGTTGGTATATTTAAGTAGGGGGGTGTATAATGTTTAAAGTGTTTTGTTTTTTATTTT
This sequence comes from Protopterus annectens, assembly GCF_019279795.1. NCBI lineage: Eukaryota > Metazoa > Chordata > Ceratodontiformes > Protopteridae > Protopterus > Protopterus annectens. The sequence continues at coordinate 1,075,252,899 of NC_056725.1, forward strand.
TTTTTTTTTGTTGGAACAGTGATTTTTTCCCTTGGAGAAAAATCGCTGTTCTGACGCTTCAACATTGTAAGCTTTCGCTTACGTAGGGTCGGTTAATCACTGTTCGTTTTTTTTTAAGCATTCGGTGATCTAATATAGACCCTTCAAATAGTGGTATCATTTTCTGAGACAGAATATTTTATGCTAGAATAATGTTAGCACTTCCTGTAATCTGGATATTAGATATTAAAGGAGTATTCCTTTGTTAAGTATATTCTCTGTAGCATTATACATATTAGTCAATTTATTTTTTCCTACATATTTGAATTGTCTTTCTCCCATTCTGTCTTCTTTTTAATTTTGTTCAGCATGCTCTCAGTCCTCAGATTGTTGTTTACTCATATCCTAAATTGAAAAGTTATTTGTAGTATCAAGTGTCAAATCTTCACCTTATGTGACTTTTACTAGCAGTCAGAGCATGCTTTCCAAAATGTGTTCTGTTTGCACTTTGCCCAATATTATTTTCTCATCAGCCCAGTCATTAATATATGAAACTACATTTTCATGCTGTGCCAGTCACATCAACACAGCTATCTACAGAAAGTCCTGATTTACAATAAATAGTAGCAATTAAAATATCCATCTGTTGACATCATGTGTTACATTTACACATGCACAATATTTAGTATTTTGAATTAGTTGCTTACACTTCATCAAATTGTTAATGGCATGCTCATTTAAAAATCCAGTCGCAGTGACAATCAATTATAGTAAAGATTTCTAAAGAAAACAAAGATGTCTATATCAATAATCATGAAATTCACTGAAATGTAAACAATATTCAAGCCATTGTTTAATGAAATACACTGAATTAATGTTATTTAAAGGGCAGTACTTCATAAAGTAAGTATTCTGACCTACCTTGTCAGTCTTTAGTCATGCAAATCATTCTGAAACACTAGACATTTCTTTGCAATAGCTTGTGATTTTGATGTCTCAAAGTAGCAGCTCATTTCATAACTAGTTAAGTCCCATTATAGGGATAGAATTTGTCTGCCTATAAGGTACCCTTTCTTCCAATAAACATAAAATGCAAAATCCCCATTTATTAACCAGGTAGGCCTGCTGGACACACAGTCCTTTTTCAGGGGCGGCCTAATAATAATGTCTAGTTAACTGACTTGTACAAGATCAAACATTAGGCAAATAAGGACATGGAGAATCAAACCATGTACCATAAGACGAGCCTTAACCCTGTGTGCAAACTGGCATAGTTTATCTCATTGGCCTCCTTCCAGAAATTAAAAAAAAAAAAACGCACAAGAGAAAACCATCCCAGAAGATTAAAGTCCCTACAATTCATGGTAGTCTGTAGTCATATGACAGGTTAACACTGCAGTCAGTTGCTATGAGTAACCAATCGTAGATGCGTAGAATGCATAGTGTTAGGGAAAGGATATGCTTATTCATGTCTTGTGCTATATGTTTGCAAGGTAAAGATAAGACACCATGCTAATAAATGATATGACCTCTCACTTCTGGTTTATTTTTCTATTGATTTTAATAGGAAGCTGCAGGATAATTATTTGATTAGTACAATTACTCTCCAACACAAGTCTTTGTTTTACATATGTACCTAAGAATTATTTTTGAATTGCTTTCATAACAATTTTAAAATAAAACAGGAAACTTAGATTACTCAACAAGGGCAAAAGTGGTAGAACTATGCAGTGCTGAGTTATCTCATCGCACTCAGATGAAGTGTTAAGCAAAAGCACTGTAATAATATTCGATAGTTTACTTACAAATCCAGTTCATACCTATCCACATTGCTGTAAGCTGACTGTGAAGGAAGTGAGTCAGAAGCCAGTGAAATGTTTTTATTTAATTGGTTTAGTAGGATAAAATACTGGTCACAGTAAGTCATCTGCAGGCACAGTCTGGGTATACATCAAAGTAGGTTTTAGACTGAAGGGCTAGAGTATGAGAAATCTCTGTCAGCAAAGACAGGTGAGTAAGGAGGAATGACCACTGCATCAGAGTGGATTCAGAAGATCTGAGACACCTAGAGTGTTGGTTGATAGAAATGAGTCAACACAGAGAACCTTATAATGGAATATCCAAATTAGAAGAGTAAGTCCTTGAGCAATAGGAAGCTGGTGGCTTGACTGTGTGACAAAGAGGAAGATTCCTGCCTGCCCCAACAATGAAGTAGCAAATCTGATATTGCATTGTTTGGAGGTTTTTTTTTTTTTTGCTGAGGTAGAGCCAACAGTGAGAAGGAAGTACTCAAGAAGGGGAAAAGTACTCATTTGTCAATAGCAAGCATGCTCTACTTCACTAGTGGGCTAGTTACACTGTTTTATTTATAGGAAACTGATGTAATTTTAAGAATATAAGCATGGGGAAATGAACAATGTGAAAGGCTAGAGCCCAAAAATATTTTGTGGCCTGTATGGTATTTAGTGGACCACCATCAGGATCAGTAAGCTTCTGCTTATAATGGCATTTAAAAGCAATGTTTTGAATTTGATTTCTTTTTAATTAGTTATTGATAGGACTTGCCTCATTCATTCAAATGATGTACTTTCTGTAATATACAATATGTACTAATGTCTTCTATATACTTAAAATGTGCTTACCTGAGGCCAATGTCAGCAGCTAAGAAAGAAATGTGTAAACATTTATTTGCAGTTACTGTCTGAAGATGTTCCACAAAATGAATTTATGTTGTTTATTTATTTTTGGTATATTCAGGTCTAATGTTAACACATACAGTACTGATTTATGATTTTTGATGCTGCTTAATGAGTTTTACCTTCAGTTGATACAGAATATTCCTAATATGAACTGTAGTTATATGAGAGCTTTTCTTTTGCAATCTGTGCTGAAAGATGAGCTCTGCTTCTTTGGAATTTCCAGTTAACAAATGCAAGTATTTTAGAAATCCAAATGTATTTCTATACATTTTTATATATTGAAGACAGTCCTGGAGGAATGATTCTTTAAGTGCTGGTTGTACTTTTGGAAGGAATGCATACATCATACAGGATTAAATAACTTTAGTGGGAAGGATTCCCTCAAGCCTAAGTAGTATTCAGAACTCATACACCTTGAGGTAGGGGGAGTAATACACTGGCTTCCTATATGAGTTGATAGTATCCATTTCTGAATTAGCTGTCATATGATATGCAGGGGTAAAATCAATGGTTAAAAGAAAGGGAGGAGGAACTAATGAAGAATGTCTCAGACTAAGTCAATTACATTTTAAGCAAGGACTTTAGGGAGGGTTGTCTGAAGGTCTACTGATGTAGTCTAGAGAAATAAGGGGAAAGACCTGTTGATTAGGGACTGTGAAGTGAAGCAAAGATGTATGCATGAGATAGAATGGGAGTGGGTCATTCATGGGGAGTGAGAAGGAGAGGATGGTTTCTAAATGGCAGTATGAATCCATCAGGATGTGGGTACCAGCAAAGACTTGTAAGTGTAAGAAGAAGACACAGGAAACACGGTTTGTTATTGTTCTGCTAAATCAGAACCAAAAACTGTAGTTTCCTGCACCAAAGTCTCTCCACCAATAAAGCATGAAGCAAATCCAAAAAACAGTAGTAGGAGACACCAAGGCGAATAAAAAAGGTAGAAATTTTTATTTAAAATAAATAAAAGTGCACATTGAGCACTTTCAGGCAAACATGCCCTTCTTCAGATAATAATCAACAGTTAAAAAACAACATTTAAATAGTAAGACAGCCAAAGAAAACCTAGTAAATTACCCTCCTTTTTCTTAGCAAAGGTTTTAAAGGAACAGCTGTATTCAAACCAGGGCTCCTATCAGCCCCTAGTTTAATTACCAATTTTGTTTCATTGCACTCAGTTTCATTATATTCCTCACCCCCTCTAACGTTTTTGTGAATCATTTGCATTCTCCATGTCCATGACGGACATGCTGTGTCGAGAACCCAGAGATACTTCTTGCAAGACTTGGAAAACAGGGTGCTTGGGAACTTTCCCATGCTGTCATTGCAAGGCCTGTGATTACATCAACAAGGACAACTTTTTTATATACCCTAGAACAGGTCAGACATATTTCTTGAAGGAGTATGCTGCCTGTAGGAGTAAGAATGTTGTATATATATAGCTATATGCCAATTGTGTGATTCATTTTATGTTGGCAAGACCAATTGTATGCTTAAGAACAGAATATTTGGTCATTTATTTGATATTAGACATCATGATGCATGCAATGCATTAGCACAACATATAGGGGAACATGAAGGTCATCATTTTACGTTTATGGTTTTGCAAGTGATTCACAAACACATTAGAGGGGGTGATTTATCTAATGAAACTGAGTGTAATGAAACAAAATGGATAATTAAACTAGGGGCTGATAGGAGCCCTGGTTTGAATACAGCTGTTCCTTTAAAACCTTTGCTCAGAAAAAGGAGGGTAATTTACTAGGTTTTCATTGGCTGTCTTACTATTTAAATGTTGTTTTTTAACTGTTGAGTATTATCTGAGGAAGGGCATGTTTGGCTGAAAGCACTCATTGTGCACTTTTATTTATTTTAAATAAACGTTTCTACATTTTTTTACTCACCTTGGTGTCTCCTACTACTGTTTTTTGGATTTATTGTTCTGCTAACAAACTAAAAGGGAGACCAGATGGTTTAAGGGAAAGATTTTGACAATTTTAGGGAATTGGGTTTGATGGCAAATACATACACTAGGCTATTCTCACAATGGTGCAAAACACAGATGCTCGTGTTAAAGGTAGATATCTTGTACAGACTGTAATGAAAGGAAGCAAGAAGGGATTAGAATATAGTGTAAGAGGACATGATATTTATAGAATAATGATGGCGAATGTGGGAGGAGGGTGAATTAAGAGGAAGACAGGCAGAAAATGTGTTGTGAATTTATTGCAAGAAGTTAAACATAAAAAAAGATTGTCAAAATTGGGAAGTGAGTGTGAGTAATTAGTGGACTAATTGAAATAACTTGTGGGCAAATAGTGGTACTTGTTATGACTAGAAGGAGATTAGAAGTTGTTAAAGTTATGAGGGTGAGCAAGTATGAAATCTGCCACCTTGGAGATATGGAGAATTAATATTGATTACAGATGCAATGAAGATGATACATAACTTTTTGAAAACATATAATTAAATATTGGGTATTAAGAGAGATACTGCAGATGGGTAATTAGTGTGGGATAAATTTAGTATCACTATATCTTTTGTTATACTGAAAGTTCAAAAGGAAGAAATGCCACTGTACAGCAATGTGAGATTTATTAAAGACAGAAGATATTGGAAGATCATGGAGGAATAACCTAATATCTAAAATTTGCATTTGGCCAGTGTAGCCAGTTTTCTTTTATGAGGGACTTGGAAAAGTAAGGGAGAATAAAAGATATGTTTTTGGGTGAATGAGAACATTGTGACATCAATTAGCATATGCAGCAGTGGGGAATCGTTCATTTGAATCATGAGCATATGCTATAAGATACAGGTAATGTTTAGACTGGCAAGCAAGAGAGGAGTTAAAAATTTCAAAAGGGTTTGTGTTTGGGAAGATGACTAGACATAACCTGAATCAACAAGAAATGCGGACAGTGTTCTGTAAACCTGAAACAAAGTCCATCAAATTTAGAGGGCTGTTTGTAGGACCCCACTACCTCCTTAAGATGGAAGTTATCATAAAGTATGTTAAAGACAGAAGCTAATTTGCAGAGAAATGGCCAAAGTATAAGGAAGCTGATGGACATGTGAGGGAAATAGATGGAATTTTCATGCCACTTAAACAAAAAAAAATTCTGAAATGGCTGCCTAATATAATGTGACAAAACCAGCAATCTTCTGATGTGATGTTTACAGAAATAGTCCTCAGAGTTGCAGCAGGAGTTGGAAAGGAAGACGGACTCTTTCATTGGAAACTGAAGGAAAAGAAAAACGGCATCCAAATATTTGAACTGTAATATGAGAAGTGGAAATATGTGCTTTGTAAGGAAGTGCCTCAGTGGAAGTCATGATTGCACTAGTTTCTAAAATTATTTAAAAGTAGAAGGATTTAGGGCTATAACAGGAAGTCAGAGATAGAGAAAAAAGGGTATCTAAGTGTCTCAGCAGTAGAACACATGAAGAAAGCAATACGGTTTCAGATAAGAATATATCATAGAAGAAGATAAAGTTTTGAATTAAGATCATTGAAGGCAAGAGCAAAAATCTGAATGAGAATGGGTTTCAAAGTTATTTTATAAGTCTATTGGTGGGTATGAGTTGTTGTGGCTCCCTTTGAAAGAGATTTTCATTGAGACATAACAAGAGCATAATCTTTTACAGTTCTTTCCCCAAGGGCAAAGTAATAGCACTGTCAAAGTGCAAGCAAAAACAAATGTGGCATGAGCAAAATTACAAGGAGAACTATGCACAGTTCTAAACTTAAATAAATTAATCAGAGCCCAGATAATAAACATGATGTCCTCTATCTGTAAAAGAAAAAATAAATTCTGCAGTCAGTGCTGTTGCACTATGCAAACATACACTGAGTACACATTGATGTGTGGTCAGGATTATTTTCCTGTAATGCATAGAAAGATAGGTGGCCTGCAGGATTCATTTGTGAAAACCTCTGGGTAAAAGCCATAGAAGTAAAATGTGAATAGTGTTACTCATATGGGATGGTATATGACTGTTAGAAATTCCAGCCTAGAAAAATCTAATTTGGAGCACATTAATGTGGTTATACTGAGTTCCAGGAGTCTTGATAAAAAAAGCCAGAACTTGAGTTGTTTGTGTAGTTTGAATGCATTCATATATGCATAGTTACTCACACACAGTTTCCAAGCGATGAAAGCATTCCTTCAATTCCTGGTTTTGGAGCCTATCCTGTCTTCATTCCTTTGGTTACTGTGGGACTGTATCAGTGTCTGTCAATTTCATCATCACCTCACAACTGATTCCTTGGGTTACCACATTTGAAGTCGATACTCAAGTCACCCTGTACAACAGTAATTGTCACTTCAAAACTCTCTTTCTCTGTCTAACCACAAAATTTATCTCAATTCCTTAGGCGAAACTCTTATTACATCCAACATATTTCCATCTGGGGACTTATACAATCCATCAATTAACTGGCTGAACTATACTGCAGATGATTGGCATGGCCAACCCTTCCTTGACATTATAAATGCTAATTTCCATGTGCAAATAGATAACCATCATACTAGGACCCAAACACCCTTGATCTTGTCCTCACAAATGTGGGCACTTCCTGCACATCTCCATATGCATCCTCTTCCCTCATTAATTCAGACCATTAATCAGTGACTCTTTCCTTTAAAGTTAATGGTACTTCCTCTGCAAATACCTTTGTTTAGTGAATTCTCAAAAGTAAACCTTCCTTAAGATCATAATTAAGCAAACTTGTAATGAGCTTAGGGGGTGCCATTAAAAAGCTCAAAGCTGCGTATGACCTCAAAGTAAGAAGTGATATTAATACTTGTTATGAATTTAAGAACTAAACCAACCAAGCAATATTCAGTGTTAGTTCACAATAGCACTGCTCACTCTCATCCAAAGGGAATATCCTCACTGACAAGTTAAGAGCAATTTTACTCTACAATAAATTATAACTATTCCACAAACTCCACAGTTCTAGCCCCCTTATAGTTAGTATATAGCAAGTCAACTCAGCCCTTGTAAAAGCCTTCCTAAAAGCTAAAAGCACCTTATCCTTAGACCATGATAACATATTATTTGTCTGATTATCTGTACCAAGTACAGCCTCCTTAACCTCTTTATGCTAAACCTCTCCACTGGTTAAATTCGAAATGCCTGGAAAACAGCCATTGCAATGTCATTATACAAAGGTGGCCCAAACACGGATCCAGATATAGACCGGTTACAATATCCTTATATATAAAGGTATGGCAATTATCTCAGATCTCATTAATTTGAACATTGAAAATTACTTATCCTTTAAATTTCATCAAGTCAGTTTTGTCTTTAACTTCACAAATTTCTTTGGAGAAGTCAGGAAAGCAGTGGATAGGAATTATGCAGTATATACAGCATCAGTGACATGGCCAAGGTCTTTGACACTGTTCCACGTACAGGCATCACTGTTCCATGTGCAGACATTACTGACAGACCTGGGAAACTGAAAATAAATCCTTATATTGTGTTGTGGATTGCGTTTTTCAGACAGGAAACATGATTAAAGTGACAGGTGCTATTTCTGAAAGCAAAAAAAAAAAATTAACTGTGATGTATTACATGCTTCAGTGTTGGACTACATCTGTTTCACAGAAAAGTAAACCAGGACTCATGCAATATGATAGTCTAAGTTTGTTGATGACTGTAAATTAGTTGTGATTATATTCTCATTTGATTCACAATTCCTTCAGCATGAGTAAGACTATGTTAATATCTGGTGTGAGGGCAGTGGTAAAAATGTTTCCAGATTATACCATTCAGACAACATGACTTGCATGTCAGATAATGTCATAAGGTACTCTTGTTCAGAATTCCTTATCTTTTGACCATAATCTCTCTGCAGTCATTCAGAAAGTATCCCATCGGGCTCATTTCATTTTGAAAGTCTTACCTCACCTTTAATCATCTTTCAGCAAACCCATTATTTATTACAATTTCCCTTCACCAGCATTTGCCTGAAAGTATCACTCAATGTGATTCCTAATTAAAATGATCAATGGCCAAATGACCATCAGTTTTCTGTGCAGTCTGACAGCACTGTCTGTATTCATTCTCTTACAGACACCTTAATGATGATTTGTATCCAGCCTTTCAGGCCATGAGATATCTGACCTTGCTTGACCTTCTATTCCTTTGTAGAAAATTGGTTCCTCAAATGGCCAGTTAAAGGAACTAACCCTTCATCAGTGCATGAATACCAAATGTTAGCGTGATAAAGTCATATTCGAATGAGCTCCCCACCTATGGGGCAAACCTCCACTGGATGTAAAGCATACTATGATCTTTGTCATCTTCAAAGTAAACCTAGATAAATGGATGAGAAGCTGCATGCCCCCCATCTGTCTTGCATTATTCTCTTTGAGGATGGCGGGAACCCATATCATTATGTTTTATTGGCAAGGCTTTTAAAGGTCTCTAGACTGTTTTCCTAATACTTAGTGATAAACCTATGAACATACAGTCTTTCACTAATCCTGCTTATCTTGCTCTCAGTGCTATTATGATCATCTGTTCTAGATATCACAATGAAGAAAGTGAGCTGTGAGTCTTGGTTTCTATTCCTATAAAAATTGATATTCTGAAATATTTTCTAGAAAAATACAGCACTGATTATCTGTAAATTGCTATGATATACCACTATTTATAAACTACAAGAAAAAATAATATTAACTATACTTATTCACTGATTTCATATAGCAGCACTATGACTATAGAGCCTAAATGTTGATTTTCTATACTTATGAGGGGAAAATCCATTTTTGGTACTTTCTGTTATGTCATCTTGGCTATTATTACATATGACAGTGTAGATATTTTATACTAGATTGTATTACACACATCAGTGTCCCTAATGCACAGCTATGATTACCTTATTGTCTAATGCATAATATGTGTGTTTAATACATTTTGTAGGATTAAGTAGCAATTAACAACTGGCAGCATGATAACCTCTATCGCCACCCATAATCCTTCTGCAGATAGTCTCCTTTCAGTCTGTAAACAGACTATATGGACCATGCATTCCAAACATGTTTGCTTCCTTTACACGTGAAAACAAGTCTTCAGATGAGCAATAAGCATAAACTTAAAAACAGAGAAAACATAGTAAACGTGACTTTTCCTTATATTGCTTCCATGAAGTAAGCATGCCACCAACTTCTGATCATATCTACCATTTCTATTACAGTTGCTTCTTGTCAAGGAGTTACAGAACTGCCACTTACATTGCAATTCACTTATTTAGACTCCAGGATGGTAGAGCTATGGCAAGAACAGAAACATGTACAAAGGTATGATAGTATAATGCTCTCAGAGTTTAAAAATGTTTGTGTGTGTGTGTGTGTGTGTGTGTGTGTGTGTGTGTGTGTGTGTGTGTGTGTGTGTGTGTGTGTGTGTGTGTGTGTGCATGCGTGCATGTGATTAAACTGTCTTATGTTTTTTCCAGGATGATAAATCTTTGTCCCCACCCAAAATATGTCATCACGAATTGTAATCTCACACAAACACATTAGCTTCATCTCCTACATTATTTTATTACATTCCTTCAATAATATAGGAAAACCTTTACAAGTCCCAAAGCTAATTTCATGACTATCCCCTTGGACATGCAACTACTACGAAAACAATACCACCTAAGACAGTTATGCATTCTATGTCATGCTCTAGTTTTCTTGGTTTTGCCATTGACATTTTCCTACTAAGAAGGAATGGTAGATGTTCCCCACTGGCATGAGTAATTTTCCACCATTTAACATAACTCAGATGTTACCTAATTAAAAAAAAACATTCCTTGTAATTGTGGAACTACCCCAGTCAACAAAACGTAAGCACAGTAAATAAGCAAAGAAAGAAAACTATATTTTGACTAAAACTTCTGAGATGTACAAGAGAACAAGTTATCAATGATGTGTTATTATAACTACTATGACATTTTTATAGTGTTTTCCTCACTCTGTTACATGTAAATAACTGTCTCAAACCAAATACTATATTTGTTGCAAATCCTGTAAGTATCAGTCAGATCCACAGAACCACTGTTGTTTCAGTAAATACTATTTCCTAATGCTTTTCTAATCTGTTATACTTAAATGTTTATATATGTTTGTTAGTGACATTAAGTTTGCTTTAGGTGATAAGCTCTCTGCTAAGTATTGTTTGAAAGCTGAGGAGTATTACAAATATCCCTGACAAAGTACAGTTGTGTACACTTACCATAAATGTAGATGTTCGAGTGTATTCACTGTTGCAGTCATTACATTTGGGTAATCTGCTTGCAGGTTGCCCTCAGTCGGCCTGATTAACAAAGTCTTGGGACCTGCGTTGGTTGCTGTCCCTTCTTCCATGATGTCAGGTCGTCAGGTGCATAAAACATGCAGCTGACGCCATTACATCAGTTTTTCTTGCCCCAGATGTCAGGTGCCCCCCAAATAGGGAGCAATTAATCATAAAAACACAAAGGTATACCTCCAACAAAAAAGCAAATACACCAAAAAGGCTTTTAAGCATAGTAAAGGAAAGTAGAGGTGTAGCCAAAAGAAGTTAGGGGGCAGGAGGAAGGGTAACCAGGACTGCAACAGTGAATACACTCAAACATCTAAATTTATGGTAAGTGTACACAACTGTACTATGTTCTTAGTGTATCACTGTTGCAGTCATTACATTTGAGTAGATTCCCAAAACTATGGTTGGGAGGAGGAATTTAGATAGCATTAGGACCAGCTATAAGGCCCTGCAAGACTGCAGTGGCAAAGCCAGCTTTGGATTTAGATACAATTGACAAATGATAATGCTTGGTGAAAGTATGTACATAACTCCAGCTAGCAGCTTCTAGGCTGTCCCTGGTAGGAACGCCTCTGAGAAAGGCTGTAGAAGTAGATGCAGCCCTGGTGGAGTGAGATCTGATCCCCTGGGGGATAGGTTTTCCATGGTGATTATAGCAGAAATGAATGCAATGGCTTATCCATTTAGAAATGGTTTGTTTTGAAATAGCCTTCCCCTCTGCCCCCGCAGCAAATGCTACCAGCAGTTCAGATTTTATTTGAGGTTTAGTCCTGTCCAAGTAGAATCTAAGTTGTCTGTGCACATCCAAGGTATGCAGAATCTGTTCCCCTTTGTTCTGTGGATTTGTAAAGAAAATTGGCAAATGAATGGACTGATTAAGAGCCACACAAGATACCACCTTGGGCATGAAGGATGGATTGGTTCTGAGTGACACCCTGTCCGCATGAAAGATGATGAAAGGCTCCACTGCCATAAGGGCCTGTAATTCAGATACCCTTCTAGCTGAAGTGATTGCTAAAAGGAAAGCAGTTTTCCAATAAATAAATTTTACGTCTGCAGTAGCAGCTGGCTCGAAAGGAGGTAGAGTGAGTTTCTCCAATACAAAGTTAAGGTCCCAGGCTGGGGTTGGAGCTCTCCTGGGTGGTCTCAAATGTTTGGCCCCTCTGAGGTACTGCTTGAGCAGTGGATGAGAGAAGAAGGGAGGTTCTGTGTTATAATGAGTGGAAATGGCTGAGGCGTGGATTTTAATGGAGGAAAAAGACAGGCCCTTGTGAAGCATCTCAGTTAAGTATTGTAAAATCTGAGGTAAATTGGGTGCTGCTGTGCTCATCCCTTGAGAATGGTTCCAGGCACAGAATCTTTTACATTTTTCACCATAAGATTTTCTAGTACTAGGCCTCCTTGTCTCTAAGATATCATCCATCACAGGTTTGCTGAGGGGTGGTAAGGGAGAGTTCAAGTAATTAGCCAGGCTGGAAGGTTCAGTGTTGGAAGTTGAGGGTGCAGAATCTGGTTCTCCTGCTGAGACAGTAGGGAAGGAGTCTGAGGCAGGTGCCAGGGAGATAACTGTGACACATTGTGCAGGAGGGGGTACCAGTGTTGGCGTGGCCAGTCTGGAGCAATCAAAATCATCCTTGGTTTGTCCTATTTGACTTTTAGTAGTACTTTGGAGAGCAGAGGCAGTGGGGGAAGGCATAGACTGATAAGTTTTTCCAGCTGAAGGACAGAGCATCCACTTTCCAGGCTTGTTTGTGGGGAGTCCTTGTGCAAAATTTGTCCAATTGGCAGTTCTGGGGGGAGGCAAACAGGTCTATATCTGGACTCCCCCATTCACTTGTCAACATGTTGAAAATCCTTGGTTCCGGTTTCCACTCATGTGGGTCTGTGAGGCTTCTGCTTAGTCCATCTGCCAGTGTATTTAATTTTCCTGGCAGGAATTGAGCTTGTAGGTGCACTTGGTAGTTCAAAGCTGTGTTCCACAATGCCATGGCTAGTCTGCAGAGGGGGTAAGAATGTGTACCCCCTTGCTTGTTTATGTACCACATAACTGTGGTGTTGTCCATCTTTACCATTAGTTGTCCTGGAATAATGCAGTCCTTGAAGGCTGTCAGAGCATTCTGTACAGCTAACATTTCTTTTTGATTGATATGCAGGTGCATTTGACTTGGTTTCCATTTGCCCTGAATGCACTTCCCTGCCAGGTGATCCCCTCATGCATAGTCTGATGCATCTGTTGTCAGGGTTTGGGTGGCAGGTGGTGGTGTGAAAGGTAGTCCCTTGTTTTGGTGGCAGGACTCTGCCCACCAAAGGAACTCTAGGCATAGGCAAGGTATGATAGAAATCATTGTTTCTAGGCTGTGAGAATGTTGACTCCATAGGCTTTTTAGATACCACTGTAGTTTCCTCATATGCAGTCTTGCATATGGAATTAGAAGAATGCAGGATGCCATGAACCCCAAGGCTTGCAGTATTTGTCTTGCAGATAGCAGGGTTTTTGTGGCCACTTGTTTCAAGTAGATTGTCAGATGAATTCGCTTTTCTGGCATGAGGTAAGCCATTTGGGAAGTTGTATTCAAGCTTGCTCCCTGGCAGGGTACCAGTTGTGATTTCTTTTCATTTATGGTGTACCCCAGACAAGTTAGAACCCTTTTTACAAATGCCAGATGATTCAAAAGTATGTCCTGGCTTTCTGCCTGAATTAGACAATTGTCCAGGTATGGGTATATTTGAATACTTCTTTGCCTGCAAAATGCAATAACTGGAGCTAGGCACTTTGTGAATACCCTGGGAGCAGTAGATAAGCCAAAGGGCAGTGCAGAGAGAGCCTGCTTTGAAGCGTAGGTATCATCTGCAAAATTCCCTGATTGGGATGTGCAGTTATGCTTCTTTTAAATCTAGTGTTGCCAGCCAGGCGTCTTTGCCTAGCACAGGTAGTAATTGGTGAAGAGTCAGCATCTTGAATTTTGGAATCTCCAGAAAGGTGTTTAGAATAGACAGGTCCAGGGTTGGACACCATGATTTGTCTTTTCTGGGTACCAGGAAAAGTCTGGAGTAGATTTCATCTTCTGGTACCAGTTGAATAGCCCCTATGCTTAAGAGTGAAAGTACTTGTTTTTGAGCCTCTGCCCACTGATTTGGGGGTAGGTCCAGCCACCCACTTGGTGTTGGCAACGTGTGGAAGTGAAATCTGTAAGCACGGGACACTATATTTAAAACCCATTTGTCCTTGGTAATGAGTTCCCAGTTCTTTGCATGAAGAGCAATCTTTCCCCCCAATGGGGCAGTCAGACGATAAGTGCTTGGAAATTTTAAAAGGAAGTCATTGAGACAGTTTACCATAGGGGGTGTTTTGTTATTCCCAGACTTGGAAGTGGAGACCCCCCCACTGCTTAGTTCTGTGAATTCCCTGGGACTGAAACTTGGGGTTTTTGCTGTGTGCTCTACAGTTGACCTACTACATTTTGCACTGTTATAAAGCTTTTTTATTGTTTCACTGCATTTATGTACTGTTGTATACTGTTTTAATTGTATTTTTCATTGCTAATTGCATGTTTACTGAATTACTTAACTGTAAACTGCTTTTTCATACTGAGAGTAGTATTTTCTGTTTGTGAGTGCTCTATCCGAGCTTTTCTGTGCATTTTTGATTTTTTAGGTTTCTGTGTTCTACAGCTAGGAACTGTAATAGTGTGCATTACTATAATTGTCTGTTTACAGTTAAAAACATTCTCTAGAGTCTGCTCCTTGATATGTTTAAAACTTTCATTTAGTGGGTACAGCTAGGAACTGTAATTTTTCCCACTCACCCTCCCTAGTGTTGTGCGTTCTTATACTTGGTGGCGTTGCAGTTGCCCACCCATACTATATATTTGATCTGTGACACTCCTCCCAGTCTAGTGTCATTAGTTCATTCAATCTAATAGAGAACATTTGTGAAGGCCAACCCACTCAGATTCTTAACGTTGAATTAACTTCTGTTCCAGCTTTCTCCATTTCCACTTTTACTGGAAAAAAAAAATTCTAAGCTTGCCTCCCCCCTTTCCTGTGGCAGGTCTTGTCCAGATATGGATTTGCTGTGTCCAGGACTGTTTGTGAGCTCTAAGCCCCCCCCCCCCACTCTTAACTAGGGTTAAATTATTCATGGCACCATAAAGTCTGTTTTTCAAAATTTCCCTTACAACTAGCCAGCTTTTTAGTTTTAGCACTCAAATCTGTTTCTTTGAGCTCAGCACTTGTTCAGAACTCATTGTAAGCACTAAATAAGTTACAAATTACTACAGCACTCAACTTTCCTCACTTGTCTAGAGGAAAACAGTTTTTAGTACTTAATAAATAAGCACCTATTCAGGCATGTCTAAAGGTCAGCTCCCGGTGTTTTCTCCTGTCTACCTGATGAATCTGGGCATCTTGGGACAATGCAGCAATTGCCTCATTTACACAGACAACCCTCTCCTCCTACCACCCAACAATACGACCTGTGAGAGAAGCACTTATATAGCTAAACTGGAAGCAAAGCTCTCTTCACCAAAGACTGGCCAAGACAGTCGAGAGGAGAAGCTAAAAACTTGCACCACACCACAATCATCACATAGTCCCTCAAAACCTACACCACCAAAACACACACACAGAAGCAGAAAAAACACACCTACATTCATGGAGGCTCTCAGTACAAATCTGCCCAAACAACAGAGGCCTCCAAAGCAGAAATGCAAGCAACCTCCACCCCACAACACAACCCAAATGACACATAGCCCACATACCCAGTGTGCCACTCAACTACAGCCCATAAGGCATAACGTACCCAACACTCTAGTCATAGGTGACTCTATAGTCAGGCACACTGATGTTCCACTCACCAGGCTAAACAAGGAAAACGTTACTGTCAAATGCCTGTCAGGTGCCAGGATACGCCACATAATTCCCGCACTCAGGTCACTCCACAACACGTACAAATATGACTCTGTCATTGTCCATCTTGGTGTGAATGACCTGAGACGTACCTTCCTGGAATACATGAAAAGAGACATAGAGGAGCTCTCCGATCTTGTAGCCCAGGCAGGCATGACCCTAGCCCTGAGTAGCATCCTGCCATCACCCAGAATGATACCACAGTACAAGGAAAAAAATGATTGACTTTAACAATTGGCTAAGCTTCTGGTGTCATTCTAAGGGAATCCAGTATCTGTCTGCCTGGGATGAAATGATTGACAGACCACGCTGCTTTTCCAGAGATGGCCTGCACCTGTCGCCCTTGGGATTCCGGATACTGGCAAAGGCTCTTACCACCCCTATAGTGCCTTTTTTAGGCAAGGTTCAAATGACAAATTCACCACCGTAACAGGTACAAGCAAGCAAAAATCTGAGGGTAATGCTACTCAATGCTAGAAGTCTAAACCTCAAAATGCACTCACTCGAGGCACTCCTTAAAATGGAGAACATTGACATCTGTGCAGTAACAGAGATCTGGTTCAAAGCTCCTGAGAGCACCCCTGCATTACCAGGCTATAATTCATACCACACCTTTTGGCCACCAAACCCGGACGGAAACACTAAAGGTGGGGGCATGTCCATATTCATTAAGGATATCCACACATCCAAGCTAGTTGCTCAGCATAATGCATCCAAGATTATCCAAGTTCAACTAACTCTGGGCAAAACCGCAATCCAGATTGTAGCTTGCTACAGACCCCCCCACCATGCCCCAGGATTCCCACTCCTCTTTTCTTGATACACTGGAAAATATTAAGGTGCAACTCAACACTATAATAATGGGTGATTTCAACTACCCTACCATTAACTGGAAAAACTACTCATGTACCAACTCTTTTGCACAACGTTTTCTGGAAATCATCAATTCCAGCGCCTTGGATCAACTTATCCACACCCCCACCAGGGGCAGCAATATCCTAAACCTGGTCATCACCAACATGGGTGACCGGTGTTTCACACCAGAGGTCAGCTCCTCGTTGGTCAGATACGACCACAAGCTAATCACCCTAGACATCCACATCCTGCTCCCACATCCCCAATTAGGAAAACAACCGTAAAAAATTTCTCCAAAGCCAACTTCCCGATTCTTAAGACAGAAGTGGCAAACCTCACGACACCCATGCAGATAGACAATAGAGGTATGACTGCTGAATCCTACACAAAAGAACTTTATAAGCACTTACATGAGTGCATGGATTGTGCTATCCCTAACAGAACCAAGATGCTATCCTCCAAAAAAAGGAAGCTAATCTGGTGGTCTTCTGCCATAAACTAACTCTACAACAGAATAAATAAACTGTTGCAAAAAAGAGTAAAATCCCACGATTGGAAGAACTCCCTGGTCAGTCTCAGTAAGATGCTGAGATCCCTCATAAAATCCTCCAAAGCTAGTTATGAAAACATAATTGCCACTGATTCTAAAGACAACCACAAAGCATTCTATAGCTATGTCAAGAATCTCAATGGCAACACTCAGATCTGCTCTGAGTTACAGCACAATGACACTAAATATACAGAACCAACTGATATTGCCAACATCCTGGCAGATAGGTTCAGTGCTAACTTTACCCCACTCTCACCCCCTAAAGGGCACATCTTTATACCAGAAGAATGCAAAGTTCCTGTAATCATGGCTGCACATGTAAAAACCTCACTCTCCAAAGCCAAGAACACAGCATCCTTCTGACCTGACAACATCCCAGGCTGCCTTCTACATGAACTACAGAATGAACTGGCACCCCATTTAAGTACCATGTTCAATCATAGAATCACCTCAGGCTTTGTGCCCATTGAATGGTGCACCATGACAGTTATCCCACTCCACAAAGGGGGGGGCCACAACAGATCCCGGCAACTATGCCCCATTAGCCTGATGAGCCTGGTCTGCAAGGCCATGGAATGTATCATCAGGGAACTCAAACAAAGACACTGGAGAACTCCAAACTCTGGACCCCGCACAGTTTGGGTTTGTAAAAGGCAGATCATTTCTCCTAAACCTGATAGACTTCTTTGAAGTAGTCGCCAAAGCCATAGATGAGGGTAAGGTGGTTCACACAGCCTATCTAGATCTCGCCATAGGCGTTCAACACCATCCCCCACTCTGGAATTATAGATAAACTCACTAAACTAGGTATAAATCCCTATGTCACAAGATTGGTTGCCAACTGGCTTACTGACAGAGCACACACTGTGAAAGTAGCAGACTCCAAATCAGACTTCAGACCAGTGGCAAGTGGAGTACCACAGGGTTCAGTCTTGGGTCCTCTCCTGTTTGGTATCTACTTGTCTGAAGTGCAGAATAACACAGAAGGTCTTTGGCTAACTAAATTTGCAGATGACTGCAAACTAGGAGCCATAATCAAAACTCCTAATGATGTGGACATCCTACAAAAGGGCCTCACTGAGACAGATGCCTCGTGTCAAAGCCATGGTCTCAAGCTCAATACCAAAAAGTGCATTGTCATCCCCTTTGGTAAAATCTCTGTACCCATGAACTACCACATAGGTGGTAGTCTACTTAACACCGAAAGTGTGATAAGAGACCTTGGGACACAGGTGGACAGTAGTCTCTCCTTTGATAATCACATCACCACAATGGTCGGGAAATCCTTCTACATGGCACACCTCATCACAAAAGGTTTTTCATCCAGGAAAAAAAGAGGTCATTGTTCCCCTCTACTCATCACTCATTAGACCTATTATAGAGTACAATGCCCCGTTTGGTATGTACCTCACAAGACATCTACAACAACTGGAAAGGCCGCAAAAATATCTCACAAAGAGGATTACTGGCCTCAAACTGATGTCTTACGCAGACCGTCTCAAAAAACTCCAACTTTACTCCGTCGCATATCGTCTACTCAGAGGCAATCTCTGCCTAATATACAAAGCTATGTGAAACCCAGAGCTGTTGGACATGATCCACTTAAAGAAATTCCAATCCCTCCGAGCTACACGCTCTAGGGACCTAAACCTTGTCACCACAATAAACAGAACATGCTGGAGGGATAGATTCCTGTCCCAGAGACTTCCCATACTCTGGAACAGACTACCTATCTATGTCAAACAGAGCTCCTCATTAGCACTCTTCAAGAAAAATCTTGATGATTGGATGGGTAATAGGAAATTTATCCCGGGGAATCACTTCTGTGGTTCTGCTTGACAGGGGCACAGGAAAATAATTTTTTTGGGTGGAGAAAGCCAGGGTACCTTTTTGGCTAGGCATGTATAGGCCCTAGGGCCAATAGCCTAGTACCTACCTATGAACCTATGAACCTATGTCTAGGTTTGGCTTGAGAAGTCCTGGAAGGGGCTGGAAAGGACCAATTCTTAGAGGGCCAGTACCTACTAAATCTAGGAGGCTGAACTTGTAAAATTCTTTAACAGTTTGCATAGATTTAGCTTTATCTTCCATATTTTTAAGAACTTCTTCGGCCTTGTTGCCAAACAGGCGGTCCTGATTTAAAGGAGCATCCAACAATTTAGCTTTAACATGATCAGGCAAAGATTGCTCCTTAAGCCAAGCATGCCTTCTAAGCACAGACCCAGTAACAGCAGCTCTGCAAGAGGCCTCTAAAGAATCAAAACCACATTGCAAAGTATGTTTTCCAGCTTGTTCTGCAGAATGCATTAAATCCTGTAAGTCTTTATTTTCCACACAGTCAGGAATCAACATAATTTTCTGTTTAAGCAGTCGAATAACATGTTGCTGATATTTTAACATATGAAATTGGAAGTTTAAAGCTCTAATTACCAAGATTGCTGAAGTATAAACCTTTTTACCCAATCTATCCAGCGCCCTGGAGTCTCTATCAGAAGGGGTAGGATTTTTAGCAGTAGAAGCCTTAATGCCCTTGGGCCCCTGTGAAATAGTGTCTGGGTCTGCAATAGGATTTTTGAAAAGGAACTTGTGGGACTCACGTACCCTGTAGTATCTGTCAGGTTTACTGGGTGCAGGAGGCAGGGAATCAGGGGCCAAAATGGATTCCGAGAAAGCATCATCAACAATGTCTAGCACAGGAGGAATAGCCAAAGGCCTATGCTGAGGTAGGAGAAGGAAATCCCTAAGCCTCTTTTTGAATCTGAAAATTCCTGGCTTTCCCAGTGAAAATGCTCCCTTAAAGCATGTAAGGTTTACCCAAAAGAGAAATCCTCAGGAGGAGAAGCAGAGGGAATAGAGTCCTCTGCATCAGATTCCTCATAAGTATGTAAGGACAAATCCAGGTCATCAGAAGAGTCAAAAAAACAGAATCCTGATCAGAAGATTCATAATCAAGCTCAGCCCTCTGCCTCTTGGGGGGGGGGGGTTGGCTACCCCTGATTAGGGTTATTAGATCTTCAGCCATTTTTATCATTTGTTTTTTAGGCATAGAGGTCTGAGCATGTGGCCTGGGCATCAGTTTTTTAGATATGGATCGAGATTTAGGCCTTAGTAATGAAGAAGGCGTTGATTTAATATGCAAGTCCATAGGCCTGAATACACCCCCAGAAGCCGGTGTCTGCACAGTGGCTCCAGACCCATCCAAGGTAGAGACATCCGCGGGTTCCATAGTTGAAGTATCTCGTGGCATTCTGGACTCCGAATGGGTCTCAGTAGAGGCCTGCGAATCAGAAGTAGCGGGTATCATGGGCTGACAAAGCACCTCACAGAGTACCAGCAAACTGGCGACTGGCTTAAGAGAAGTGTCATCGGCAGTTTTGGACCTCGGCGGCCTGTCTCTGTCTTTATCTTTGCATTTTTTCAGAATCCTGGTAGTCGGATGGCTAACCAACAACATTTCTGGATAATTAAATCGAGAACTGAAATATTTAGAGGCAAAAATATACCAACAAAGGATAGTGCACTGATTAAATAAAGCACAAAACCGACAGCAAGGTACGTCGTGGTCAGGGCCTAGGTAAGGAATACAGTACGAATGAAAATCTTTATGAGGTATTTGCTTTCCACAAGTAATGCAATTATTAACTTTTACTGACATTGGTAAGGAGCAAGAAAAAGTTTCCCCAACGAGGTACTTAGCTTTTAGTTGAAGACTTTGGTTCTGAAACTCGAAAATGAAAATTTCAGGAGTCGGCCAACCGGCACTTGCAAACTGCTTCTGCTTCGGGCACCGCACAGCAAGAAAGACTGATGTAATGGTTTCGGCTGCATGTTTTATACCCCTGACAACCTGACGTCATGGAAGAATGGACAGCAACCGATGCAGGACCCAAGACTTTGTTAATCAGGCCGACTGAGGGCAACCTGCAATCAGATTACCCAAATGTAATGACTGCAACAGTGAAAAACGAAGAACATCGAGGATGAAAGCAGCTTTAAGAGCTTAGGTGCTTTAGGAAGTAATACATAAAAAGCAGATATGATAGCTATCATATTACATTAGCGTAAACACACATCACTTTCTTCTCTGAAATATAATAGACTGTAGCTGGTAAAAGCATAATTTCCAGGTTGACATATATCAACAAGGTAATGAAAGTAGATAGTTTACTCTTTGGAGGAAAGCATGTTCTTACATGTTGCTAATAAATTATAAATATGTGTTTTATCCAGTGATGAAGCATTGCAGTATTTTACTTGAATTGACATAAATCTGCAATCTGTTCATCTTACTAAATAACCAGTCAATTAATATTCCATGTCATGAAAACTACTGCATCAGCATTTTGTACATATGAAATGGGACAGCTTAGGAACAGATCTGTAATAGAACTAGTATTTACTTCATATGCATAAAATGCAAAGCTTTTGAAAGCATTTATTGCACTTATTTGGGTAAAAAAGTAAATGTTTTTTTAGTTACTCTGCCTTCGACATACAAACAACTTTAACTTTGTAGAGGGGGTATCTTTTATGAAAGGAAATAAATGTGAATGTGCCTTCAAAGAAAATGGTTGCAAAACTGATAGAAATAGTATTAACTTCTTACATGCCATCAACTACTGATCTCTGAGACAGATAACATTCTTAGGACTGTTGTTTATCAGTTCAGTTTCCAAAGATCTCCTGGATTTTAAAGGAAAGGAAAGAAAGAAAAAAAAATTACACTGTAGGTATCCCATAACTGCTAAGAGTTGCTAAGAGTTGGTGCAGTCTAAATTTTTCTATGTCAGAGACAAATGCTAAAATTATCTATCTCCAATGAGTGAAATGTTTAACTACCGTCCAGTTTCAGGGCAGTAGCAGAGAAGTGAATGCTGAGAAATGCAGTATTGCATATAATACAACCAATGACATCACTTCTACCTCGGTACAACATGCACAGCTGCTGCTGTTCCAGCTAGGATTAGCAAGCACTGTCAATGTTCACTGTCACATTTCCTGGTTAATGAGATACATCTTAGGAATAAGGAACAAGTTGTGTAAATAAACACAAATATATTCAATTATGTTGCATGGATGAAAAACACCTGTGCCCTTACAAATAGAATAACAGAAACCCAACAAAATCAGCTAAAGCAATGCAAGTTTCTGCTATACAGAGATTTTAGTTCAGAATTATGGCTGGAGAAATAGTTTTAAGGAACTATAAGACTAATTAAAAAAGATTTCAAGTAGATTACTGATGAAAACTAATGATTGCTATGTGAACATGATAGTTGCAGTGAGTTCCTATGAAGCTACTTGCCCCATCTTCCCAGATATTTCACTATCTATCCCACCATCCCATGAATTCCTGTCTTTCTTTACCATCTACCAATGTATCCCACATGTCACAGTAAGAACTCCAAACGTCAGCTGTTAAAAAAATGAGTGTTAATGATCCCATGGCAGCTGCCAAAACAGTAGAAGAATGTAGATGGTGTCACTGCCAAATTCCTCAGTGCAGTATATATACTATCTTGGGATGCTCTTGAAAGCAACCCGTAAATCTAATATGACTCATGCCTCAGCAATAAATAAATACATGTGTATATACATTCATGTATACACAAATAAATAAATAACTGAAAGAAATGATGCCTCCTCACTAAATCTTTTCTTAAAGAATGCATACATAAATGGAGCAACATCTTTTTCATAATCTGTACTCTCCTTTCTTGTCATTTATGCAACTTTCTGCACAAAATTTAACAATGTGAAAATCATTTTACTGTAAGGATTCCAGAATCAAAGACAGTTTTCATATATTAAATTACTAGTATGAAAACGGTCTTCAGTTTTGGAATCCATACAATAAAATGAACATCACACCTGACAGGAAGGAATCAAATTAATCTGCCTTACTAGCAACCAAGTAAACCCATATTGCACAAGGATGCAATGTATAGGCAAAGAACTGGTGTGTGGAAACACACAATACCCTACATGAGTAGCAGTAGTTGGGATCACAAGTAGCAAATAGGCGGCAGCAAAGTTTAGGGAGATGGGTAGTCTACAATGTCACCAGACTGGCTCATTTCCTAACACTCCACTCTCACCTCTATGGGAAATGAATAAATTGACTATGCCTTCCAACAGGGAAGGAATGGGTGGCATAGCTCTTCCCTATCCATTATGGCTGGACTCTAAACGGGAAAGAATAATCTGATTTGATGCAAACAGTAGAGCTATGGGGAGAGAGATAAATGAATAAATAAATAAATAAATGTCATGGAATACAATACAAAAAGAAGATAAATGAAAACCAGAGGAGTACTTTGACTTTGGTCATTGATGAAAACATTCTGCAACTTGCCTTAATAAAGTCCTATTTGTTTAATCTTGCTTTTTTCTTTGGAGTGCCCCAAAAAGATTGAGTGTTCAAAAATAGCGCACATGGTAAATAGAATTAGCCATTTGTGTGGAATTCAGGAGTTATAGTCAGACTGTGGCCTCTGCATTATGAGGACATGGCCCTACACCTTGAAGGGAAAGTGTGGTCTCAGAATAAAATAAAGCTGTCAGAAGTGTTTCTTTTTAGGGATGGTCCATAATCCCTTTCTTTCTTGTTTTCCCTTTGCAGTCTATCTTGCTCTAAATAATTCTAACCATTGTATCTATTATGATCTAATTTTTACATTTTTGTCATCATTATTATTTTATACATCTCCATCCAAAAGTATTTTAAGGGAGAGTTTGTTGATATTATGTGCCTCTTGACTGAGATCTTCAGAACAGTGAGGAAAAACTATAAATATGTGTGAGCAGTATTATACTAAGTCCAAGTCTGTGATACCAAAGAATATACCTCCTACACTACTATCCAGTAAACATAAGTAACTGGGGTATGGGTGTACACCCCCTCCATATCTAAGGGTGCAGAGCACAGAGGATGAGTCATCTTACAAAATTGATTAATACTGTAACAGGACATTAGTGATTGATAGTAATATTGCCTGAATTCCAGTTCATTTTTCTCAATTGCAAAACTGTAATTTTTGGGATAAGGGACCTTTATTAAAATGTGTTTGTCTTATGTTTTCTGTTTTAGAAGGGATTTTAACCTGCAAAACTAATTGTGTTTGTGTCAAGTTGTGTTTCTCTGCTGTGACTCAAATTCACATTCTTCTCAGACATTGAGATATACCATCAAGTACAGCTAACTTCTGGAAAAAAATTACAGAACATTTTCATCTTGTTTTCTTGCTGTGACATACCAGTAATTTAACATGAAAGTCGTGAGTTGGTATGCAAGATACCACTTCAGTTACATTCTAGTGGTATTACATCATTCTTAATTGCAATTGCAGAGTGTATTTTCAGTTTTCCTGTATTGCTTTAATAGACCACTTCAATCAATCTACCTTTTTAAATACAAATGCCTTTCAAGATTTCATTATAATATTGTAGGATAACTTGAGTTAACAAGTCTTACTAAAAAACAGAATAAAACTCTTAAAAATGTTCACAAGCTTCTGTATGTTTTTAGTAAATTGTAACTGCATACCAGTAGTAGAAGTTAACAACCATGCTATTTAAAATGTTAAGCATACATTGAGCAATAAATTGTTTGCTGCTTTTAATTAATCTTTCATAAAAGTAAATTTTTTGTGTTTGTGGTGGTATTTTTGTGAGCAACTCCTGCAACATGAGACCAAATAACGCCAGAGTGACCAGTTTATTCAAACATCTAAATAATAAGTAATATACAGCATATATTCTTGAAAACACAAAGTCCAAATAATAAGTAGCATACAGCATAAAGTGTTGAAAACACAAAGAAAAATTAGTAAATAGCATACAACATAGATTCTTGAACACACATCATCAATATTATAACTTGCAAAAATACATTAAGGGCAGTGTTAAACCACTCAGCTCTGATTATCAAAGCAGCGTTAACCACCTCTCACTGGTGCAACTCATGCAAGCCTGAGTGAAAAACCACTGCTCACTCAATTAAAGTTAACTTAAGGGCTTTTCATCCAGAAAAAAGGAGATCATTGTCCCACTGTACTCATTCCTCATTAGACCCATTATAGAATATCACTCCCCATTTGGTATGTATCTCTCAAGACATCTACAACAACTGGAAAGGCCGCAGAAATACCTCACTAAAAGAATCACAGGCCTAAAGCTGATGCCCTATGCTGACTGCCGTAAAAAAATCCAGTTATACTCTGTCGCATATCATCTACTCCGAGGCAATTTCTGCTTAACATACAAGGCCATGTCAAACCCAGAGCTGTTGGACATGCTACACTTAAAGAAATCCCAATCCCTCAGAGCCACACACTCCAAGGATCTAAATATTGTCATCACAAAAAACGAAACATGCTGGAGGGATAGGTTCCTGACCCAGAGACACCCCAGACTCTGGAACAGAATGCCCATACATGTCAAGCAGACCACCTCTTTGGCCCTCTTCAAAAGGAACCTTGATGATTGGATGGGAGAAAGGAAATTCACCCCGGGGATCACGTCAGTTGCCCTGTTAGACAGGGGTCCAGGGAAGTAAATAGTGTGGGAAACAATAGCCAGGGAATTGTTATGGCTAGGCTTGTATAGGCCCTAGGGCTGATAACCTAGTATCAACCTATGAACCTATGAACTTTCCACAAGAAAGGAGGAAGAGAGGGGGTTTCCTTGAAGACCCCTATAAGAATCCACCATCCTGAAATGTCCATTGTTTTAAGAATGTCCTTCTATATTTACATCATAAAGTTCTACAGTTATAACATGCCTGACACATCAATGTATATCACCATCTTATGTTAGCAACCTGTATATCATTTTCTGTGTATTGTTTAGATGATTCTCATAATGACTATGTTGAATATTTTTGCATTTAATTATTTAAAAAAGTCTTGTATTCTGATTTTGTTGAATACTTTCTATATTGAAAGTTCTAAAATATGTTTATAACATTATGTACTATGTGGAGCTTTCCTCCCCAGGCCACCGCTGAAAATGGGCAATCTTTGCCCAGATGGAACTTCCCGATAAACAAATGTAAAATAAATAAATAAATAAATAAATATTCCACAGTTTACAAAGGGATTGTGCCTATATCTAGGGATGGCATTGTTCCACTGTACTCAGCTTTCATTAGGGTAACCATTGAATATAATGCTCCTTTTGGCATGTATCTGTCCAGACACATGCAACAACTGGAAGGCCTACAGAAATATCTTACTAAAGGATGCAATGCCTAAACAACATGTCCTATATGGACTGACTCAGAGTCCTGTTACTATACTTGGTATCTTACAGACTGCTAAGGGGTGATCTGTGTCTGACATACAAAGCATCCTCCAACCCAATACTGTTGTTTTACTGCATATCAGCAAGTCAAATGGCACCAGAAATATTTTTTTCTGTGGACCTAAGCCTATTCTGCAACATCAACAGAATGATTTGGAGGGAGAGGTATATCTTACAGAGGATATTGCTGCTCTGGAATAGACTCCCATCCACTTAAGACAAAGTTCATCATTGTCCATATTCAAGTGCAACTTGGATTTATGGATGGGGAAATAGAAAATTTACCCAGGGTCTGCTCCCTGTACTACTAATGGACAGAGACACCCACTACCTGCTTTATCCCATGCATGGGTCCCCTCAAAGTATCTATGGTATGATCCCAGTTATTCTCATTAGGAGTAATATATAATTATTGACCACGGGATGGGTAAGGCAAATCTCTAAACAAATGGGATAGGTTAATGTGAGTGCAAAAAGGGAAATTGGTTAGGCCTAAAATGGCCTGCAATGGCATCTAGCCTAGTACATACCTATGAAGCTATGAACGTGTGAAACAGAAGCTATTCCCTCCTTCTTCCAATCCCTATTTGGCCTGTATGCCTTGCAACAAATTCCACAAACACATACAAATATTTGCATTAAATAGGGCAAGGCCTGCTTCACTCAAATGGACCCCATCCGACCTAAACAAAGTGGGGTCTCTCTGCAAACTCCCAATGGTGAAAAGTATTAAAATCTAAGGAAACAGCTGCCCATACAACCCGATAAGTAATGAAATGTGTAGTCACTTAAATACTCTTACAACAGCATGGTTGCCTCCAAATGACTCTAGGGATAATTTCAGACCAAGCAAACAAAACCACTGGAAACCTTTGTTTCAACTCCACCATATCTTGAATTATCTGACTTATCAATCTATGTTTTGGAATCATCCTGAGAGAAATCTGACCTAAATGAATCAGTACTAACTTAAACTTTCCCTCCTGTAATCACAAAGACCTAACCAGCTTTACCGGTTAATGCCAACTCATGCCTCTGTAGCCACACCACTGCACTTCCAAGTTTATAGGATACAAACCCGACATGTTGCCATGAAGACAAATTGTTGCCTGGCTTGCTGCCCAATAAACAAAGGAATGTCCAGAATTGACTACCTGGCACCACTCTGCAAAATAATGAAACTAATATATCAATCACACTGTCCCCAGTCTGCAAAGAATCAAGCAAGTATACTAACTACATTGTCCCACATTTAACCATTTACTATGTCATACCACCGAACCTCAACTAATATAATTTAAACTGACTTTGCAAACTGATTTTATCAAATGTAAGTTAAAATTGCATAGGACAACCATCTCCCTGGCCTTTTTAATGACACCAGCTGGTAATGCCAAATTTGACACCCTTCTTATTCAAAAGGAAAGGGCATAAAAACCTTCTCTTTCTATGACCTGACCCTCTAAAACCTTCTGGATCAGATGTATGAACTAGCCTGGTTCAATTGCCTTACCTGCCTCATTTTGAAAAAAACAAACATTCACCTTAAGAATCACACTGGTCACCTCACTGGGCACAAAAGCTCATCCATAGCTGCCTGCAGCACCAGCTGCTGACCCCAACACTTCTGATAAACCTCTTGACTAAAGCAGCCACAACAAGCCTGCTGCTGGCATAATGTAAACATCATGCCAATGCAAAGATCCTGCAAGCTCTTTAAAAAGCCCTGTATACAGAAACACCACTAACAGTGACCACAGCACACAGTCTCTATAACTGGATACTAACATACAAAAATCTGGTAAGACCACTCTTAACAGCTATTTACGAAATGGCAGTCTTTTATCATTCCCTGTAATCTTCGCTCTCTCAAGAACTTTTAGCATCAGCAATACTAACCAATGTTTCATGACATCCTGTAAATCTGTCAATCTGGCCATAGCTCTTAAAGCTGCCATATGGATTCTAATGGTGCAAGCAGCCTCCCTTAACTCCACCTGAGCACCAGATACTGACAAATCAATTCTGCTGACCATCTCCTCTGGTGCACAGGCTGCCACTGTCTAAAAGAAATAAACGTTGGGACAGCTAACCTATAAACCCTTCTAATGTCTCTAGACCAGGACTGTAATAATAGCCACCATGCGACAAGTGATTGAAAAAGCACTTCCGGAGCCATTCAATAAAACCTGAAGATCTGAAAGTGACTCAGGCTATCAGCTAAGAAATTCAGGTTGCCTGGTACATGTTTAGTTGCAAATGACAAACTAACTAAGACAGCAAAACTAACTTCCAGAACAACAACTACACCGAGACTGTTCTTGCCGAATTCTTGGTGAGCACTTGCACCACACCTTAATTGTCTTAATGAAAAACTACTTTTTTGTTTGACAATTGATGTTGCCATTCCAATATAGTATTGCAAATTGGCAGCTGCTCCAAGAATGTCTTTTCTCCACTCATATGGCCAAGCATCCAACCACTGCACTACAGAATACTGATCTCTAAAAACGGCTGCCATGCCTACACTCCCAGCTGCATCAGTCCATAAATCCTACTCCTGAAAAAACTCCCAGTCATCCATTCAAAAGGAAATGCCACTGAAATTCTCTAGGAACCTCAGCCACAATCCTGCATCCTGATTAGCAACGCCTATCAAAC
Source organism: Protopterus annectens (assembly GCF_019279795.1). Taxonomy (NCBI): domain Eukaryota; kingdom Metazoa; phylum Chordata; order Ceratodontiformes; family Protopteridae; genus Protopterus; species Protopterus annectens. Next base: position 1,075,282,152 of record NC_056725.1, read on the forward strand.
ATACCCAGTGATGCTAACATTCCATGCCTTTTAACAGACTGACCACAGATCTATTAAAACCCCTGTCCAGGCCAAAAACTCTGCATACAAAAGTTAAAAGGCCCAACAATTCCATGATCTATGTAACTGTCGTTTTACTCTTATTTTCAAAGTTAACAAGATGTCCCCTCAGCTTGCTAACTTTATCTGCAGGCAAACAAAATAAACTTTGTGGTCAACCCAGTTTTTAACCCTAAGAACCCTATTGTTGCCCAGGCCAAAGGATTGTTCCAAGATGCAGCCACAATTCAACAACCAGGTGCAACCCAGAATGATGGTCCTTAAGCAGACACAGACCAGCATATCAGGACTTGTAGGAAGAGAACGGCTTTTTTCTGGACCTTCTACTTTGTCCTGCAACAAAGGCACTCTTAGTTCCTCACGCAAACCTATATACGCTTGTTTAGCTACCAAAGCTTCCTGTATCCCTTCCTCAATTAACAAAAAATCATTTAGTTAGTGCACCCACTGTCCTAGAGCTTGTTGCTGCCATAACCACAGCAGGACCTTACTAAACTTTTTGAAATTTGCTCAGACCATGGCACACCTAATTGACTTTGCTGTATCAAAATAAAATATGCCTACTAAACACATCCCCATTTACTTTCAATCCTGTCCCCTAATGGGTAACATCAACAAGCAGCCTCAGTATCTAGCTTAACTGACCAGGGATTGTCAGAGATTATAAAGGTGCTTACTGCATCATCCAAGGATGCATACTGTACCTTTGCATCCCCACCCCTGTCTAAGTGAATATTAATGGATATACTTTCAATAAAAGATAAATGATGAATTAAATGAAAATCACCCTTCTTCTTTTTGGGTACCAGTCCAAGAGGAGAGACATGAGACTGTGCAAATAGGGGAACTCAAATGGACCAGCAGCCTACCTGCTACGACTTCTTTCCATACAAGGCCGCTGCCACTTCCTCTCTGGCACATACTGACTTCAAATTTTAATAATAACTGAACTACCCAGAACTTGAGATCTTTTACTAAAAGCTAGAGTGAATCTCAAGAAGAACTCCTACACTTCTTCTTGGTTGGGATATTGATGTAACAACTCAGAAAGCCCTGTGACCTTAATGGGGAATGGATAGGTTGGCCTTCTGGCTTGTCCTCAAAAAGACTATTGATCTTTAAGCCCATGAAAATTAACCCAACCACCAAAGGCTCGAACTGCACCAAGTCTGTCATTGTCAAACTAAATTGTACACCCCATTCAGCTGCAAATGAAGAAGGAGTATGCAAAACAACAATTAGGGCATATATATTCACCTACATTAAAAGCTCAGCAACAACTTTAACACCACTCTCAGGAATCCCTATCTCCCATACATGGCTGCCTGATCTATCTACCATAGCGATAAGCCAAGTGTCAGCATGCCTTGACTTCCATTTCAGTATTTTTAACTGCTTTTAGCTTTCAAAATGCTGGTCATTCAATAACCAACCTTTGACTCCTCTCGGCCTTTGTGTTTTTTTTAAATCCAACAAAGCAAGCCATAATGGTAAACCTTGCAAAGCATCCTACTCCAAAATTACCCTCATAAAGTAGACAAATCCCAAGATCCAATTGTCCCATGTACTAGCTTTGTAAATACCTAACTTCCTTTCACTTAAAGCTGCAAGTGCCACAGTCTAGTATTTGGCCCCTGGGGCTTCTGCCCCTATCAGATACTGGGCACTGCCAGATCCAGCAGGCCACAAACATTCTCATAATCTCCTCACTAGATCTTCTCCTTCACCAACAGACAAAAGTGGACCAGCACTCAAGGCAAGCTGCTGTAGCTCAACCTACAAGTCATCCATCAAACTCAGCAGCGATTACTGGACCCCAAGCCTAGACCCTAGCATCTCTTGAAGCCTTGACCGATCCCCATACTCAGTTCTTGCAAATAACCTACCAGCCTCACATCCAGATCAACCACATCCTATTCTAGGCCCAACAACAAAGTGACAGAAGGATTGCCTGAAGATTTATTTAATTGTTTATTTGCAGTTTGCTTACCAGGATAGTCCATTGGGCCACAAGAAGCCCATTTTCAATGGAGTCCTGGGGAGAAAAGCTCCAGAAAAATAGAAATACATAGTACACATTGCATATATACACTACAGGTTATCTCATATAAATACAAAGTAAATATGATAAGAAAAGGTTAACAATGATAGAATACATCAGTGTAGTTCATTAAACAGCAATAAAAAACACTACTTTTGCAAAAGTAGCAGCATAGGTTAACTGTTAAGTAGTAGGTCAAATAGTTCAATTGAGCTGTGGAACTATAGAAGGCAGTGATGGCATATTTAGTTCTAGGAGAGTAGGAAGTGATATTAGAAGGATTAGGTAGGATGGGAAGAGGACCACTTCCACTGTGAAGTCAGATGTGAGTGCAGCAAAGTTTTAAATGAGGAGAGACTGCTGGTGATGTGGATGGGAGATGGTAGAGAATTCCAGAGGCATGCAGGAGAGAAGGACATTAGGTAATTCACAGCTGGACATGTGGGATTGCGCAATTTAATTCGTTTTTTGGGAATTAGTTCTTAGAAGTCATTCGGGTTCATGCATTTCAAAGATAGTGGCTAGGGAGGGACAAAGCGAGGGGTTGTAAATGAGTTTGTGTGCTTGGATAAGTTAGATATAAGTGAGGAGGTTAGGTAGCTCAAGCCAGTTTAGTTGGCAAAGAGAATTACAGTGTTGAGAAATGGCTCTGGAACTTGCCACAAATTTTGATATCTTGTTATAGCAAGAGGAGAGTTTTGTTTTGAGAGAGGATTGCAGGTTGGTGAGGATAGATGCACCATATAGGAGGGATGGGATGAGATACGTATTGGCTACTATGAACCTGGTGGAAGTTTTTTGTGGATTTTTTTATTTACTTGTAAATCTTTGTCAAATTTTAGTTGATCATCTATGAGTACTTCTAGTAGTTTGGTGTCAGAGACTATTTCTAGGGGAGTATTGTTTTTGCTGGTGATTATCTGTGAGTGTTTATCTAGGGAGGAGGTTTTGGAGGTGAAGAGTAACATAAGTTTAGTTTTGGTTGCATTAAGAGACAGATGGTTATCTAGCATTCAATGCTCAGTAGAGGAGAAGGTGCTTTGGGCAAGCTTATTTAGAGTGGGGATAGAAGGGGAGGAGCAGATAATGATGGAATTTTCAGGATATTGGATGAGGCTGGAGTTTGGAATGGCTTGGTAGAAGTTGTAAATGAATATATTGAATAATAGGGAGCCTAAAATTCAACCTTGGGGCCACCTGTGGGAGTATTAAGGAAGGGTGAAGTGGCTTTATTCCATTTGACTGCTTGTTGCCTGGTTGTGAGGTAGCTGGAAAACCACTTGGTAGAGGAAGGGGATAGGTTTAGTTTGGAGAGTTTATCAAGAAGCAGGTTGTGGGAAATAGTGTCAAATGGCTTGGAGAGGTCGAAGAGAAGGGTGGATATGAAATGGCTGGAATCGCGGGCTTTTTTAACTGTTTCAGAGAAGGAGAGTAGGGCAGTGGATGTGCTATGACTGTGTCTAAATACATGCTGTGTGGAGTAAGAAGCTGGTTATTGATGAGATAGGGTAAGAGTTGTTGTGGATACATTTTTCAAGAAGCTTAAAAATAGGGGATAAGATAGCAATAGGGCAGAAGTTTGGAATGTCATTATTATTGCCTCCTTTATCTAGAATAATAATAAAGGCTTTCTTCCAGAGCTGCGGGGCCTGGCTTTCTGAGATAGACTGATTAATTAGTATGCTGATTGGGAGAACAATAGCTTCTGTGGCTACTTTTAGGAAGTAGGAGGGAATTTCATCAGGGGCATTGGAACAAGGTTTTAATTTTAGGAGAAGATTTTTTATGGTGGATATAGAGATGGGTTTGATGGAGAAGGGTGGAGGTTGGGGGCAAGGGATGCTAGGGGAGGAAGGGATGGGTGCTAGCTGAGGAGGGGTCGCAGAGGTGTTGGTGAAGAATGATGCTAGCTTGCTTATGGACTCTATGAAGAAATAGTTAAATTGGGTGGCTAAGTCCATGTCAGAGGCATCTGGGTTAGGGCAAGGGTTTTTTTTTCTGAGTTGAGGAGAGATGAGATCCCTTTCCAAAATAGTTTGGGATTGGTGTTATGGTTGGTTTGGAGAGTGGAGAAATAGGCTATGTGGTCTGGAAAAAAGTTTTTTGACTTTATTTCGTAGTGTTTTCTATTCGTTAAGGGTGATCGTGGTTTTATTTTTATGGTAACATGTCCAGGCTTTTTCACAGAATCTCATAGTAGCTAAGGTGGTTTTGATTAACTAGGGTACAGGGTTACTTTTTGTATGTTTTTAGAGAGGCAAAGGAGTTGAGCAGGTTTGTGAAAGTAGAGTTAAAGTAGGAGAGAACATTATCTAGGGGAGGAGTCTTTAATGGGTTCCAGTTTGTGCTTTTTAGTGCATTTGAGAAGGTTTCAGAATTGAAGTTTTTTAGGCAGCAAGTGGAAATATAGGTGTGAGTTAGTTGTATGGAAGGGGGGGGAGATGGCAAGCAAAAGTAGGGGAGTGGTCAGCTAGTGGGTCTGGGAGAATACCACTATCAGAGATATAGTGAACATAGGATACTAGACTCCAGTCTATTGTACTTCCAGTAATGGGGTTCTTGGAAGGTCTGGTAGTGGAATTGATTAGTTGCGTAAAGTTATATAAGTTAATATTGAGTGAGTTAGTGAGAGATTGGATTGTGACCCAGTTTATCCCCCAGGATTATGGTTTCGTGAGTAATGTTGGTGGAGACACAGGACAGAATATCTTCAAGGGATGATATATTGTCTCCAGGGGGAATATAGAGGGAGAGAACAGAGATGGTGATGGAACTGCTGCACCTTCATCAGGCTCTTGAGTGCAAGTTGCAACACACCTCCTGATGGGTGACATGTCAACTCCTGATTGACCATCCTCCTTCCTCTTCCTTCAAGTCCTGATCTGCTGGTCTATAGCTACCTGAAGAATTCTGGCTTAACCCCAGTTGTTGGATTGCAGCTGCATCTTGGACTTATACTTTGGCTTGGGCGACAATATTAGTCCAATGATCTTTAAAAGTCACCACATTCACCATCTGCAAAACATAAAATAGTCTGTAAATTTCAGACAAGCAATGCCCCATTCCAACCCCTTTCCCCAGCCCTAATCAATCTTTGTTTATCCCTTACTTATTTCATGACTTCCCACTCCAAAGACCACACTACAGATTCATTAATTACTATTACCCTCCACCTGAATACTGAATGCAGGAACCACAATTACCCTCTCCTATCCTGTAAATAGGGAAAATATCTGTAGCATAAGTGCAACCTACTTAAGTCCTACATGATTTCACAGACTGATCACAGAATGATAAATATACTGCAGCAGCTTAATGAGCAGCCTAGGCTGGCTGAGCAGTCCCAACAAAGGCTCAGCTGAAACTATACGATTCTGAGTGCTTTAAAAAGGGGCTAATGTAGGAACCTCCTATTCTTTTTGCAAATCCTTAGTCCGCTATACATTAATAAGCAAACTAATGTAAGTCTTGGCATTGTATGAGTAGAGGTTATGAAGTGAAACGTGACATAACTGGACCATCATTTGTGCATTCATGTATTCCTTTAAGTGATATTCACTAAGGCCCCAAAACAGATTACATAACAAGTTTAACAGCCACAAGATCTCTGAATAGCAGCTTCAGAAGAACCTCCAGCTAACGAGGCTGCCCATCTGCTGCCTTCATTATGATTCACAAGCAAAAATTTTGAAACTCAGCTGCTAACATCACAGCAGGCATCCAAAGGGACAGCAAAGTGTCCTCTCCCACAAGATGGAACAGTCCACTGTCAGTGTACACTGAATCTGTGAGACAAAGAGATACAAAATATGCACTTATATGGATTATCTCAACTATTCTTGTTTGGAAATATACTGCCAAGAAAAGTGAGGCCAGTGTCCATCACTCCATATGGACATCCCAACATTTCATCCAATAACTCTCACAGCAACCATCCCATTGGATGACCTGAGCCACACACAATTTAGTGAGCCTAAGGACACCAATCTAGAAATGGAATCTCTGTAACAGAAATTACACCCCCAACATGGCAAACTTCATTGTGTGGCAAGGCACAGACTAAAATAATCTCCAATTATATTTGAATATGTCAGATCATCTAGATTCTGACAATGTATTCCCATAAAACTAATTAATATACTACTTCTATTTATATTTCAGTTAAACCTTTTCAAATCCAGGTTGAAATACAAAATGACAACCGTTTTCCTGTAAATGTAATGCAAACTCCAAAAAGTCTTGGGCAACCTTAGAGCTAATATCAAAATGCTGAAAGAATGTCAGTCTTCAACAGTGCCTTACTACATAATTTATTTCTATTTTTTGTGTTGCAGAACATGGACTTAGAGATTATAAAGAGACTAGGTGACACAAGGAACTGCTCTAAACACTAACTTGTGTAGCAACCCATGTTCCACACTCCAAAAATAAATAATCTGTCAATGGGTACCACTCAAAGGAAGTTTACTATAAGAACTAAATCTCGCAACTAAACTCAAAACTAAACTAAATACCTAACTAAAAATAAAATAAAATAACTAATACAATTAATATTACTATAATACTACTATTACTATTACTAATATTATATAGTTTTTTATATATATATATATATATATATATATATATATATATACATATATATATATATATATATATATATATATATATATATATATGTATCTGCACATGAATGATTGTGATGCATGATATTTGTGTGAAAACATCAGGATTATGTATATCTGATATGGCTTAGTGGTAAACCGCTTTGGCTATGGTGTGTAGCGTCCTAGGTTTGAGCTTTGCAAAGGTTGTTTATTTTGTTGCTGGACAGAACAATGGCCGTTGGATACAGAGTAATTAAGGCACTTTTAAGCAGTTGTAAGCTGGTTTGCATGGGTTTGCATGAAGGTAAGCACTGCTAACATCCGTTACAGTTTCTTATACTCATTTAGCTTCTAAATTCTTTAACTTGTGTAGGCATTGCTTACCCCCATGCAAACAGGCTTAAACCCACTTACTGCTGCTTAAAAGTGCTTACTCCCACTTACTCCCTCGCTAATTTCTTTAAAAGGAAAGAAAAAAGGTTGATAGGAAAGTGGTGAAAAAGGGGCACAAAGCGGGAAAGACAGTAGGGAAAATAGCTAGGGATGTGCAAGACAGGTGTAGGGAAGGTCCATAGCTGCCCATTTCTTCTACAGCAACAGCTGTGCATATGCACTGATTTGGAGATATATTTGGACACTCATACCCCTGAAATAGGGGTGAGGACAACAATATGTTGTGAAGCCAATTAGACCAGATTACGTGTCCAGTGGAGACTTGTGCAAAATGGACTGCTATTTATGGGGCGAGATTTGTTTTTGGGAACAGATCACCCTTTTGTTTTAAGGTGAGACTGTGATGTTCGGAAGGGATAGTAGGTATACACTGCAACCAAGTAACTCTGGAAAAACGAAGTCAGCTTAAACCCAGCAGCAAATTATGAGACTCCACAAGTTGTTTTTAGCGCTTTCATTCACTTTAATCTTCTGTGAACTTCCTCAGAAACAACTTCACCATCCATACACCTGTTTAAGTACTATTCAATCACAATTAATTTACATACATAATTGATGGCAATAAATAAAATTTAAAGACATACCATAAAAAGTTACTGAAAACTATATATAGTACATATGAACTCTTAAAACATCCTAAATGAATACTTCTTAAATATATATTTAACACTAATATAACTATGTCATTTGAATATGTGATATCACATTAAAATTATGAATTCATTTCCAGGAAACATCTCATATTTATAGTTTCATTGAGACCTGGAAATTTGTCAGCTCCTAAAAATATTTGCCAAAAGGACTCTTTACATTCTAATAAAAGTTTGAAATTACCACCAAATGTAACACTATTTACACTATCTAAATCAGCAAATGTGAACTTTTTAAATTCATTACAAATGATGGAATGCCTTGCTAATGCATTATTTGTGTCTTTTTTCTTTATAGCCAAAATGTGTTCACTAATTCTGACTTTCAAGGCTCTTGTGGTCATTCCCACATAATAACTTGAACATGTTTGGCACTGAGCAAAATAAACAACCATAGTACTGTGACATGTAAAATACTGTTTTGACCAATGTGTTGTTCGTAAATGCTTAAAGTGTATAAAAGATGAATTAGTGATGTATCTACACTGTTTACAACAGTGGCAAGAAAAGGTGCCTTTAGTTTGTATGACACCCGTTCTATTTGTAGTACATCTATTTTCCTTTTTCTCAAGTATACTTTTTAAGTTAACTACTTTTTTGAAAGTAAACATTGGTTTAATGCCTAAAATCTTCGCTAAATCTTGGTTACCCAAGATAATCTTCCAGTTATTTACAATAATATCTTTAATAAGCCACATCTCATTAGAAATGGGTAGCAAAAAGGAACCACTAAATTCCGTATTGTTCTTAGTTGTTACTTCTGTGACCAGTGACCCTACTGTTAAAATAGGCCTTGCTGTGGTCTCACGAAGAAATGTTACTTCTCTTTCTATTGTTTTTAACCATGCCAACTTGTAACCTCTATTGACAAAAAATCCCCTTAGATTATTTATTTCACTCAGAAAAATCTCATTATCAGATGTCAACCTGCTTATACGAATGTATTGGCCCTTTATAACCCCTTTCTTCATGTGGTAAGGGTGTATACTGTTTTTATGCAAATACTGATTTGCAAATGTAGGTTTTCTATATATGGAACTTGAAAACTTTTTATGTACATTGTCATAACTTAAATGTAAATCCAAAAAATTGATGTTAGTTCCAAATTCACCAACAGTGAATGTTAGACAATTTGTAGTATTGTTCAAATAATGAACAAAGTCATGAAATTCCTGTAAGGTACCATTCCATAGAAAAAACAGATCATCTATGTATCTAGTGTAAAAGATGATCTTGTCTTTATAAATAGAATTTGCCACAAAAGTATTTTCCCATTGTGCCATAGTCATATTTGCATAGGCCGGAGCTACCCTTGCCCCCATTGCCACACCCGAAACTTGCCTATAAAATTTGTCATTGAATTTGAAAAAGTTGTTTTGTAATACACATTCCATAAGACTACAAATGGTGTTGACCTTAATATTACTTAAATTTGTGTTAGTAACCAAATATTGTCTTAAATTTGTTTTTCCAGAGTTACTTGGGATAGTAGGTATATTTGGGGAGGTAGGTTGGGTAGGATAACAGACAAGACAGACAAGACAGTGTACATGGGGCAGTATATGACACATGTGGGGGGTAAACACCTTGGATGGGGAGGGGTATTTGGAAGTCGGAAGCCCATGAGCCCCAAGTGGAAACAGTGGGACTGAGGTCCCAACCCATGGGCAGTCACCACTGCACCTTCACGGCCCCGAAGGTGGCTGTGCTGGGGGCTGAGTAGTAGGAGCAGGCTGACCCTCTAGTTGCACCACGCAGCCCTCAAGCTGGCATAGCACATCTCCAAACTCCCTGCAGAGCTCGCTATACACCAGACCCTGGACCTGACGATGGGTGACAGTATCCTGTCCCCACCCACTCCCGGGGGGGGAGGCGAGCCCTATCCCCCGAGGTGGTTTCACCCAAAGGTGGTGGAGGACCAGCAGATGAGAAGGTCCTGGGATGGGCCCCAGACATGCTGGTGCCAAGGCCAGATGAAGTGGGAGAGGTGGGTCTGCTGGAACCGGCCTTCCCAAATGTACTATGGTGTTTCAGTTTTAAAACATATGTGGGTTAGTAATAGTCAACACATTCCAGGATTAGGTATAACAACATGCATAGATATTCCCCTTAACTCAAAACACCAGATATGGAACAGTTGAATAGCAAACAGAACACATGCATATATGAAACCACAGTGGCCATTACAACAGCATGCAGGTACATTGATGGCAGCATGCCATCACTGTGGGAGTATTTCAACATGGCACATGCATAGAAACAAATTTCAATATTTATCAAACAATAGGACATATGTCCCAACAGTAAATTTAATTGTGCACATACCGATTGAGTTGTGTATTTAGTTTATTGTTGCAGATATGGTGGGGGGGTAGAGAAAGACGTCAATTAACAACTTGTATATCCCCGTAGTTCTCATTACTTTCCTAGTCAGTGCTGTGATCTGTACTTACAGGTATTATTACACTACCCTATGGCCTTAGCTTGGATAGTGGCATGGATGTAGACAACTATATATAAGAACTGTGTTTTTTCTGCAGTATACACCTCTTACCTGGTATACCTGTGGAGGTATGGTTTGTTAACACTACCTGACTGTTTCTACACATATTCCCAGATTTCAGGTTGATATTATGTACATACATCTCCATCTCTTATTGCACACACTCTTGGCATGTCTTAACAACATGCAGGTGAAACTGGGACATATTTTGACTATTGCACTCATAAATCTTTGGTGAGTTGTACAATGACAGGTTTGTTTTCATAGACATTTTCCAAATATTTACAGGCCTGACAGTCAGTTATATGACATTAAATGCTGCTTAAATGTGAGATATTAGCACACTGATATGCCAGGGGGACAGGGTAACAGCCAGCAGATATGGTTCAATTATCTGGACATTCCAGACAGATCTGTACAGTCGAGGGGTATGATTCTGCATACAGCTTACTACCACTCCCAGGATTCGAACCATGGCTGTGTGTGCTAAAATAAAACAGGGTACATCACAGTTGAGTGTGCTATATAGATATTGCTGTGTATTTTTCTCTGAATTCTGTCTATAAATCTCCCGTGGTTTTAGAATCTGACCTTGTAATTACAACACTGTTATACATGGTTTCCTAGACAGTTTTATTATGTAGCACTGTGTGGATGACAGTGATGAGTAATACCTTATTAGTCAGAGATACTGCAACACTAATAGTGCCATACAATACCAGACTAAATAGTACCAGTCCAAGATTTAAATCTTTTATTTCTAGGCACAGTTTTCGTATCTGACAGACCTGTGGGGGGAATGTTTGTTAACACAACCTGAATATTGCCACACATATTACCAGATTACACATTATTATTATGTACATATGTCTCACTCTGTTACTGCACACACTCTGGTCATAGCTTCACAACATGGGGAGAGAGATGGGACATACTTTGCATATTACTCTCATAACATTTTCGTAAGTTGCTAGAGTGACAGGTTTGTTCTTATAGATATATTTCTGACAGTTGTGATGTCTGACAATCAGTTGTATGTCATTGTTTGCTGCTGGGATCATCCCACTGATTTGCTAGGGGGACTGGGTGTCAGGTAGGGGGCTTACACTAATTATCTGGACAGTCTGACAATATATGTACAGTTGTGGGGTATGATTCTGCATACAGCTTACTGCCAGCCCCAGGGTTCAAACCATGGCTGTGTGTGCTAAAAATACATGTCTCAGTTGAGTGTGCTATTTGGATTTTGTTGTGTATCTTTTCACTGTTTTCTAAGTCGCTCTAAGTTGTACAATATGACCTTGTGATTACAACAGTCGTATACAGACATTCCTACACATTTTATTTATGTAGCACAGTGTGGGTAACAGTGCTTAATACAACAGTACTATTAACAGATTCCAACACTACATTGCCATATGATATCAGAGTAAACATAAGCAGTCCAGGGGTTAGACATTTATTGCCAGGCTGTTAACCCTTTATTTACATACAGCCTATATGAGACTCTTCCTGCCATATTGTCTGGTTTATTCAGTACATGCCATACACAATACAGGTTTTAACTTTCTACTACTTTTAGATTTATTTCTTATGACAGTACATGCAAGATTATTACTAACCTGCATTGCGACGCAACCTCTGCAGTCTAAAGGCATAGGTTTCCCAATTCATAGCCTGCTTGTCTGCCACTGTCAAAGACATAAGAGGAATATTTAGCCATACCTATCCATAATATGCATGAGCTGGCAATTATTAGACAGGTAGTAGACTGATACTTACAAATGGCTGGGACATCAACTGTTTGCCTAGCCTCTTGGATCCACTGATCCAAGAGCTCCCTCTTTTTCTGTTTCAGGTCAGCACAGTAATGCCTGACCTGGTCACCAGTTTGAGGGATGCCAATGGCACTGGTGAGGTCACAGACGAGAAAGTCCCAGGCTTCCACTTTAAATTGGAAACCTTGGTACTGGCCCTGCAGCAGTCTCTGGTCATGGTCTTTAACAAGGAGTCCTGCCATGACTTTGGACTCCTGGATGCCCCAACGCTGTACCCGGAAGTGCGATCCTTCACAAACACAGGCCATAGTGCCTACAGGAGGAAGCCGCAACCAGTTATGAGATGTATTCCCACCTGTGGGGTTTAAACAGGGCTGATTTCCCACACTTTGCCATAATTAGACAGTTTTGAAAATGCTAAGCTATGGGCAAACCTGCTTACCTAAGGTTGGCATTGTTTAAAGGGGTATACCAATGGGCAAACTGATTTAGCTGGCCTACACATTGCTTATACCTAGTAAGCAGGGATGTCCAATGCTTAGCATTGCTTAATTTTAAATTGGCACACTATTTGCTGTTTGGCATTGATTTATCATTCATTGCATGTTATATATGTGTTTGGTATCCATGATTCATGTGCATGTGCAATGTATGGGGTCCTTATGTTTATTGGGGGATTTCAGCACTTTATAACAATGACACCTCACATCTAGTCTTAGTGCAGTACTCCAGTTCACATATTTATATTATGTAGTAAGTTATACAACATAAAGCTGTATATAGATTTCTTTCACATGTAAATTTTGATTTTCCTATAGTGAGGATCTGTTTGAAGATACCGCTAATGTATGTACTGTTCTAATGGCTTACTGTTTAACTACTGTGACAAAAGTGTGCAGGGTCCTAGGTTCAAGCCCTGCAAGGGCTGTTTATTTTGTTTCTGGGCAGAACAGCAGTTGTTGGATATAGAGTGATTAAGGCACATTTAAGAAATTGTAAGTGGGTTTGCATGGGTTTGTGCGAAGGTAAGCAATGCTAACTTCCAGTTAAATATGTTTACAGGAAGTTAGCTTCAATATTGCTTAACCTGTGTGCACATTGCTTACCTCCTTGCAAATGGTCTTGAACCCGCTTATTGCTGCTTACAAGTGCTTACTCCTGCTTACCCCCCCCCCCACTAATTTGCCAGAAATGTAACATGGTTCTTGGGAAGCTGGTGGATTTGGACACTCTATGGATTTGTAATTCATTACACATTATACCTTCAATTCATATCCCTGATTCATATGTACATATACTGTATGGGTGGGTATATATTATGATACTGAACGCTCAGAAGAGCGAATGACACATAATCTACCCCATATAAGCGAAAGCTTACAACTTCGAAACCTCAGAACGGCAATTTTTTTCCAAGGGAAAAAAATCGCTGTTCTGAGAAAAAAACAAACAAACTATAAAACATTACATAATCTGGGGGGCTTCACCCCCACACCCCCAAGCGGGGGGCTGTGCCCACCAACTTAAATATACCAACTCCAAGATCGCACTACAGTGCCAAAAAAGCAAAGTAGAGAAAGCGGCCAAATTCTTTCCCAGGGAAAGAATTCGCTGAAAAGTCACTTCTTTATTTTGCCTTTTCACACTTTTCAGTTCGACAAAGATGCATTCGACAATCTGCATCTGTGATAGCATAATAGGGAGCCATATAGGGCACTTGTGTTTATCTGTGGATTTTACAACATTATTCCAATGACACCTCACATCTGCATTTAATGCAGTACTCCATTTCACAAATATATGTTATTTAGTTGCTTATATGGCAAAAAAATGTTCATAAAGTGATTTGACATGGAAAAGGGAATTTGCTACAGTGATAATCGAACTGGGAATGACTGCTCACAAGGCAAATGCTCTGACCACTACACTATTGCAGTACTGCTTCATTTACATGTATCTTGATATTTATCTTCTTGTGCCATTTAAGCTACAGTATGTGTAGCTAAGCAATGGGCAAACCTGTGCACCTATGGTTAAATTTAATCTGTTTGATAAAAAAATGTTACTGCTACTTTCCCTTGGAAGGAACAGATTTTACTTATTGCTATTGATTCCTGCATGCATCTGCCCATTTGACAGACATCCTAGCAACCCCCCATACCTCTCAACCTCTTAATGCGCATTATCAGGAGAAATCTTGACAACATGAGGTCCAACTATGGACATATTTTAATTATTACTTTTATGAACTTGGGACAGTTGCTAGAGTAACAGGATTGGTTTTGATATACATTTTCTGATGGATTTTGGTGTATGACACTCATATGTATGCCATTATTTTACGGCTTCATTCCTGACATCATCCCGTGATTTCAGGGTACAACTGGGGTACAGGCCAACTGTATGGGCAATATATGTGTGGACATTATGCAATGATTTGTACAGTTGGGAGGTATGCAACCTGCTATGAGCATTCTCGCTCATTGTTATTGCCGAATGGCACTTACTGAGTGCAGGGGCGTGTACATTGTGAGAGCTCTGCTCTCAGACACACCCTCTACACTCATCCATGCTCTGTGTATGTTTAGGAGCAGAGGCAGTGCGCCTTCATTACTATGCATGGTATGCTGCCGTGCTGCTCCTAAATGGTCGCTTCCGTGCAAGAATAAGCTATTCCTGCACGGAACCTTTCTGAATCACGGGGAGAGCCTAGTACTTACCAATGAATCTATGAAATAAATAGAATTATAGTAGACAGTAAAGGCTAATACCAGATAAGGAGACACAGAGGGATGATGTGCAGAGATCTATAAAGAATGTAAGTAGGATTAAGGCAGTGTCCTATGATAGATATCCCAACAAATGTTACATACATATTGCATAAAATGATTTGGGGAAGACTGGTTCATAATTTTTAGTATGAGTATATTAAGAGGTCTGTTTCCTTAAATAGAAAGAAAAGTGTCAGTTGTAAAATTTGATGATAGCTGGTAGCAGAAAAGATAACAGAAATTATGGACATGTCATTTCACTATTGGAAAGGGTGGAACATATGATACCAAATAAAATGAAATTGTGTCAGACTGATTCTGTTATAGGAAAGCAAATGACATTTGACAGCCTATAACCAGATGTAGATAAGCATTAATTATGTTTTCAGAACATTTAGGGAAAGACCTATGCAATTTACCTAAGTGATGGCTGCATAAAATGATATTTGCAGATGGAACTGAAGGATGTGCTGAGTACAATGCCCCCTTCAGTATGTACCAAACCAGGCACATGCAACAATTGGAGTGTCAGAAAGAATAGGACATAAACAACATGTTCTACATTGATCACACCAAAGCTTTATCACTATACACTGTTTCCTACAGACTTTTGAATGGCAGTGTATGCCTGGCATACAAGGCATCCTTGTATCCCACTCTGATGGACCTTTTGCATATCTGCAAAATGAATAACATCAGAACTACTTAATCTAAGGGTTTAAGCTTTGTAATACAAATATGACATGTGTAGGGGCAGTTATGTGTCTCAAAGAATTTCCCTTCTCTGGAATAGGCTTTGTATCCATCTGAAGCAGAGCTTTTCCCTAATCCTATTCAAAAGAAAGCTGGACAAGTGGATAGGAAATCGGAAACAAATTCCTTGTCTTACACCTACATCTCTAATGGGAAAATCCAGCCTGTAGATCTTGCCCTACTTCGCACATCCTCCTTAAAATAACCTCTAAGGCACACAAACATAATGGATACTTTTCAGAAGCTTGGATAGACTTACAAAGGCAGCACATAAACTTGCAGGATGCATTTGGCTCATTTGTCCAGAATTATAAAAGCCTCAGTGGTCAATTGCCTAGTATAAAGCTACAAACCTATAAGCCTATAACTGGGTGGAATGATTATATCATCAGACCTGGTAGCCTTCTTCCCCTATACTTCTGGCACTGTAAAGAGGATAGGCCGTTATTAAGAAATCAAGCTGTAACAAAAGTGGATATCTTGCTGATTACATCTCACATTGATTTCTGCAGTATTTTGGTAAATGGGTTCTGCCCTCTGATTTAAATTATAGGATGATTTTCAAATAGGGTTGCTTGTCCTGGATGAATGTATAAATCACTGTAGAGTATTAGGCAGACTGTTATAGGCAATTAAAGTAAGAGTGCTCAGTTCCTCACAGCAAAGATGCAGCTATTATTTTTTGTAATATAGATCGTTGGAAAGAACAGAATATGACCTATGTATGCTGCTGTTCATTTTTTGTTGCAGTGTTACAGAACAGGGGGTCTTGAAATAAGGGTGATTTTTTTTTTCCTTTTTTATGGTCTTTGTCCCCACTGCTTGTCAATAATCAGTCCTCATATAGTCAATCAACCATTTACTGCTATGCATCTATCTAAGCATCAGCAAGATGCATGCAACGTGACAACTATTGAGGTCATTCCTTTGCCACCTCCCCAACTGAACCAAAACCTCTTCTCAAAGCAGAAATGGCAGAGTCTCTTATCCCCACCTGTGTGATAACACTGCTGAGTGCATGATAACCCCTCCCACCCCATAGCATAGGTGAGCTAACTATGTCACTTCAGACCTTCACCTCTCATGCCGCATCCACTAATCAATCCCCGACTGCATGGGTCACAGTCAGGGCTCCATCCATCTGTGTATTTTGCTGTTCTACCAAAAGGCTAAACGAGAAGTGCGCAGATAAGCAAGAGTATGTAATAGCCAACCAACAGTGAAAAACAGCATCACTAGTACTTTTTGCAGCTTTTATGAAGATGTGGGATCATGTTCAGGATCTGTCAGGATCTGAATAACTCATTTCAGTGTTTAGATGATATTATGATTTGTTACTAAGTGACAATTTACCCAGGAAAGGCCATAATATGTTAAAAGGCAGTTATTGATGTAAATGCAAATTATCAAAAAAAAAGTCAGGACTATGGGAATTATCATCAGATTCACTTTGCGCTACTTTGTATGAGTAGAGGCCAAGCTGTTCAGTTAGAAACTGAAAAAAGGAAGAAGAATTCTGGCCACTAAGGCCAAGCAAGAATTAATTATTATGCATGCAAGAGGTGAAGTGTACTGTTTTTGCAGGGCACAGTGCATGCAGTTTTTAAATGTGCAAGTGGATGAGGATATTTTATTTGAGTTAACAGTCACACATGGCACCCTAAAATTAAAATTAAAACCTCAAAAGCATCAAGACTTGCTTTGTAGTCCAAGTCCCTTTAATAAATGCAAATTACTTGCTGCTGATACATAAGTGGGGGTACTGAATTAATTATTTTTGTATTTTTCTTGTATATGAATATTGCTAAAGATATGCCCTGTGATTAAGAAAGGCTTACATGATAAGGAAGTCTTAACTCCAAAGGCTTTCACATCTAGGTAAATCTAAGCGATTCACAGGTAAGTCTCACTGTTGCTTTATGCTAGTACTTGCCTCAGTACAGAGAGTGGTCTCCCTAACAAAACCACATTGAAATATGGCAGTGTGAGGGAGTCCAAATGATTTTCACTGGAATGTACCCTTGCACCAGTATAACACTGTTAAATCACTCTACTACTTAATTTTTTCACAAAGAGGAAAGGGTAAACTCTTTTGACATTCACTCCTCTGGAATGGTTAACCTCATACTGCTTCTACAAGTAGGTATTGTCAAGCCACCCTTGTGTGTGCTCAGTGTGTGTGTGTGAGTGTGCGTGTGCATCTGTGTGTGTGTGTGTGTGTGTGTGTGTGTGTGTGTGTGTGTGTGTGTGTGTGTGTGTGTGTGTGTGTGTGTGTGTGTGTGTGTATATACCTCTGGGTAGTTGACATGCTTTCTCTATATGTATATATGTGTGTGTGTGTGTGTGTGTGTGTGTGTGTGTGTGTGTGTGTGTGTGTGTGTGTGTGTGTGTGTGTGTGTGTGTGTGTGAGTGGTTTCATGAGTGCACATGTTGGGGAGGTGCCTTTGCTGCCATGATGGATGGGCTGGTAGGGAGAACTCTAAATGTGTCAGTGTCTGACCCAGGGAGTTGGTAATTTACTGCTAATAAGCTTCTGCAGTGCAGTGTTACATTGTCTCTGAATGGGAAATTCTTACAAACGTGCTAGTTGCCAGATCTGTGTTAGCCATTAACACCAGTGTCAGCAATGTCTACGAATCCCAGGGAGTGTTTATTGTATTATTTATAAATGGTCAGTTAACATGTTACATAGGTAGGCTTGTATTTTGGCATGACCTCTACACCACTTAGCACTTTAAAAGTTTTGAAGTAGCTGTGTACACTTTCACAGCTGATGTTAAAGCAGAATTACACTGGTAAAGCATGGTTCATTTTTGACAATTACAAGCTGACAGTGTAGAATTCGGAGTGAACACTGTATTGAGTGCCTTAACACAGTCTGGCTGGCAGAACATGAAAATCAAATTTAATGTGAGACAAATCAGATTTCATCTGAGTGAGTGCATGCCCAAGCTAGATATTAATATTAGGGTCAGAATTACTTCATTATTCAAACCAGGTAATGACTCCTGTCTAGGTGTAATTGAAATAATGTTACTTAGGTGATATCTAGTTCATTTACCTAGAAAATGTCCAATATAGGTATTTGTCTGAGGGTATGTGTTAATGGGGCAAAGGGAATAGTCAGTATTACAGCAAAACCAACTTCTGCATTTATCTCTAACTTAGCAAAACCTCATGTTTAATATATTTAATATGTGTGGGTATGTGGGAGCAGATGACCTGCAAAAAGAATCAAATGCATTTAGATTTGTTCCCTTTTTCTATCACTTCAGTGCATATTAGTATTCATTCAAGTTCATGGTAACAGAGGAAATGGCCTTGGAAAATGCTGCGCTAAATGGCATAAATTTTAGAGCAAACTCAAAGGTTCCTTACAAAAAGAATACAAGGCATAACAAACCTGCCTTATGAAGAGCGTCTTAAAGCCCTTTTCCTCTACTAAATTTCCTATAGATTGCTGAGGGTGATCTATCTGGCTTACAAGGCATCCACAAGCTCCACACTTATGAACCTCCTACATATTTGTCAGTCAAAGAGTACCAGAAATGCAAATTTTGTCTGTGACTTAAACAGAACATAATGGAGAGACAGATATGTGTTCCGCAGACTGCCCCTCCTATGGAACAGGGGAGAAGGGAAAGATGAGAGTAGCATTATAACAGTACTATTCCTGTCTCTGACCTGTAATGGAGCTGAAATGGTAATGGGAGGATGGTATCCTGGGAGCATAGCAGAATTTGTATTATCATCTCTGTTTGCTTATTAGCTTTTTGCTCAACCCTAACTCCCTCCTCAAAATGCTGACCACAACCCAGTCAGGCAGGGCATGAAACGAGTGGTTGCTTTGACAGCATGTCCCCACCCCCACAAACCTGGTATCCTTCCTCAAGCTACAACCACCACCAGAGCTCACAAAAGGGATGCCTGGCATGTTCTCATCCATCCAGGTTAAACTCGCCTTGACACCAAGCTCCTAAGCTGCTTAACAAACTTTTATCATTAGACCATGGTAGAACTTTATCACTCTGCACTATGAATGAGGCAATTTTCCATCATATTATGTCTTGCAGTGATGAGTTCATCAGTACAGGTCTTTAAAGGGCCTGTAGTGCTGTACTTTTGATACTCAGTACATGACTACATTAGTTGATTAGAAGTTTTTCTCTCACAGCAGCTGAAGCTCAGAGTATTGTGAGAAGTAATAACTTTATTCATGTATATAATCAGTTCTATTCTGGGTTCCCATACATTTGTGTATTCACAATTGAAGGACTCATTATCTAAATTTTACTGTTATGCTTCTAGATGTTATTAAGTCCATATTTTTAATAGGTACCCAATCTAACATTCATTAACAGTGTTTAATAGATACGTAACATGAAATAAACATAAGCAAAATTGTGGAGAAAGGACATTTCCCTCTTATATAAAGCTCCACACATAACTTACTGCAAAAGAAAATCAGTAAATAAATAAAAAAACAAATAAATAACTAAATAAATAAAGCAACTTCAAGAACTACAAGAATTAAACTAACAAAATAAAATGACAATGGTAATTCCAAGAACTAACCTAACAAAATAAAATGGCCGCCGTACTTCCAGTCATGAAGTTTGATTCTCCTTGTACCTCGGCAACAAACTTCCAGGGAGGAAACATTTTGTTGTCATTTTATTTACACATTTTATCTATCTATAGATTTATGATATGTACATCTATATCTATAGATAGATATAGATAGATAATTAAATATGAAATGTCAACAGATGCACAATAATAAAAAGTTTCTGTGTTTTCTGCATTTGGAGGAACTTGGAAACTGGATATCCTGCCCCTTAATAGGGGAGTTTTTAAAGTTTTTGGTGTTGGGGGCAACTAGTTCTAGTTTTATTTTAAGAATGAGTGCTTTGTGATCTGATCTTACTAGTGAGGACATCACACGGGGGTGGGGGGTGGTGCAGAACTCTCCTATATTTGTGAGTACCAGACCAAGGATATTTGTCCTGTTAGATGGGGTCCTGACTAGCTGCTCCAAGGCATTTCAATTTCCAAAGTCAAGAAATCTTTGGGCCTGCATATTAGTGGTCATGTATTCCTCCCATTTAATGGAGGGGTAGTTAAAATCAGCCCCAAGTATGGTATTGGGCTGAATGGTGAGCACTTCTATTAACTTCAGGTATGATGTATGGGTTTTCTGATTCATGGTGGGGGACCTGTAGCTAGCAAGAATATGGTAATGGAATTTTTCCATGGTTAATTGGACATGGAGTAGCTCAAGCATGTCATACTGTCTTGAGGTGTGCTTATCCTTTGCTTAGATAGATACACTTCTGCCTTTTGTCCTTTCATGTTCAGTGAGTGGCTGGTATGCATGAAAGGAATTATAGCCATGCACTGCCAGAGTACTTTCCATGGCTTTGAACCATGTTTCAGTAACTGCGCAGACATCACCATTCTCCAGGGTGAGGAGAGCTTCCAGAGAGAGCAGTTTCTTGTAGAGGCTCCTAGCACTAAGCAGTAACACCTTTAGGTTGTCCTGAGTGGTGTTATGCTGGAAGGTTTGTCTTCTTGACAATGCCAAAAATGGCATTGTAGGGGTGGATTATGTTTTGGCCAATATCCAAAAGCCTAGAGTTGACAGGTGAGTACCTTCCCTGGCAAAGCAGCATGGCCTATCAACCATGTCCTCCCAGGCTGACAAGTATTGGACCCCTTTGGAATGGCACCAGTAGATAAGCCAATTGTTAAAGTCAATCATTTTTGCTTGTATTGTGGCATTATCCTTGGAGAAAGTAAAATGCTTCTCAAGTGCTAGGCTCATACCTGCCCATGACACATAATATGAGAGCTCAATCATGTCTCTGTTCATATAGTCCAAGGAGGTACACCTCAGGTAGTTCAAACAAATTTCACTGAACGTTTTTAATCTTTTTTTGTAAAACTAAAATAATGCTTTCAACCAAATGAAGGGATTCCATAGGTATTTGTCTATAGCTAGCTATCTCTCTCTCTCTCTCTCTCTCTCTCTCTCACACTCTCTCTCTCTCTCTCTCTATATATATATATATATATACACACACACACACACACACACACACATATATATATATATATATATATATATATATATATATATATATATATATATTAATCTGAATGCAAAGACATTGAAACTGAAGTGATGTAAGCCAGCAACCTGAAATTCAACACATCAAAAATCTCAAAATATCTTAAAAGAAAAATGATCATGAAAGAAAACATTTTCCTTTTGTGATCAGAACACCAAAACTCTACCAAACATTTGTACCAAATTTGTTAAAATAGTGGTATGTTGGAAAGGATTTTTGAGATGTAAGGTGCAGGGTTAGGGTTAAAGTTAGTAAGGTGGGCAGGCTAACCCTAACCCTGCTAACACTAACCCTAAACCTTACCTTTTAAAAACACTTTCTGCAGCGCTACTTCTACTCAAACACTGACACAAATGCCATACACTACAAATGGACTCCAGTTGACCCTACCCTTACCCTAACCTGCCTATACTCACACAGATATTATTACCTCATACTCTCTAATGCCTAAACCTTCTGAATATCTAAAGTTTTCTACATTACTTTCCCAAACAACCACTTGCCTTACTTGTAAGCATTTGATGTTCCATTCAGCCATAATTTTAAAATTATGATGATGAGAAAAATCAAATATGTAGGAGGTTCATAAGTGCGGAGCTTGTGGATGCCTTGTAAGCCAGATAGATCACCCTCAGCAATCTATAGGAAATTGAGTAGAGGGAAAAGGCTTTAAGACACTCTTCATAAGGCATTTCAGTCATTCTCTTGTTTGATCATCAGATACTTTGACAACATTTATGACACTACACCCAAATATTATGCATTTACATATATATATATATATATATATATATATATATATATATATATATATATATATATATATATCAGACCTCCCAACCGTCCCGAATTACTCGTTTTTTTCCGAGTTTTGGGGTCCAAATGAAGGGGTGCCACGATTCCCGAGTGACACCCCTTCATTTCCGATTTCTTTGCGTTTGTTTTTTTATTTTTTTAATTTTCACGCTGTCGGAGCTGACGTCATCACGTGCGTGATGACGTCAGCGCCGTCAGCACTACCAGCCAGTCGGAATTGAGCTCAAGGAGCTCACGTCATCATTTCCGGCTGGCTGCGAGCAGGCGGGAACTAGTGCCTTGCTGAGAATTTGAAATTAGAGCACTACCAGCCAGTCGGTTATAAGGGAAGGATGCTGGATTTAAATCTTCTGCCATTTCGGATTCGGACAGAAACGTGAGGGAAGAATGCTGACTTTAAAATAAATCTGCTGCCGCGATGTCGCCGAGAGAAATGCTGGCTTTGCAAGCCAAGGGACTATTGCATGGTGAAGGTGAGGTGAAATGTTTTATTTTTGTTAGCACATTTATAGAAACGCTCGTACTGTGATATGCTTGTCTGCCTGTGTGTGTCTGTGTGCGAGTATGATGAATGTTGTTTAACCACTGAGTGTACATGAGAGACTGATTTACCTGAATGCCAGTTCTAAAAAGTTGTATGCATAAGAATATGACACTTAGAGGAACAACAGCAACACTATACAATATACCTTCATTTTAAAGCATTAAAACTGCTTCCTGTTATGTGAGTGTCACTATTGGTACCTGGTATGTTTAAATTATACTGACAACATTGTCTACACAGAATATGTCATCAAAAGAGTCATTGTATATACCTTAATTTTAAAGTACTAATCAAAAGAGTCATTGACTATTTGCAAATAAAGTTTACTTTCTAGGTCACATGACCCCTGCTGATCTTAATGATACTGTACCACTGTTATTCTATAACTGCTTATCTGTTACAGTCTTTATATGTACTTTAGTCTGATTAGTGACCTTGTGATGAAAGCTGTGAGTTAATCTGTGACAGATTTCCATGTACTGCAGATCTTGAATTAAAGGCTGTATTTTGCATTGTGTAAGCTAAATATTGTGGAGCTGGTGTAAGTATACCAGAGCTAGACCTTTATACTTTGGCCATGAAACATAGTAGTTACTGCAGTTGTATTGCTCTGCCTTTCATGGAATACAAAAAAAAAAAAAAGCAGTACTATGGGTTAAACCATTCACAACATGAAATCCAGAATTAGATTCATGAGTTAAATTATCTTGGCTGTTTACACAACTTTGAGATGTGTCATTGTGACACTGATAAGTAAGAGATGGTAGTGTAGAGGGTACTGGGAGATCCATCTGGGTGATGGACACTAAGAGATCAATCAGGGTGTTGGACACTAAGAGATCTATTGGGGTGATGAATAGGCTGTCTTGTGGGACTACCTTTCTTTCCATTATTAAGGTGGCTGGACTGTCTTACAGTGGTCAGTTGAGCCCAGACAAGCATGCTTAAGTTTGTTGGAAATATGATCATGTCCTCTTTAGCGAGTAGGAAAAGGGATAAAACAAAAGAAAATATCATACAAGGTCCCGTACATTTAGATTGGCTGACCCACTGAATCATTATCATGGTTGTGACTACAGTAGCCCAAAGTAAGATAGATAACCTCAGATACATAACTCCAGATTGACAGCTCTGAAGTCATATTTAGTAATACTAGTTTTTCTTACTGTGAAATTTAATTAAATTTGTACTGTG
>NC_056725.1:1075311452-1075366659 GCF_019279795.1 Protopterus annectens
ATAATCAGACTAGAAACCACAACGTCTCCCATATTACAGCCAATAGACAGACAAGTGACTTCCTTCTACTAACCCTAAATATTAGAAGTATATCCAACAAAGTCCATGAACTCCATGTCACTATAGACTTGTACTCCCCAGATATAGTCATCCTGACAGAAACCTGGCTAAAACCTCACATTACCAGTGAGTAAATACTCCCTACAGGTTATGGCATACTAAGAGTAGACCGGTTAAACAAGAAAGGAGGCGGTGTAGCTATAATATTTAAACAGCATCTAAACATCCAGATCTTAAAATCATCAGCTCCACAAACAGGCAATGAAGAAATAATATATACCAACCTCAAAATAAACCAAAACAAAACCATCAACATAATTGGATTCAACTTCCCACCTGGCCAAAACATCCCTCCACTAGAAAACCTCCTCAGCTGGTCTTCCCACCATCTCCCTCAAGAAACTATCATTTTAGGTGATTTCAATATTGACTAGCAATCCTGTTCTGGCAACTATCCAACCCATCATGTAAACCTTCATGGCTTCACCCAACTAGTCCATTTGCCAACCAGGATAAATAAAAACTCCAGCAAGCACACTACCCTGGACTGGATACTAGTCAGTAAGAGCCCCCAGTCATATATAACAGGCTGCTTATCAGATAGCCTCAGTGATCACTCCACAACATTCCTACTCAAAAAATACCTAAACCAGTCATCTACCGTCAAATACGTAAAAAACTAAACTTTAACCCACTCACATTCATTTCATCCCTCAAAGAATAGTAACTGGCATCCTCTAGTACCTCAGTCTTGATGACGCAGTTGAATTTTTTAATACTACCTTCCTGGGCATCCTTAATTCCATGCCCCCATAAGACTTTCCAGAATCAAAGCACAACCCTTCCCATGGCTACAGAAAACCACTAAGTCAGAAATGAAAAACAGGGATAAAGCCTGGAGCAAAACCAAAACCCCCTCAGCTAGACAGAAATTCCTAGAACTACGCAATAGAGTCAAAAAGCCAATAAAACAGGACAAATTCCAATACTACCAGTCTGTCCTACACTCCTCTCCACACAGCACCAAACAATTCTGGTCGGTCCTCCATAAAGCCCATCCTCCACCCAGGTAAAGTCAGTACCCCTCCTTCTAACATCCCTCACTCCTCAGAAAATATTGCTACCTCATTCAACACACACTTCACACAAACCAAACTATCACTAGCTAAACAACACAATCCCCCTCCAACCCACACCTTCAACTAGTAATCTCCCCACTGCCATCTCTTTTTCTCCTGTACCTACTTCCAACATAAAAAAAACTCTTAAGTAAACTTAAGCCCACCAGATTAGCAGCAGACAACCTCCCAAGTGAATACCTACAAATCACAGCTGATGCTCTGGCCTACCCAGTATCCATCTTGATTAACCAATCTCTATCAGAAAGTTACGTTCCCACACTGTGGAAAGTATCACATATAATTCCCCTCCACAAAGGCGGACCCTCCACAGAACTAACCAATTACCACCCCATAACTATTCTCTCTCCACTCTCCAAAATACTAGAGAGATGCATACACTCTCAGGTCTCAGACTACCTCCTTAGTAGCAACCTCCTTTCCAATACTCAGCATGGTTTCCGACCAAGCCATAGCACCACCACTGCCTTACTCTCCTTTATTAACACTATCCTTCAGCATAAAAACAATGGCTATCTCTCCTCTGCTACTTTCCTAGACCTATATAAAGCATTTGACATGGTCCCACACAAAGAACTGATCTCTGTCCTCAATAACCTATCCTTCTCACAATCTGTCACCATCTGGTTTCAGAGTTACCTGTCTGACCGCCAACAATCCGTTGTATGGCAGAATGACATATCTCCCCAACTACCTGTCTCCATAGGGGTTCCCCAAGGATCCATCCTTGGACCCCTACTCTTCTCTGTTTTCACCAATAATCTAGCCTCTTCCACCAAACATGACACACTCATGCAATACGCAGATGACTCAACCATCATCTGCTCAGCCCACTCCCTACCCAAACTGCAAAAAGTGACACGGGAAGCTTTTTCCTCTGTTGAAACTTGGTTATCCGATGCCCAGTTAATACTCAACCCAAACAAAACTAAACTACTCATCTTCTAACCCACCAAACATACTCAAAACAACTCTTACGTTAACATCACAGCAAAACACAACACCACTATATACCCAACTGAACACACCAAATTGTTAGGAGTGGAAACAGACAATAAACTAAAATTTGACATTCACATATCCTTGACCATAACAAAAGTCCACAAAAAACTAGGAGCGCTATACAGAAATAAGCAACTTCTCACCAAAGCGGCAAATATTTCAACAGCAAATTCCCATCTTATCTCCACCCTACTTTATGCCTGTCCAATATATACCAACCTAAGGCAATGCGATCTAAACAAGCTAGAGACCTGCTACAACAAAATTGTCAAATTCGCCACAGGAGCATCCTACTGTAGTCACCACTGTCTCTCACTTGCTGAACTGGGCTGGCTTGAACTCCCTCACCTCTTTAATGGTATCAACTCTCACTCACCCACAAACTAGTAAATCATCCACTAAATGTCCCATCCCTCCAGAATCTACATCAACCCTATTGCACCACCAGACCACTAAGATCCAGCAACAAAAATCACTTGCAGATCACTAAAACCATAACTCTGCTGGTGAAGCACTATTCTCTTGTGCCATAGCCAAACTATGGTACTCCCTCCCACCCACAATTACCTCCATACCATCATGCACCCACTTCAAAACTTTACTAAAAGCACACCTAAAAACATGCTGGCTATGCCCTTGCAACTCCCACTCTAATATCACCCTCCCCATCCAACCACTACATTTCTTTCCACTCCACTAACTACCTTGATTATAGCAAGATCAGATGCTCATAGGCCAGTGCTTATTATACAGCAGGAACTTCATCTTGGAACATTTGTTAATGTCTATTATGTACTTCACAGATAAAGATTCTAGTTGTCTACTGATGTACTATGTTCTTCATCTGTAAATATGTTGTAATTAATTGCTATGTAAATTGTTAATCACTATGTAATCCAATGTAACTACTGTCTGTTTATTTTAGCTGTAGAGCTTTTCTCCCTGGGCCTCCGCTGAAAATGGACCTACGTCCAGTCGGACACTCCCGGTCAACAAATATAAATAAATAAATAAATAAAATACATTCCCCTTCAGTCTTTGATGTCTCCCTTGCGAGTGGATCCATCCACTATTAAACTAAAATAAGTCTCTTCATGTTCTTGGTGAGATATACTTGAGTTGATTTCACCCTGTGTCTTTAATAATTGGGTGTATAAATGTATGTATTGCAAGGGACTGTATTATTCCACTGAGGACACCAGGGGGCGAAACCAGTTTGGAGTTTCTTGTTGTTGTGACTGTTTGTCGGCCATGGGCTTTTGTCAGAATTGGCATTTTTCTGAATAAATGATGATGCTGAAAGTATTATCTGGACTTTATTTTGTTTTCATTATAATTTCAGTAATGTATATCATATAGTATAGTGGTACAGGACTATCGTTTTGGTGTGTTACATGTTGGTACAGTCCAAGCACACAATGGGCCTACGTGCACCAGAAGCTTGTTGAGGTTTGTATCGGTGCTGAGTGCTGTGGTATTTTTGATGTCTCCATTGTGAGTGGCTCTATTTACTAATTTCAAGATGTTATTTGAGGGTGATTTCCGAACATTTATTGGGAACCTTTCAGCAGATAAAGAAGATGGAACGTGGCTTATGGGAAAACAGTCTGATACAGCATCTATTGGGGTGAGTAGCATTTCAGAAATGCAAAGTACTTTTAAAGAACTTAATGTAGCCACGAGAACGTTTTGTTCAACAGTATGGCATATAAAATTGCTACGAGCTTATTTGGAAGCTGGAATTATTCCTCGAGGCCTAAGGGTGTATGAGTAAGGAAAACCAGTATTTTATTAATAAATGTTGCATGATACAAAATACGGCATTGAAACTGTTTATAGAACTGCTGGTCTCATGTTATGAAGAGACACTTAATGTCATTAAGGGTCAGCTTGATTTGTGTTTGTAGTCAGTACAGCATTTTGAACAACAAGATGAATATAAGAGACTGTTCGATCAATATGTTGAAGAGATGAGTGTTTTTGATTCAGAATTAAAAACTAGAAAAGTGAAAAAGTATAGTAGAGACTTGAATGACTTTAAATCTGACAAGGCCTATATGTAGAAACAAATGAAAAGGGCCATCAGGTTTACAGAGACGGTTAATAAGTTGAGCAGAAGTAAAATAAAGCGTAATAAATCTATCCTGAAACCGACTTATAATTAAGGATATAATACAGAATCTAGTGCTTCAGGAATGTCTTCAAATGCATTTAGCACTGATACTGAGAATGATATGGGGGATATATTAGATGCTGGTTCTACAAGATGCAAAAAAAAAAAAAAAAAACAGATCCAGGACTAGCCCTTTAGAAGGGGAAGCAAAAAACACCAGAAACGAAGAAGAGATACAGGTAGAGAAATTTTTCAGGAATCTGATGACCGAGCAGAACAAGAAGATGGACTTATAGTTAATTTAACTGACTATAACTTAACTAATGAAGAGAAAGCTGTTCTTAATAAAGGTTTAAACTATGTACCATCACATTTTATATACCAGTATGATGTTTGCATGGATATAAAACAGTTCTGTAGAAAGTTAAATTTGAAATACTTTTTTTCATAATAGAGGTGAAGTGTCTAATGTTGTACCTTATTTTAAGGTTAAGAAAAGTTTTTTGTACCACCATACCATTCTAGGGTTAAACCTTTTGAAGATAGTGTATTATGTGAACTGCACATTAATCAGAATGAGATTTTCAAACATCATGGTGGCAATTTAACATCTACAGAGAGGTTGACTTTAAAACATTTAAGAGGAAACAAAGACATACCCCCGGATTTACTAATCTCCCATGCAGGACTAATCAAGTCCTGCACGGAAGTGGCAGTTTAAGAGGAGGATGGCAATGTACCATGCATATTAATGAAGGCACGCTGCCTGAGCTCCAAATCCTACATGGAGCGTGGACGAGTGCAGGGGGCGTGTCTGAGAGCAGAGCCCTCAGAATGAACATGCCCCTGGAAAATAGAACAGCAGAAACTGTAAATAAATGAGTGAGACTGCTCATAGGTGTCTGGATATCCCCACCAACAGTCCCCCATGTGTACAACAGTAACAGGACATAAAAATAAAAAGAGGAAACCCCTTTATTTTTTTTTAAAACCCCGAGTACAGCTAACTGTAAGTGCGCGGGTGTGCCCATTGCTTAGCTACTGTTAAAGCAACTGAAAAGGCTGAAGAGGATAACAAGGAATATATATATATATATATATATATATATATATATATATATATATATATATATATATATATATAGATAGATATATAGATATATATATATAGATATATATATATATATATATATATATATATATATATATATATAATATATATATAAGGTATTCCTGGTTCGATTCCCACTGCAGCACATATCATTTCTCATGTGAAATCTGTATAAGAACATATTTTTATATCTTTTTGCTGTATAACCTACATAATAACATTTAAAGGTGAACTGGAGTACTGCATTACATACACATGTGAAGTGTCAGTGTCATAATGAATAAGGCACTAGTAAGCAGGTTTAATCACAAATAAGCAGTAGTAAGTATATATAAGTACTAGTAAGTGTGTTTAAGTGTGTTTGCGTGGGGGTAAGCATTGCCTACACAGATTAAGCAAAGTAGAAGCTGAGTGCAAGAAACTGTAACCAGAGGTTAGCAGTGCTTACCATCATGCAAACCCACTTACAACTGCTTTAAAGTGCCTTAATCACTCGGTACCCAATGGCCCATGTTCTGCCCAGCAACAAAACAAACTGCCTCTGCAAGGCTCAAGCTCAGGACCCTGCACACTATAGTCACAGTAGTTATCTACTAAGCCATCATAGCAATAGACATGACTGAGGTATCAGCAAATTAATCCTCACCACAAGAAAATCAAACCAAACATGTGAACTGAATCTATGTACAGTGTGAAGTGGTATAATCTGCTACATAACATAAATATGTGAACTGGAGTACTGCAGGAAGCATAGATGTGAGGTGTTATTGTAATAAAGTGTAGAAGTAGTAGAAGTGTAAATTCATGAATACCAGATACATACAGAACCTGCAATGAATAATAAATCACTGCCAAAAGGCAATTATAGTGTTAATTAACTATTAAGCAATGCTAACCGCAGCATGGCTCAACTAAGTAAGTGTAAGCAATTTATAGGGGAGCCAATCCAATCTGCCTAGCGGTTTACCCCTTTAAGCACTGCCAACCTTAGGTAAGCAGGTGTGCCCATAGCTTATCCTTTTCAAACACGGCCAATCACTGAAAAGTGCGGGTAATTAGCTGTATTTAAACCACACAGGTGAGAATATGTTCCATAACTGGTTGTAGCTTCCTACTGCAGGCAGAATGGCTGGTGTGGGTGAAGGCACTCATTTTAGAGTGCAGCGCTGGGGCATCCAGGAGTCAGAAATCATGGCATGGCTCCTGGTAAAACACCATGAGGAGAGACTACTGCAGGGCCAGTGCCAGGGCTCGCAGTATAAAAGTGAGGCCTGGGACAGTCTCACCCGTGACCTCACCAGTGCCACAGGTATCCACCGGACTGGTGAGCAGGTCAGGAACCACCATGCTGACCTAAAGCGGCAGAGGGGGGATGCACTGGAACAGTGGATCCAGGAGTCTTAGCAGATGGCTAATGCCCCAGTACTGAGTAAGTACTCATTCTACTAAGTAGTTAAGAATTACCTAGCTTGTGTATACTATGGATAGGTATGGCTAAATATCCCTGTATTTCTCCGACAGCTGCAGATGAGCAGGCTGTGAACAAGTAAGCCCATGACGCTATATTGCAAAGGCTGTGCCACGAGGCAGGTTAGTAATAAGTCTGCATGTACTTTCATAACAAATAAATATAAGAGCCTTAGAAAGTGTTGTACCAGTAGAAATAAATGTGTAATAGTCTGTGAATAAAGGTATAACCCCGGGACTGCTTCTGTTTACTCTTCTGTCATATGTTGGTGAACTGGTGCATACTATAAATAGTACTGTTGTATTTTAAGCAGTGTCACCCACACTGTGGTATGAAGATAAAATGTGCATGAAGTCCTGCATAACAATGTTGGAAGTGCCAAGAAGTCAGTCATATTGTACAACTGAGGGAGACTTAGATAGAAAACAGTAGAACGTTTTACATCAATTCCCTGATAGCACAGTGTACTATGATGTTAGCTATAATTTTTTGTCACACACAGCAGAGCGTTTGAATCCTGGGAAAGTTGTATACATAATCATACCCCACAACTGTACAGATTTTGTTACAATGTTCAGATAGAAATCTCTGCTTAATTACACCCAACAACTGTACAGAATTTGCTAGAATGGTCAAATTGAAAGTTATATGCATATTCATACCCACAACTGTTCCAATCTGTCCAGCATGTCCAGATAAATGGCCCATATCATCAGCCTGGTACACCGTCCCCCTGACAAATCAGTGTGATGATCCAACTAATGTAGACAGCCGTTAATGACATATAATTGATAGTCAAATGTGTACATAGTCATAGAATGTATATGAAAACAAACCTGTCATTCTTGCACCTCGCCCAAAGTGTATGACAGCAATACCCAACATATGTTGCATTAACACCTGCATCTTGTCATGCCTGCATGTAAGACACAGGTCACGTATATAACAATCTATAAACATACCAGTGTACAATATAAGGCCATTGGATAGTGTAATAAGACATGTAATGGAAAGATCACTGCAGTGACTAAGAATGTTGTGAAAATTACAAGGATATATTAGTTGTTAATTGAAGTCTCCCTCTCACCCCTACCATATCTGCAAAATAACCAAATGACACTCCTCAGCTGGTATGTGTACACTCCAAACTTTTGTTGGGACATATGTCCTAACAGTTAATAAATATTCACATTTGTTTCTATGCATGTGCCATGTTACTATACACCCAGATTGGTGGCCTGTTGCCATCAATGAAACCTGCATGCTCTTGTAATGGCCACTGTTGTTCCATATATGCATTTCTTCTGCTTGCTCTGCAACTGTGTTAATTCTTGTGTTTTGGGTTAATAGGAATACCTATGCATGCTGTTATAACTAATCCTGAATGCTGTTGACTGTTACTAACCCATATCTGTCATAAACCTGCGACAACATAGCTTGTATGGGAAGGTCGGTCCCAGCGGACCCACCTGTCCCACCTCAGCTGGCCATGGCACTGGGCACCAGCACATCTGCGGCCCAGCCTGAGACCTCCTCCTCCATGTGCCCTGCACCACTTCCAGATGGAACCACTACAGGGGATGGTGCTCACCCCCCTCGGAGTGGGCGCAGAGAGGAATCTGTCACTCCTCAACAGGTGCGGGCCGTGGTGCGTAGGGAGCTTGATCTGGAGTATCGAGACCAGCTATGCCAGCTTGAGGGCCGAGTGGCAAAATTAGAGGGTGAGCCTGCCTCTTCTACATAGCCCCCAGCACAGCCACCTTTGGGGCCAAGAAGGTGCAGTGGTGACGGGGACCTAATTCCCACTGTTTCCAGTTGAGGGCTCAGGGGCTTGCGACTCCCAAACTCCCCTGCCCGTCCAAGGTGTTTACCCCCCACATGTCTCATATACCAGCCCTGTATGTGTCTTGTTTGTTGTGTCTGTTAACCTACCCAACTTACCTCCCCAAATATACCTACTACCCCTCTCCAACATCCCATTCTCACCTGAAAAAAAAAAGGCAATCTGTTCCCACAAAAAAATCTCGCCCCATACATAGCTATCCATTTCGCACAGGTGTCCACTGGACAGTTGTAATGTGGTCTAATTAGCATCACAATGAATATATGTTGTCCTCTCCCCTCTCTCAGGGGTTTGAGGGTCCAAATGTACCTGTAAATTTAGTGTATATGCACAGGTGTTGCTGTAGAAGAAATGGGCAGCTATGGACTGTTCCTATACCCTTCCTGCACATGCCTAGCTATTTTCCCTGCTGTCTTTCCCTCTTTGTGCCCCTTTTTTCTCCACTTTCCTATCAACCCCTTTTTCTTTTCTTTTAAAGGAATTAGCGTGGGGGTAAGCAGGAGTAAGCACTTTTAAACAGCAGTAAGCAGGATTAAGCTTGTTTGCGCAGGTGTAAGCAATGCCTACACAGGTTAAGCAATTCAGGAGCTAACTGAGTATAAGAAACAGTAACCATAAATTAGCAGTGCTTACCATCGCACAAATCTGCTTACAACTGCTCAAAAGTGCCTTAATCACACTGTATCCAATGGCCCTTGTTCTGCCTAACTATAAAATAAACAGCCTCTGCTTGGATCAAACCCAGGACACTGCACACCATAGCCAAAGTGTTTTACCACTAAGCCAACTCAAATATCCATATCCTTGATGTATTCACAAACATATCATCCAGCCCAGTCATTCAGCAGTACAGAGAATGTATTCCAACATGTAGATGTATGTGTGTGAGTAAATATATTAATGTCTAAACAGGTACAAAATATTGATATATGTATATATATATATATATATATATATATATATATATATATATATATATGTATATAAAAACATATAAACATGCAAATGCCTACATATATTGATATATATGTCCACATCTACATGTCTAAATATATCTGGCAAGTTATATATATGTCAGCAGATATATATATATATATGTGTGTGTGTGTATATACGGACATACATCAGTAGATAACAATGGGGAAATAAAAACATATATGTCCTCTTGCAATGTTAATGGGGTTGAGAGGCCCCACACAATATACGTCTGGTACGAATAGGTACCCCCCCCCAGCCAAGCACGACCCCCCCCTATAATACAGTACCAAGTGTTGCAGATCCCATACCCAGGACCAGATACAACATGGTCATCCCTAGGATGCATATACACAGACACATATATGCAGATACAGGTATATATATATATATATATATATATATATATATATATATATATATAGATATGTAACTACACATATACACACAGATATATGTACAGTAAGATACATATGTAGTACGTGCACACAATATGGAGCAGCCAGCATTCCTACAGTTGCCACCTTACCAACTGGAAACTGTATGAGCCACCTTTACGAATGACATTCATAGCCTGCAACACATACCCACAGAGATATCAAAGGGTATAACACCACACACAGGTGTGCATAAATGAATGTGAAAGCTTTATTTGTGTACTATGACAGTTGCATATGCCATGTCAAATAGCTGTTTAGACACTGACATCCACATGAACAGTGTAATGCAATTATGAAACAGATATACTAAGACAGTAGTCTGGAAAGGTTGACATATGTTGCTGTCCAGGCCGAGGCCTTCAAGCAGTGCAACAGTAATGACAGACTGGGCCACAGCATACCAGACAATCAACAGTACATAATGCAGATGTATAGGTCAGCAGCCTCTATCTACCCTCTGTACACAATCCCTAGAGGGTACAGACCCCAGTTGGCACAATAGGATGTATCTTTTACATAACAAGGCATACCTGACACCATCACAATCACACTAACAAACAGAGCATTCCGTATGGCAGGAGGCAGTAGGCCTGCATATATCCAAGGTGGATTGTATGGCAATGTACATACAGCTACCTTAAGACAGCTTACCCCAGATATCCACACATGTTGTAACAGCCTAGGTTAGTCATGGTGCACCCCCCTACACTCACTAATACTGGGCCATATACCACTGTTACATACACTGGCCTCTGGAGTGCAGTAGGGCACACATGTATTGTGTAGGTTATGCCCACACATATATAGCCCCGACCCCCCATTATGAGTGGGGGACACAACAGCAGGGGAGTGATGGCAGGAATGACAGCATGACATACACACAGCACAATATATAACAACTCCTGACAGCATGTCATATGTGCAAAGCCTGGTATGTAGGTGGAGGACAGAGGCTGGAACACAGTCCCATATGTGTAAAACTGTTGTCTTACAGTAAGCAAGATATGTATATGTGTATATATCTATATGGATATATGTATTCTTATATATACATAAATGTTCACCATATGTCCTGCACATAGAGTGGAGCCCTACCTCAGCCTCAGTAATCCCAACCTCTCAGTGCAAGGGGATGTCATGTATGTAGTGCAGGTATATTTGTAGACTAATGCTATTGTAATAGGGATTGTCTTCACAGACATGGTGTGTGGGAGGCCAAATCTGCTGTTAACATGTGCGCCACTGGCTACTTACAGACATCCTAAGGTCATCATAGTACAGTACCACTGCTAGCACAGTAACATCCCTGTGGACTACAGCTGCGATATGGCCAATATATGTGGACAGTCTGACACACTCTGGTCAGTCCAGGGGTATACACAGAACTCCTTTATGCAAGAAATGTGGACCAGGCCTATCAATGTGGATGTTAACAGCCATGTAAATGGCTATAACATGTACATACTGGTAAACATTTGCCCCCATAGGTTATGCATTCCTATACCCCTGTCTGTCCTGACACATAATAACCGCTGGTACAGAGGTTCCATGACCATATACTATTCACTAGTCAGTGACACACATCTGAACAGCATCCCACTGCTTTGTCTGACATAGATGACTGTTATGGTGGCCCTGCAGCAGTACATCGGGAAAGTATTTGGACATGACATCTCACTGGATAAGTACAGTATGTTGCTAGGCATGTAACAATGCACAGTGCAGGCTACAGGCAGATTGACTCAACACTGGGCTACATCTCCTATGTGGGAATACACATGTACCTGCATAGATAGCAGGTTCTACAGGCATGTCACATCACAGAGTAACAGACACCTGTGTGAAAGTGCATATCCACAACCAATGTGAACACAGCCTCAGTCACATATGGTAAGCTAGCATGCTATTACAGTAGATGGGCTATCTTATGTACACCATCCTCATATCAGCCACTCACACAATAACTCTACATATACTGGGCCACTACACAGTGAGGTCCGATGGCTGTTTGTGGTTTAGGACATGTGTGTGTTCGCCCCTACAAACATGTAAGCTGATAGGGTGACATACAGTGAAGCAGCATGTAACATCAGATAGAACAGGACCAAGAACAATGACATCTACCACAGTCTCTACACAGGCCAAGGTACATATGCACTATACACACCCTGTCGACAATTACCAGACTTACATATACCTCAGTACTGTACACACAGCCACAGAATGCCCAGGCTATGTCCCCAAATATAACCCCTACTATACATAACATGTGTAGCAGTCTGATATTTCACTGGCTTGTTATCAGATATGCTATCAATGAATATGGTGTACAGAACACATGCACCCCCTACTGCATGACATATGTACAAAGGTTGACAGAGTTGCGGCTGGAGGCACAAACACAGTGCCAATATTGACATGTCGCTGTGATAACCTCATACATTTCCTGTCGTAACAGGGTTTGATGCAACATATGTCCTATGAGGAATATGACGTCAGTAACTCTCCTGGCTGTCACCATCTACTGACTGCAATCCTCACACTACCTTCTGCAGTTGAGAGATAGGTGCTCTGTGGGTAACACAAGGAACACAAGGGAACACACACTGCCCAGTCTGCAGATGACCCTACAGATGGGGATTCCTCATAAACATAGCACTGAAATGACAAGTATTAAAACATGTATGGACGTATAAGTGGATTTAAATACACTTTTATCTTCTCATTTGCATATAGTACTGTATTTAATTTATTTATTTGTGTTTTTCACTGAATATTAACTCAACTGAAGTTGTGGCTGTCTCTCTACAGTTAGTTCCCCACCCACTGTCCCTGTTCTTGTTTTGGTGTTAATGTTGGTGGCTTTGAAATTGCCTGCCCCTCTTGTAGATTTGTATTTGGATACTCCTTCTGGACTCATCTCATTTGCTCACTCAACTGAGTGCAGTGAGATCATATTCTGATTTCAGGCACTCCTACTGTGTACAAAGAGAGCATTTGGGAAGGACAACCCTGTAGCCTCTTAATCCTGCTCTGTTCCCTCCCTCAAAAAATAAATAAATAAAATAAAATATATATATATATTTTATTCAGCTGCTCTTACTGTAACTGTCTTAGTTGCTCTTCTGCTTGCTGTTATCTGTTCAGTTGCTCTTACTCTGCACTTATTACCGCTTGTTAGTAGCCTTCTAATTTACTGCCTACTGTGCTTGTTTTTTAGTCATTTGTTAACTTAATTGCATTTATTTGAACTGTATTTGCCGTAGTGTTGCTACAAACTCAGATGTGCTGGTCTGCACTACAATTTGAATTGTATTTACTGCTGCTTTAGCTGCTTTTCTGTAACAGAAAAAAATTCTAAGCTTGTTTCCCGCCTTTCCGGTAACTACTCAAGTCCAGATACAGACTTGCTGTATCCAGGACTGTTGATAAGATTCTGAGCCCCCAAGCCTTTTTGTGTTGGAGGGAAGCCTTCTAGCTTATCAGTGGGAGTGGTAAGCACTAGGTAGCCTATCTACCATGGGAAGAGTGGGTTTTGGCCCTGAAATTGTAGTTCATTGTCCGTTTGCATAGTTTTTCCATCTGTTTCTACTTTCTGGTTAAAAACCCATTTTGCATTTGGTCCCCATCTTTGCTATAACTAGTGAAGTTCAGGTACAGATTTGCTGTATCCAGGACTGTTGGTAAGCTTCTGAGTCCCCCAAGCCCTTCTGTGTTGGAGAGAAGCCTTCTAGCTTATCAGTGGGAGTGGTAAGCTCTAGGTAACCTATCTACCACAGGAGGAGTGGTTTCTGGCCCAGAAATTATAGTTTATTGGCCGTTTGGGAAGCTTTCCATCTCTTTCAACCTTCTGATTTAAAAGCCTGTGTTTGCACTTGTTTCCTGCCTTTCCTGTTACTAGTCTAGTCCAGGTACATATTTGTTGTATCCAGGACTCTTTGTAAGCTTCTGAGCCCCCCAAAGCTTTCTGTGTTGGCAGGAAGTCTTCTAGCTTATCAGTGGGAGTGGTAAGCATCAGGTAGCCTATCTACCACAAGAGGAGTGGTCCATGGCCCAGACATTGTAGCTATTGGCTGTTTGAGCAGTTTTTTCCATCTCTTTCAACTTTCTGGTTTGAAAGCCACACTTGTGCCTGTTTCCCACCTTTCCTATAACTAGCCTAGTCCAGTTACAGAGTTGCTGTATCCAGGATTGTTAGTAAGCTTCTGAGCCCCCCAAGCCTTTCTGTGTTAGAGGGAAGCCTTCTAGCTTATCAGTGGGAGTGGTAAGCACTAGGTTGCCTATCCTCTACTGGAAGAGAGAGTTTTGGCCCAGAAATTGTCATTTATTTGGCCGTTTGGGCAGTTTTCCATCTCTTTCAACTTGCTGGCATAAAAACCTATGTTTGTACCTTGTTTCCCCTTTAACTAGTCTAGTCCAGGTACACATTTGCTGTATCCAGGACTCTTTGTAAGTTTCTGAGCCCCCCAAACCTTTCTGTGTTGGAGGGAAGCCTTCTAGCTTATCAGTGGGAGTAGTAAGTACTAGCTAGCTTATCTACCACAAGATGACTGGTTCCTCGCCCAGAAATTGTAGCTATTGGCTGTTTGGGCAGTTTTTTCCATCTCTTTCAATGTTCTGGTTTAAAAGCCGCACTTGCGCTTGTTTCCCACCTTTCCTGTAACTAGCCTAGTCCAGATACAGAGTTGCTGTATCCAGGACTGTTGGTAAGCTTCTGAGCCCTGTAAGCCTTTCTGTGTTGGAGGAAAGCCTTCTTGCTTATCAGTGGGAGTGGGAAGCACTAGGTAGCCTGTCTACCATGAGAGGAGAGGTTCTTGGCCCAGAAATTGTAGTTTATTGACCATTTGGACAGTTTGTCCATCTCTTTCAACTTTCTGGTTTAAAAGATCACATCTGCACTTGTTTCCCATCTTTCCTGTAACTAACCTACTGGGTAGCACTAAAAAGCCTTAAACTGATACAAGCCTTCAAGCTTAGAAGAGAGACTTTGGAGTGATTAAGTATCAGTTTTCTGTACTTTCTTGCTGTACTTAACTGTTTTCCTCCAAAATGCAGGTTTTCCAGCATTTATTGTGATTTAAAAGCTTGTCTTTTTCACATATTGTACTTATTTGATTGCCTGCACTTTTAAAAAGTTGTTTTTTGCTTAAATAATTTGTTTAACTGTTGTAGGCTACACACTAAAGTGTGATAGCCTTTTCTGATGGTTTCTAGTTGTTTAAAGCTGTTCTAAGTGTATATTTTTACTATTTTTGCCTTATCTTTTCAAAAAAAAAAAAAAAAATTCTTGTTTCCCGCCTTTCTAAGCTAGTATAGTCCAGTTTTCAGGCTAGTGCTGAAATCAGGGCTGTGATACTAGTTTCTGAGTAGCCCATACCTTACTTGGATATAAGGAAGTTTCTCTGTTCACCTGTGAGAGATGGGAGCTTTGAGCAACCTAACTGTCCCTGGAGGAGTGGTTCCAACCCAGACATTAGTAGTTTATTGGCCATTTTGGGCTAATTTCTATCTCTTTCATTTCCCTACTATAAAAACCACGTTTGCACAGTTTTGAACACCCTGCTCCACTAAGTCTCCTCTTCAGTTTTTCCCTTGAAACTAGTCTAACTCTCAACCTAAGCACTCAAAAAGCATCTTACAGCCCAGCACTTGCTCAGACCTAATAGCAAGCACTAATATACCCTGACACTGATTGCCCAGCAGGGCAAGGCTCTTTATTCACCCCTCACCAACCAAGTGACTAAGCAGCTCATCCTACTATTCAGGCATGACCAAAGAGCAACTTCAGGTACACTCTCCAGTGCAACTGGTGAATCTGGGTATCCCGAGGCAATCTTACGACTGCCTCATGTACACAGACAACCCTCTCCTCCTACCACAAAACACTAACTTATGCGAGAGATGCAATTATACAGCCAAACTGGAAGCTAAGCTGTCTCCACCCAAGACTGGCACAGACAGTCAAGAGAAGAAGGTTAACACTTGCACCACAATTTCAGCCACACACAGACCTAATAAAACTGCACTGGCAAAAAATACACATAAATACACAAAATCATACTCGGAGGCTCTAAATAAAAACCTGCAAAAGCAGACACCCAAACAACCTTCACTTCCAGTCTCAAGCCAGACAGCACATAAAACACAAAATCAGTGTACTGCACAATCATAGCCCTTAAGGCAAAATAACATACCTAGCACACTAGTAATAGGTGACTCTATAGTCAGGCACATTGACCTCCCACTCACTAGGCTGAACAAGCAGAATGTTACTGTTAGCTGCCTATTGGGAGCTGGAATCCACCACACAACACAAGCACTCAAGTCACTCCAGAACAAGTACAAATATGACTTTGTCACTGTTCATGTTGGTGTGAATGACCTGAGACGTACTTCCCTGGACTACATGAAAAGAGACATGGAAGAGCTCTCTGATCATGTAGCCCAGGCAGGTATGACCCTGACCCTGAGTAGCATCCTGCCTTCACTAAGAATGATACCTCAGTATAAAGAAAAAATGATCAATTTCAACAATTGGCCAAGCTTCTGGTGTCATTCAAAGGGGATCCAGTGTCTCTCAGCCTGGGACGACATGCTCGACAAGCCACTTTGCTTCGCAAGAGATGGCTTGCACGTGTCACCCCTAGGCTTTCGAATACTGGCCAAGGCTCTTGCTGCCCCCACAGTGCCTTTTTTAGGCAAAGCTCAAAAGTCAAACCCACCTCAGTAAACAGCACAATTAACAAAAAAAGAGGGTTATGCTACTCAACGCCAGGAGTTTAAATCTCAAAATACACTTGCTCGAAGCACTCCTCAGTATGGAGAACGTCGACATATCTGCAGTAACTGAAACCTGGTTCAAGGCTCCAGAGAGCACCCCAGCACTAATGGGCTACAACTCATACCACATGTTTCGGCCACAGAACACGGACCGAAACACATAAGTAGTGGGTGTATCCATATTCATCAAGGATACCTACACCTCCAGGTTAGTGGTGCAGCATGATACCTCTGAGATCATCCATGTTCAACTAACATCGGGCAAATCTGCAATGCAAATTGGTGCCTGCTACAGATCACCCTCCATGACCCAGGACCACCACTCCACCTTTCTGGAGACACTGGAAAACATGAAGGTCTTACCGAACACCCTGATATTGGGCGATTTCAATTACCCTACCATTCACTGGAAAAACTACTCGAGTACAAATTCCCAGGCCCAGCGCTTCCTGGAATTCATCAACTCAAATGCCCTGGATCAGCTGGTAAACTCCCCTACCAGAAGTGAAAACATACTGGACCTGGTCATCACCAACATGGGCGACAGGTGTTCCACACCGGAGGTCAACCCGTCACTGGTTAGATCAGACCATAAACTAATCACTCTGGATGTACACACCCCATAACCACCCCCAACTAAGGAAACCACAGTAAAAAAACTTTTCAAAAGCAAACTTCTCCTTACTTAAGACAGAGATGGTAAGTTTCACAGCCACCACGCTAAAGGATAACGCTGCCCAAGATGCAGAAACCTTTACAAATGCACTCTATGAGCACCTACAAGGATACATGGATCATGCCATCCCTAGCAAAACCAAGACTCACTCCTCTAAGAAAAGGAAACCAGTTTGGTGGACCCCTGCAATAAACAGGCTATACAATAGAAGGAGGAAACTAGTTCAGAAAAAAAGCAAATCCCAAGAAGGAAAGACATCCCTGATCAGTGTCAATAAGAAACTAAGGTCCATCATGAAATCATCCAAGGCTAACTTCGAAAGAAAAATAGCCAAGGATTCAAAAGATAACCACAAAGCCTTCTTTAGCTATGTTAAGAATCTAAGTGGCAAATCACAGATATGCACTGAACTAGTGCAAAATAGCACAAAATATACTGAACCTACTGATATTGTCAACATCCTGGCAGATAGATTCAGTGCAAACTTCACCCCCCTCTCGCCTACAAAAGGGCCCACAACAATACTGGAAAAGTGTAGT
Organism: Protopterus annectens; assembly: GCF_019279795.1. Classification (NCBI taxonomy): domain Eukaryota; kingdom Metazoa; phylum Chordata; order Ceratodontiformes; family Protopteridae; genus Protopterus; species Protopterus annectens. The sequence goes on from NC_056725.1 coordinate 1,075,329,599, forward strand.
GTCCCAAAAATCACATACGCACAGGTGAAAACAGCCCTTTCAAAAGCCAAAAACACAGTGTCAATAGGACCAGATGGTGTCCCCGGCTGCGTCTTGCACGAGCTACAGCATGAACTAACACCCCACCTAAACACACTGTTCAACCTCAGCCTCTCCAAAGGCTACATGCTTATAGAATGGCATACAGCAACGGCTGTTCCTCTCCACAAAGGAGGGGCCACAATTGACCCTGGTAACTATCACTCCATAAGCCTGACTAGCATGGTCTGTAAGGCTATGGAGCGCATCATCATGGAACTCATTAACAGAGACATTGGGAACCTCCAAACACTTGACCTGACCCACTTTGGCTTTGTTAAGGGCAGATCATGCCTACTAAACCTGGATGACTTCTTCAATACAGTCACCAAGGCCATAGATGAGGGAAATGTGGTTCACACAGCCTACCTTGACCTCGCCAAGGCTTTTGACACCATTCCCCAGTCGGATAATACAAAAAAATCTCACCAGCCTGAACATAAACCCCTACTTCACAGGATGGGTTGCCAACTGGCTTACAAACAGAACTCACACAGTTAGAATAGTGGGCTCCAGGTCCAGCTCTAAACCAGTCACAAGTGGTGTCCTGCAAGGCTCAGTCCTGGGACCCCTACTGTTTGACATATACTTCTCAGAAGTACAGGCAAACACAGGAGGACTATGGCTAACCAAGTTCACAGATGACTGCAAACTGGGAGCCATAACTGACTCTCCGGCTGACACGGACATCCTCCAAAAGGGACTTACTGAGATGGACACCTGGTGTCAAAGTCATGGCCTCAAGCTAAATGCCAAAAAATGCATAGTCATCCCATTTTTGAAAAACAAAACACCCACGAATTACTACATAGGTGGCAGCCCCCTTAATACAGAAGAGGTAATAAGAGATCTGGAGACCCAGATAGATAATAATCTCTCCTTTGACAATCATATTGCCAAAGTAGTTAGGAAATCCTTCTATGTGGGTTCGCATCTAGAAATAAAGAGGTTATAGTGCCCCTCTACTCGTCACTCATTAGACCCATCATAGAGTACAATGCCCCATTTGGGATGTACCTCACAAGACACTTTCAACAGCTGGAAAGACCACAAGAGTACCTCACCAAGAGGATTACTGCCTCAAACATATGTCCTATGCAGCCCAACTGAAAAAACTCCGGCTGTACTCAGTGGCATATTGCTTACTCAGAGCTGATCTCTGCCTGACTGACAAAGCCATGCTCAACTCTGAATTGATGGACATGCTCCACTTAAAGAAATCCAAGTCACTGCGAGCCACGCGCTGTAGTGAGTTAAACCTCACCACAACAATAAATAGAACATGCTGGAGGGATAGATTCCTGTCACAGAGACTCCCCATGCTTTGGAACAAAATTCCAAATCATATCAGGCAGAGCCCCTCACTAACACTCTTCAAGAGAATCCTTGACGAGTGGATGGGTAACAGAAAATACACCCCTGGGATCACTTCATTGCCTCTGCTTGACAGAGGATCAGTTAATTAATCAATGGGGCGGTGAAAGCCGACACACTCTGGCTAGGCTTATAAATGCCCTCGGGCAGATAGCCTAGTACCTACCTATGAACCTATGAACCTATGTAGGCCAGCCATATCCACACACACACATCCTGTTAAACCAATATTACCCCAACTGTAGTATAGCAGCACTTACAGTCTGTAGTAAAGACAGGCAAATCCCACTCCTGTGTGGAAAGGTTCACAACTCTTGCAGTCCAGGCCAAGCCCTTCAAATTCTACAATAGTGAAGACAGACTAGGCCAAAGGATACCAAACAATCAACAGTATATACTGCAAGTGTGTAGTTCAGCAGCCTGTTTCTACAAACTCAGTAGGAGGTAAAAACATTTTGGGATCAAATGGGTTGTAACAGGTACATAACAAGACATAACTGACACTATCAGGAACACACTGACAAACAGAACAGTCTGTATGGCAGGAGGCAGTAGGCTTGCAGTACCCCAATTCATGTAAGTAATGTCAATATAGGTGAATTATATGGTACTGTACATCCAGATACCTTGTGGCAGCTCACCCCTGATACCCTCGAATTTTGTAACAGCCTAGGTCATTTATGGTTCTCCCCACCTACACTCAATAATACAGGCCCATATACCATTGTTACATACACTGGCCCTTGGAATGCATAAGGGTACACATGTATTGTGTAGGTGACACCCACACATATATGGCCCCAGCCCCATTGTATGTGTGGGGTCTACAACAGCAGTGGACTAATGGCAGCAATGGCAGTGTGATATACTCACAGCCCACTACAGAACAACCCCCAACAGCATTACGTATGTGCAAAGCTTGGTATGTAGATGGGGGGCAGAGGCTGGAACACAGGCACATATGTGGACCACTGTTGCCATACATTAAGCAAGATGCTGGTGTTACAGGATAGTCTGCAACATACCCTTGGTCAGGAAATTGAGGTTAGACACAGAAATGGATACAGCCATGTACTGATAGCACGCAACACACACACTGCCAGTGTAATATCTGACACAGGACCTGTGTGGTGGATGGACAACATATGATAGGCATACCTCTGTCCAGCAAGAGGATAGGCTCACAGTAGTGAGCAATGCAGACAGACTGCATTCCAAGGTACACTATTATGTACACACACATACCCTGTAACACCAGTACTATGCAAAGCATAACACAACTCTACTCACAGTCTGTCTGTAGTTCATGATCCTTCTACAACTATGTGGCTGCTCTGAGTTTGCAGTTTCTCCTGTAAGATGTATTGCTACCGGCTGTCTGTAACACTGATGCTCACACACACAAGAAGGATGTCCATCACACAGGATATGTAAAGGGACCACACCCACATGCTGTATGTCCTGGACATGGAGTGTAGCCTTACTCCAGCCCCTATAGTCCCAAATTCATAGTGCAAGGAGATGTCAGGTATGTATAGCAGGTATATTACTAGACTATTGCTACTGTCATTGGTACTGTCTTCACAGACATGGTGTGTGTGGAAGATGACATCTGCTTACAACATGTGTGCCATTAGCTATCTACAGACATCCTAAGAAAATCATTGTAAAGTACTGCCGCTAGCATGTATTGCCCCTGTGGAGATCAGCAGAGATATTGGCCAATATATGTGGAACTTTGGACACACGCTGTACAGTCCAGAGTTTTACGCATAATCTCTTAGTGCACAATATGTGTAACAGGCCTGACAATATGGATGTAGACAGCCATGTAGATGGGTATAACACATAACGACTGGTATACATATGCCACCATAGGTTTTGGATTCACACACTCCTGTCTGGCCTGACACATAATGACTGCTAGTACAGGTGTGCCATGGGCATATGCTACCCACTAGATATTGACATACATCTGTACAGCATCCCTCTGCTCTAACATACATGACTTTTAAGGGAGGCCCGGCAGTGGTACATCTGGCAAGTATCTGCACATGACATCTCACAGGATAAGTACAATAAACTGCTAGGCATGTGACAATGCACTGTGCAAGCTACAGGCAGACTGCCTCAACACTGGCCTACATCTCCTATGGGGGAATGCACATGTACCTGCATATATAGCAGGCTCAACAGCCATGTCACAGCACAGGGTAAGATACACCTGTGTAAAAGTGCATAACTACAACCATTGTGAACACAGCCACAGCCCCATATGGTAAGCTATCATAATATTACAGTGTATGGACTATCTGTTCTACACCATCCTCATATGTACCACTCACATAATGACCCTACATATACTGGGCTACTACACAGCTTGGTCTGATGGCTGTCTGTGGTATGGGACACGTGTGTGTATGGACCTACAAACATGTACGGTATAACGGTACCATACAGTGGGGCAGCATGTAACATCAGATAGAAGGGGAGCTAGAATAGTGACATCTACCACAGTCTGTACACAGGCTAAAGTATATATTAACAATGCACACACTGCCGACATTCACCATCACTACACAGACCTCAGTACTGTACAAAGATCCACAGAATGTCCAGGTTATGTCATGAAATGTAACCCCTAGTGTACATGACGTGTAGCAATCTGATATATCACTGGCTTGTTATCAGATATGATGACACTATTTATGGTGTACAGCACATATGCACCACTTCATGCACGACATATGTACAAAGGTTGACAGAGGTGTAGCTGACAGCACATACACAGGGCCAGTATAGACATGTTGCTGATAAACTCATAAATTTACCGTTGTATGGGGTTTGTTGCAAAATACGTCCTATGAGGAATATGAAGTCAGTAACAGTCACAGCCTTCACCATCTATGAACTGCAATCCTCACACTACCTTCTGCATTCCACAGATAGATGCATCGTGGTTAACACATGAAACCAAAGGCACAACACTGCCCAGTTTGCAGATGACCCTACAGATGGGGATTCCTCATACACATGGAACTGACATGGTAGGTATTGTGACATGTACGACAGGCATATCCAGACAAACACTGTTAAACCAACATTACTCCAAATGCAGTATAGTGGCACTTACAGTCTGTAGTCAGGCCAGGCACATCCCCCTCTTGTTTGTTGGCCTCTTTCCACAGTGTATGTTGTTAGAGGTAAGTCCCCAACCCATCTGAGATGCTGTTTGCCAAACAACAGATCTAGTTCTTGCTCACAGTAACTGAAAACAGCCAACGCCACCATGATGTCCCTAGGTATTGGAATGTGTTTCCATGCAATTGGCTATGGGAATGCTACCACAGCTGCTCCACATGCAAACAGCTAGGGAAGGGCTGCAATTCGTGCAGAGGCCATCAGCTGATCATGACCATCACTTACAATACACATGCTGCTGCCTAAGCAAAGCAGGTGTGGGTCTCCACATCCACCAGAGAGGGAGTGGGGGAGGCAGACAGAGGCAAATACATGTCAGGGAGGGGTGGGAGAGTAAAACTGAAGCATGTTTGTATCACAGGGCATCAAACTCCCAACCACTATGTCGTGCTATCACAGTTCGGTGCAGTTATTGGATGCGCCACATGAGTGACCTGCTATGGAGCACTCAGAACATATATGTGATGGTGAGTGACATCTACAACAGGGATACGGTAGATATATGGTAGGTGATGTACACTTGCCTGTCTGCATGAACAGGTGCCAGCATCAACACAGGCATGCTCAAACAGGGACGCACACACATTGACACACTTGGCAGGGTGAGGAGTGCAACCCATTACTAGTGGGATTGCCACAACACATCAATGTGCAGGTATCACATGCACCACACAGGTCATACAGAGGTCATATGGGCACAGAGTATGTGGAGGTGTCAGACATCAGACAGCATGCTTCAGTATGCCCTGGGGGGCTGTAGTGAATGTGGATGTGGACATATGCAGCATACAACACACACATGAACACACAGGGTGCCAGTTCTGACATGCATGGGTGCATATCTGCATGGATGTGTGGTGGTCAACTGTGCCAGGAGGCTGTACAGGGGTAGGCAATGGGTATCCTTTGGCATCAGGCCACATGACAATCATCTGCATTGTGGCTCAGGCCTGTAATCTGCATTTTCCCAAACAGGTGGGTAGTGCATCACCCATCCAGTTACCTAGGTGACTATTGTGTGTGGCCAATGCTATGCATCACTTGCCATGTATGTGTTCCTTAGTCCATGACATGGATGGTGTCTGGGATGTACACACCTCCCACATGCATGTACAGTGACATGTGGAACTATTCCTGGGGTGTCTGGCTCATGTTGTGAACACAGATTATCATCAGATGTGCCAGTTTTGGCCACCTGTGGCAGGAACTGGTAATGGGCAGCAGGTTTACCCTGCACCTACATTGATAGCATGCTAAGAGCATTCCCTGATGTCAATGTCATCTGTCCATACAGGGCAAGTTGTCAGGCATGGTATGTCCATTGTGAGTCACATGTGAAGGCACCACAGGTGGTGCAGATGTCCATCGGGGAACATGGAGGTGCACTGTCTGCATGTATGTGCATATTGGACAGATGGGCAGGGCGACATGCCCTCTGTAGCCTACTGGTATCACTGCATAGCTACAATCAGTGGCCAATATGCAGTGTACTACCCACATACTGGCTGTTGCCTAGGCATGTGTGTGCGTATGACACATGGGTTAAGTGTGTGCTCTGGGTAATAGTGGGATTGCTAACTGTGATTGGTTGGCCTTGATGTCACATGTATAGGTATGGCTTTGCACCCCAGCCTCTCAGCTAATTTACATCTGTTATCCATGTATGGTTGACATTGTGATATATAGTAGGAACACTATGAAAGACATAAGCAAACCCCCCTCCACATTGCCCACAGGTGTCACACACTCACAACCAACTCTACACATGATATGAGTCACAAACAGACACACACACCTGTCATATCTAGGAGTAGAACCCCTACAGCACTAGTTTTTTACACTACTGCACTGTGCAGTTATAGTATGCACCATGGCCATTACTGGAGTGCTTCTTCCCCAAATGTGTATTTCACAATGAATGACATCAGCAGGATTGCCAAAGAAGGGCATTTCAACTGTACTGCAAGTGACTAGCCTAAAATGCATTGCTCCCTACACAGACAGTGAGACACACACACAACATCCACAACTGACTTGTGAGAGTATAGAACCCCTGACCAAGGTCTATAGCACATTACAGTATAGAGTTGTTATAGGGCACACCACAGGGATTACCTGGCAAATCATCCCCCAAAGGTGTATTTTACAATGAATGACATCAGCAGGATTGCCAAAGAAGGGCATTTCAACTGTACTGCAAGTGACTAGCCTAAAATGCATTGCTCCCTGCACAGATAGTGAGACACACACAAAACATCTACAACTGACATGTATGGGTATAGAACCCCTGACCAAGGCCTACATCACACTACAGCATTGAGCAGTTATAGGTCACACCACAGGGATTACTAACAAATTTTCTCCCCAAAGTTGTATTTCACATTAAATGACATCAGCAGGCTTGCCTAAGAAGGGCATTTCAACTGTAGTGCAAGTGACTAGCCTAAAATGATTTGCTCCACACACAGACATTGAAACACACACAAAACATCCAGAGCTGCCCTGGGCGGAGATTGAACCCTACCACAGGTCTAAATCACACTACAGCAGTACACAGTTACAGGACACTATACAGAGATTACTGAGCTACAACCTTCCCAGAGGTGTATTTATAGGTGGGTGACATCAGCAGCCTTGCCAAAGTTGAGTATATGAATTCTAAGGACTGTGAGTATCCTAAAAAGCACCGTTCTCTACTCAGTCAGAGACACACACACACACACACACACACACACACACACACACACACACACACACACACACACACACACACACACACACACACACACACACTTGCCAGGTCTGGGGTTGAAACATCTACCTAATTACATTATCACACTACAGTAGAACTCAGTTACAGGACACACTACAAAGATTACTGGGTTATGACTTTCCCAGAGGTGTATTTATAGGTGAGTAACATCAGCAGCCTTGCCAAATTTGAGTATATGATTTTTACAGAGTGTGAGCAGCCTAAAAAACATTGCTCTCTACTCAGTCAGACACACACACACATTTGCATACAAACACAGTTGCCAAGTCTGGGGTTAGAACACCTACTTAACTTGTTTATCACTACAGCAGTACACAGTTATGGGACGCTCCATGGAGTTTACTGAGCTACACTTCTCCCAAAGGTGTATTTCACATTGGATGACTTCAGCAGGCTTGTCATAATACTGCTATGGGGAGGGCTCTGTGTGCATGGGCTATAGCCCATTCATGTAGGGGTTGACATGCCACATGTGGGCACACACTGGGTCATATGTCACAGGTATATGTATACAGCTACTAGATGACTACTTTCTTGTGCAGTCATGTTGCACAGCTGGCATGTGCACCACATAGTCTGTCATGTGGACAGATACTGGTGGCTAATATCTGCAGTGAGTGGCATCTGCATCTCTTGTGTTTGGGGCCCTTTGTCTGTGTGCTGGATGGGACAGGCCTGGGTGGCTCCTTCTCACGGTCACCCTCATCCACACATCTATGTCCGTCTACCTTTGGCTTATCATAGTGTGTTGTCCTTACATATATGTCTGCATTCCTATCCACTGTGTGTACAAGGCAGGAGTGGTGCATACTGACTTGTGTTTGCACTAATAACTGTGACTGCCAGATATGTATGGTCCACTGGTGCTTGCAGACATAGCCTTCATGTGTTTAGGTGTGTAAGCATGCCGAGTATGACCTTTCAGTAGGTTGTTGACTGACATTGCCTTCATTCCTCTAAGTGTGTGAGCATGCCCGGTATGGCCATCTGTATTGCATGTGTGGATCAAGACCAGGCAGTTTGCACTGCGGTGCTGACCTTTGTGTTGTACACTGACAGGTAGTATGCTGTGTCTGCAGGGTATCCATCGGTCATTTGGTGTTGACTGTTACTACATTTTTGCATAGCGGGGGGACACCTGACTCTTTCTACATTTCTACACAGGAGATGGGGGGGGGCACACCTGACTGTTACTATACATGTACGTAGGATGGGGGGGCACACCTGACACTTGTACACATTTGCTAGGACTGTACTGGTATGTCAGGTACTTCATTTCAGTCTGTAGTCTTACCTATCGTGCTGGCTAGAGGCATACTAGTGTACTACAGATCTTAGCTTTAATTACCTACATAGTTTCTGACTTCCTAGCCTTCAAAACTAACATCCAACTGCCTGGCTTGCTGTAGTCCATCTGTATAGGCCTGGGAGTGGGGTTGCCCATAGGACTCATTCAGAGGCCATAGTATAGCATTTGTTTGTGTTTGTCTACACCTATCCTGCTGGCTGTAACTGTTGTTGGGTATGTGACCCCCCCCCAGCTGGCATGTGTGAGTCAATTACCTTGTGGGTGTCCCAGTACTGAGGGTGGTGCTGCTGGGCTGCCTATGTCAGATGCACATAGTACACTCCCTATACATGGTTGAGCACAGGTAGTGTCATGTTTGGCATCCCTTTTACTGTATGTGCGAGTCAGAGAGAGAGGTGTCATTCCCTGGATCCCTACTGTGTCAGTGCATGTGCTATACGTTGCCTCTTTGCCAAGGCCAGGGCATACAGGGCATGCCTCCTTCTGCCTAATGGGGCAGGCTCAAGTTGTTCCTCCTCTGAGCCACTCTGCCTGTGCAGGCCTTGGCAATGGTGGGGGGCTGTGTGGCCCTTCCCCATGCTGTTCCTGCTGCAGCTGTTTCTGCAGGATCATATTGTGTAGCATGGCACATACAAGGACAATTTGGGTACATGTAGTTGGTGAGTACTGCAAGGCTTCACCAGATGTATCCAGACACCGGAACCATGACTTGAGCATCCCCAACACACACTCTATTATGATTTGTGTTTGTGCGTGTGCCTGGTTATGGAGTTCTTGTTCAGGTGTGTGTGCATTTCTGATGGGTGTCATCAGCCATGGCTCCAGTGCTTATCCAGCATCCCCCACAAAGGTGACCATGTAGGATGTCCCCATTGACAGATGTCTGCACAGCTGTGTCAGATGCCACAGGTGGGAATTGTGGTAGCTTCCAGGGCAGCCAGCACACACATTCATTATTATGGCCTGGGCATCGCACATGACCTAGCAGTTGATTGAGGGGAAGCCCTTGCGGTTGATGTAGACCCTACCCCACTCACCAGGTGGTACTTTGATGCATATGTGCGTGCAGTCTATTTCACCCACTACCTCAGGGTATTCTGCTATTTGGTGGAAGAGACACATATTGCTGGCCAATGCCTCATGGGAGATGGGGAAATATACGTGCTCACCGACATGTGCTGACATGGCTTCTAGGAACTGGTGGAGTACCCTGGATGCTGATGCCTGTGAAATCCCCATCATATCCCCAGTCGACCTTTGGAAGGTACCTGTAGCTAGTATTCTTAGGCTTGCACATACCTTGGTATCCACTGGGATGGGTACCCCTCTGTTAGTTCTGTGTTTGAGGAGTGGCCGGCACAGGTCAACAATTTGCTGTAGGAGGTCCCTGTCCACCCTATAGCGCTCCACTATCTCCAGCTTATGTAGCCCTTGGTAGGTTACCCTGGGTCAGTACACTCTGCTCTGTCTCCTCACTGTGGGTTGCTCAGCAGCATTCACATCCTCACCACCCTCAGCCTCTTGCACATGCTGGTTTATGATAGCAAAAGCAGCCCCTAACATTTTTTTCTCTTGCTTTCATTTTGTAAAATGTCCCCGTCTGTATACACCAGTGGTGCAGAGTTTTTGGGAAAAACAAGGGGGAAAGGTGCTTGCATAGTTTTAGTGGTGTGCTGGGCTTGTCTGGTCTGCTGCCTGTGTAATTGGCTGATTCTGATACATTTCACCTGTCAGCTAAGCTAGTTCTCTTTGATTACCTTCCCACTGCTGTTTTCCCTTCCCATTGTCTCCCTGTTTAAGCCCGTGTGCGTGCCGCGCAAACGGAGTGCTCAAATGTGCACAGAGCTACTATTTCTTGGTTTAACTTCCTTTTTCTTCCTGCAAAACCAGGTGCACAGCACTCACACCCGCCTACACTTTGTAAAGAGTGATAGGCAGGTTTAGACACACCCCTAGCTTAGCTGTGCTAAGCTAGGAGCAATCTTGAGCCACAGGGCTCCAGTCCAATTACAGTATACCTGACACACACACCCATGATGTCACCTATATTCTAGTCTTGTACCCAGCTAGTTATACTCTTACACTCTTGAGACCTGCCTCCCACCCTGGGAAAATCTGTGATTCACTATTCTTCCCATCATTTGCATAGGATTGCCTGCTAATGCATAGTTCCATGTCCCACATTGAGCCTCCCCCTTAGCAACCATTACTCACTGGCCAGGTTGTCTTATGCCTGCCATTGACTGGCATGGAAGAATACTGCTTTTGGTTACAATGCTTATTTTAGGTTTATTTTATTATTATTATTATTTTGAATACTGTAGTTTGTTTTCTTTACCTTGTGTTTTGCTTGCATTCTGTTTTAACAGCATATTAAAACTTCAAAAGAGACCACAGCTCTCTCTGTTCTGAGTCAGGCAGAATTTTTCCCGCCCTCTCACCCATTTAAGTTGTCTTGTTAAATACCACTGTCTTTCTAGTTGCCCGCCTCTTATGTTAATCTGACCATATATCTCATTTCTCTCTACTTTCACTGGCTTATGTGAGTAATCACAAAATCATCATTTTTGAAATCCCACCCCTTCAATTATTTAAATTTATTGGCCATCCTACAGTATTTCATAGTACCAAATTACAAAAGTGACCACCCCTTTCAATCCATCTTGATGTTTTAAAAATAGTAACTCTCCACTAAACCTTAACTTTTTAAATAGGTAAAACTCAAGTTACCTACTTTCACATCTAACTTCTCTAGTGCACACTGCAGAGTGCATTCTTTTCAATCTTACCTTTAAGCATCCCTGTGACTAGCACTTTCTCTAATACCTGATGGAAAGCACTAGGAAGCCTTAAACTCATACAAACACTGAACTCTCCTTGTTAATAAGGAGAAATTAATAGTAGGCACTAAACAGCCTATAATTGCAAAGTACCTTGCTAAGGAAACAGCTCCTGTACTTTACAAAGAAGAAAAAAAAAGCCCCAAACCAGGCATGTCCAAGGGTCAGCTTCCGGTGATTTCTCCTGTCCACCTGGTGAATCTGGGCATACTGGGGCAATGCAGAAATTGCCTCATGTACACAGACAACCCTCTCCTCCTACCACCCAACACTACAACCTGTGAGAGATGCACTTACATAGCCAAAATGGAAGCAAAGTTCTCTCCACCCAAGATTGTGCTAAACAGTCAAGAGGAGAAGGTTAACACCCACACTACACCTCAAGCAACACATAGCCCTTCTAAACCCGCACCACCAACACCCACATATAGCAACACTAAATCCACATCTGCAGAGGCCCTTAACTGTAACCTGCCCAAGCAACAAAGACCTCTGAAGCTGAAATGCAAACAAACACCAATCACAACCAATGCGTCACATAGTTCACAACACCAGTGTGCCACCCAGCAACAGCCCTTAAGGCAAGACAATGTACCTAACACTTTAGTCATAGGTGACTCTATAGTCCGGCACACTGATGTCCCTCTCACCAGGTTGAATAAGGAGAAAATTACAGTCAGCTGCCTGTCGGGTGCCAGGATCCGCCACATAACACATGCACTCAAGTCACTCCACAACAAGTACAAATATGACTCTGTCATTGTCCATGTTGGAGTGAATGACTTGAGACGTACCTCCCTGGACTACATGAAAAGAGACATGGAAGAGCTCTCGGATCATGTGGCCCAGGCAGGTATGACCCTAGCCCTGAGTAGCATCCTGCCTTCGCCCAGAATGATACCACAATATAAGGATAAAATGATTGACTTCAATAATTGGCTAAGCTTATGGTGTCATTCAAAGGGGATTCAGTATCTGTCTGCCTGGGATGACATGATTGACAGACCACGATGCTTTGCCAGAGATGGTCTGCACCTGTCGCCCCTGGGATTCAAGTTACTGGCTAAGGCTCTTGCCACCCCTATAGTGCCTTTTTTAGGCAAACTTCAAAGGACAAAACCACCACCGTAACAGGTACAAGCATGCAAAATCTGAAGGTAATGCTACTCAATGCTAGAAGTCTAAACCTCAAAATGCACTCTCTCAAGGCACTCCTAAAAATGGAGAACATCGATATCTGTGCAGTAACTGAGACCTGGTTCAAGGCTCCAGAGAGCACCCCTGCAATACCAGGCTACAACTCTTACCACACTTTTCGGCCACCAAACCAGGACTGAAACACTAAAGGTGGAGGAGTGTCAATATTCACTAAGGATATTCACACCACCAGGCTAGTTGGCCAACACAATGTGTCTGAAATTCTCCAAGTGCAACTATCACTAGGTAAGACTGCAATCCAAACTGTAGCTTGCTACAGATCCCCCACCATACCCCAAGATTCTCACCACACCTTTTTAAACATACTGGAAAATATTAAGATAGAACCAAACACCCTAATACTGGGTGATTTTAACTACCCTGCCATTAACTGGGAAAACTACTCATGTCCCAACACCTTTGTGCAACGGTTCTTGGAATTCATAAATTCCAACGCCCTGCATCAACTAATCCATAGTCCCACCAGGGGCTCCAATATCCTAGACCTGGTCTTTACCAACATGGCAAATCAATGCTCCATACCTATGGTCACCCCCTCGTTAGTCAGGTCTGGCCATAAGCTAATCACCCTTAACATCCACATCCCACCCCCCCCAGTAAAGAAACCACCATAAAAAAACTTCTCCAAAGCCAACTTCATGCTACTCAAGTCAGAAGTGACAAACTTCATGACACCCATGCAGACGGGAACTGAAAGTTCAACTGCTGAATCCTACACTAAGGCACTGTACGAGCACATCCACTCATGCATGAATCGTGCCATCCCAAATAGAACCAAAATGCTCTCATCCAAAAAAAGGAAGCCAATCTGGTGGTCCCCTGCCATAAACAAACTTTACAACAAAAGGAAGAAACTTTTGCAGAAAGAGGAAAATCCCAGGATGCAAAAAACTCTCTTACTAGCCTCAGTAAGAAACTGAGATGCCTCATAAAATCCTCCAAAGCTAGTTATGAAAATAAAATTGCCAAAGATTCCAAAGACAACCACAAAACATTCTATAACTATGTCAAGAATCTAAATGGCAATGCTCAGATCTGCTCTGAGCTAAAACAGAATGGCAATAAATATACTGATCCAAAGGATATTGCCAATATCCTGGCAGATCGATTCAGTGCCAACTTCACCCCTCTCACCCCTAAATGGCCCATCTCAATACCGGAAGATTGCCAAATTCCAGTAATAACGGCCACACAGGTACAAAACGCACTCTCTAAAGCCAAGAATACAGCATCCATGGGACCAGATGACATCCCGGGCTGTGTACTACATGAACTACAATATGAACTGGCACCTCACCTAAATGTCATGTTTAATCATAGCCTCACCTCAGGTTCCATGCCCACTGAGTGGCGCAGAGCTACAGTTATCCCAATCCACAAGGGGGGATCCACCTTGGATCCCGGAAACTACCGTCCCATCATTCTGACAAGCCTTATCTGCAAGGCCATGGAGCGTATTATCATGGAACTTATAAACAAAGACATTGGCAACCTTCAAAGAATGGACCCCACCCAGTTTGGGTTTGCGAAGGGCCGATCTTGTCTCCTGAATCTGATTGACTTCTTTGAATCAGTCTCCAGAGCCATGGACAAGGGTAAGGTGGTCCACACAGTGTATCTAGACCTTGCCAAGGCCTTTGACACTATCCCCCACTCTGGAATCATAGATAAACTTACTAAGTTGGGTATTAATCCCTATGTCACCCAATGGGTTGCTAAATGGCTTACTCATAGAACCCACACTGTAAAAGTAGCCGACTCCAAATCCAGCTCCAGACAAGTGACAAGTGGAGTACCTCAGGGTTCAGTCCTGGGGCCGCTCTTGTTTGGCATCTACTTCTCTGAAGTACAGGTCAGCACTAAGGGACTCTGGCTAACAAAGTTTGCAGATGACTGCAAACTGGGAGCCATTACTGAATCCCCAAATGATGTGGATACTCTACAAAAGGGCCTTACAGAAACAGATGCTTGGTGCCAGAGCCATGGGCTCAAGCTCAATGCCAAGAAATGTATTGTTATCCCTTTGGGAAAAACATGTATCCATGAATTACCATATAGGTGGCAGTACACTAAACATAGAAAGTGTGATAAGAGACTTAGGGACACAGGTGGACAGTGGTCTCACCTTCGATAACCACATCGCCACAACAGTCAGGAAATCCTTCTATGTGGCACACCTCATCACGAAGGGCTTTTCATTCAGAAAAAGGAGGTCATTGTCCCACTGTACTCATCCCTCATTAGACCCATTATAGAATACAACGCCCCATTTGGTATGTACCTCTCAAGACATCTGCAACAACTGGAAAGGCCTCAGAAATACCTCACTAAAAGAATCACAGGCCTAAAGCAGATGCCCTATGCTGACCGCCTTAAAAAACTCCAGCTATACTCTGTCGCATATCGTCTACTCAGAGGCGATCTCTGCTTAACATACAAGACCATGTCAAAACCAGAGCTGCTGGACATGCTACACTTAAAGAAATCCCAATCCCTCAGAGCTACACGCTCCAGGGATCTAAACCTTGTCATCACAATAAACAAAACATGCTGGAGGGATAGGTTCCTGACCCAGAGACTCCCCAGACTCTGGAATAGATTGCCCATACATGTCAAGCAGAGTGCCTCTTTGGATCTCTTCAAGAGGAACCTTGACGATTGGATGGGAGAAAGGAAATTCACCCCAGGGATCACGTCAGTTGCACTGCTAGACAGGGGTCCAGGAAAGTAAATAATGTGGGAAGAAATAGCCAGGGAATTGTTATGGCTAGGCTTGTATAGGCCCTAGGGCTGATAGCCTAGTACCAACCTATGAACCTATGAACCTATGAACCTATTTTCCCCCCGATCCCGTTTGCACACCGCTGCCCTATGCTTAAACAGCCAAGATTGGCAAAAAAAAAAAAAATACAAGTTGTTTTTTTTTTATTTTCTAAACAGATTGCAATGCCAATGGCCTTATACTTGGCCATTGGCATGCTTCCTCAATAATATGCAGCCTTTATGTGGAGCTATCATAGCTCTATTTTGTAGTTTGCAGAAATGTACTCGGTTACTAACCGAGTACATTTCTGCAGACTGCACTCATCCTGCACTGACAGCTGCCGGCTTCCTGGATCTCAAATTACCCTCATTTCCATGGTTTTCACCTGAAAATGAGGGTTATTTGCATACAGGAGCTCGGTCCATACAGGATTAGTCTAGGAGCTCACATGCACGTCCCTGGAGCTCGTTCCTGGATTGAATGTCTGCCATATTGCTGAAAATAGCTCTTAAACTAATCCTGCACACTCTACAGGGATTTGTATATCTGGGGGATAGTGACACTTAAAGCAGATTAGTGTGGGGTGGTAGTGCTTTGGAAGACATCTGAATGTATTAGTGAAGTAAACAGGCAGCTTAGTGATGGCAGGTTCTATTATAGACTGACTTTGGACCCTACGGCTGACTTTAAACGTAGAATAGATGAAATGTCGATGGACTACAACAAAAGAGGTTGTATTACAGATGCATTAGTAAAGGAATTAATGGTGGAAAACCCTAGACCACAAACATTCTATATATTGCCAAAGGTAGAGACCGATAGTGTCAGGAATTGGGTCTTTGACAGAACCTATCTCTATGTATTTAGAATTTCAGTTTAAGCCATTATTACAGTTAGCTAGTTCAAGGTTAAAAGATAGTAATGAGTTTCTGGAATTGGTGGGTGATTTGCAAATAACACATGATACCTACCTATGCACTTTAGATGTGCAATCTTTATATACCAGCATTCCACATCATGGAGGTATTGAGGCCATAAAGTATTGACTTGCCGATTATGGGCACTACTCAAAGGAACATGAGGAATTTTTGTTAAATTTGATGAAGTTAGTATAGAACAACAATGTTTTCTATTTTGGTAAAGACTGCTACCTGCAGGTAAAGGGCACAGTGATGGGTACTACATTCGCTCCGGATAACGCTGACCTATTTATGGGGTATTTAGAGTGCAATTTAATTTAGAATATTGACAATCCATTCAGGGGTAAATTGGTGATGTGGAGACACTACCTGGATGACTGTTGGGCAGTTTGGTCCGGTTCATTAGCAAACTGGAAATTATTTGTAGAATACCTCGATATTAATGTATTTGACATTAATTTTGTAGATAGAATAGAAAAGACATCTACTGACTTCTTGGATGTACATGTAGAGAAAGCTGATGATGGTACTGTCAATACAGGGTTATATAAAAAGCCCTTTACAAAAAATTCTTTACTAAAAGCAGATAGTTGTCATCCGAGACATACTATTAGTAACATACCTAAGTCCCAATTTAGGAGGCTACGGCGAATTTGTAATAAGGATGATAATTATAGGACTGAGGTCAGTCAGATGAGTAAAGGATTTATAGACTGGGGATACAATAGTCAACACATTAAAAAAGAAGAAGAGGTAGTGCTAACATTAAAAAGGGAATTAATACAAAGGGATATCCATAGTGAAGAACAGGTAGCTGAACAAGTTAAACCTAGATTGATTACCCATATGGAGCCAACACATTTAAAATATGTAATATTAGTGATAAATACTGGCATATCTTGAAAACGGATGAGTTTTTTGATGAGTGTTTAGATGAACATTGTCTTTATTGATACAAATGGGGTAGATATATTGGGGAATCTTTGTCTTGGCACAAAAAGATGAATACAGGTGATAAATGTGAGCAGAATACAATCAGAGGTAGTAACCCTTGTGGAAATTGCACATATTGTAAGGTGACTTTGCAATCAAAATCATTTACATCTATGAACACTTCTAATGCATTTGAGATTAGGAAATTAATAACAGGCCACAGTGAATGGATAATTTACTTGGTTATATGCCAATGCGGAACCTTTTATGTAGGGCAGACATCCCGATCATTTAAAAGCAGGGTAGCAGTACATTTAAGTGACATAAGATGTCAATGTACGAGGAGTGCCTTGTTTAAACATAAAAGTGAACATATATCTGCTATTTTTGTATTTGTGTGCATAGATTCTATATGGAACACAAATTTGTCTGAAGTTCAAAAGCACACTTTTTTAGATAAGAAAGAAAGGCTTTGGATTATAAATCTGGGGGGCATTGTATAAACCTGGGTTGAATGAACACTTATAAGAATGTGCATGTTAAGTGCTTGTGACATGTGACTCTTCATGTTTTTGGTGAGACTTATTTGAGTTTAATAATGGATGTATCCACTCGCAAGGGAGAGCACAAAGACTGAAGGGGAATGTATTTAATATATATTGTTTAATGTATGTTATAAAAAGGGAGTTGATTTCAGCCTGTGTCTTTAAGAACTGGGTATATAAATGTATGTATTGCAAGGGACTGTATTATTCCACTGAGGATGCCAGGGGGCGAAACCGGTTTGGAGTTTCTTGTTGCTGTGACTGTTTGTCGGCCATGGGCTTTTGTCAGAATTGGCATTTGCCTGAATAAATGATAATGCGGAAAGTATTACCTGGACTTTATTTGTTTCCATTATAATTTCAGTAATGTATATAATATTGTGGTGTTGGACTATCGTTTTGGTGTGTTTTATATATATATATATATATATATATATATATATATATATATATATGTGTGTGTGTGTGTGTGTGTGTGTGTGTGTGTGTATATCTATATATATATATATATATATATATATATATATATATATATATATATATATGTATAAGCCTATGGCAGACCTTCAAAGAAGTAAAACTATGAATGTCAGTCATAGCCATAAAACAGTTTGAAACACAAAAGAATCAAATACGTGTTACAAAAATTCCCTGATCCTTACTGTACACTGATCTCACACTGAAAAAAAGCCAGTATGTGCAATCAGATGATTTTCAATCATCTGCACCAGATGTTGTTTTCATTTGTAAAGTTGTTTATTTCAATGTAAAGGGTAAAAATACTCATCTATTTCACTTTTTTATCTTTTTCAGTAATGAAGTATAGATTTCAACACAGTTTAGAATTGTTTTGTTACTTTGAAGTTTCATCTGAGATTGGCTAATATCTATCTATCTATCTATCTATATATATATATATATATATATATATATATATATATATATATAACTAAAATTAACCGCACTCAAAAAAATTGAACGAAGAGAAGAAATTTTAACTAAGAAATGAACTTCGTGACAATAAAAGCATTCAATAAAATAGTAAATAATACCAACAACTCTTGTAGAACTTTAGCGCTTTCGTCTTATTTATTATCAAGACTTCTTCAGAAAGACATGTTTCATAAGTATGAGCAACCATTTTCACTTCCTTTATATACATTTGTTCTAGCAGGCCATTTAAATTAACAACAGTTCCTTTCCAATAGAAAAGTGTGAACAAGCAGGGTGCTGTGTGCATTTTCATTAACATTATAATTGCAGTTACATAAGGCAAATTGGTCAGACAGTAATAGCCTTGTGGTGCCGTGTGCATACTAAAAGGGATAGTGTGCAAAAAGGGATCATGTGCAAAAAAGGGATTGTGTGCAAAAAGGGATTGTGTGCAAAAAAAGGGGATTGTGTGCAAAAAAATGGGATTGTGTGCAAAAAGGGATTGTGTGCAAAAAAAAAAAAAAAAAGGTTGGGGGGGGGGGGGACCAGGAAAGATGACAGTCATGTTGTGATGATTCTAATATAAACACATAACTTATGAGTGTTTGCCTCTAAAGGTAAGTAAAGAAGGGAATGGAGGAAGGTGGAGAAGTCAGGTTGAGAGTCCTACTATGCTTTGGCATCGGTGTGTGTGTAGAGAAATGTGTGGGTGTGCCACCTGATGGGCGAGTGGGAGGAATGCGGTGTGGACTTGAGGGGGGGCTGTTAGGGGGCTGCCCATGACAAGGAGCCTATGAATAACAGTGTCCCCCAGAAGACTGTCAGTGCAGATGGTACCACCCGTGGGCTGGTTTGGATGGTATCACCCCTTGAATGGCTGCGTGAAAATGTGAGACCGGGAGGTATAGTTGGTGGGGTCAACGGGGGCTAGCCTGGTGATTGGGAGCATGTGTGTAGGGGGTATGGGGGAGTCAAAAGTCAGAGAGAGAGTGGGAGCATATGTGCATGGGGTATGGGGGAGTCAAAAGTCAGAGAGAGAGGAAACACATTATATTCACTTGCACAGTTGTAAATCCATAAACACATTAAATCTACTTGCACAATTCTTCAAACCCTCTTGCACAGTTCTTCAAACCTTATCACATTTCAATCTCTATACCATTTAAGTGCACATTTAATGTTCAGTGTCTCGTTGAGACCTGGATAGACATCAGCTCTCAGTTCAATCTGCCATTTTAATTCCCGGACTTGCAGGAATGTGTCCGTGTCCCCTACAAATTCTGTTATTTTTTCCAGCACTGTGAATTTGAATCCTGTGAAGTTTGGGCAAATAGTACTGTGTTTAGCCAAGGCATTCAAACTGTCCTGTTTGTGTATTGCTGCAGTGTGTTCTTTAATACGGCTACTCAGCTTCCTGTTCGTTTTGCCGATATAGAAATTCCCACAGTGTTCGCAGAAAGCACAGTAGACTACATTTTTTGTGTTGCAGTCATAGTGGTCATGTAGACCGACAGTTCTGTTGCAGTGCGGGAAGGTGACATTGTTGTTTTTTCATATGTGTACACAGGCAACACACTTGCCACAGTCAGACATTCCAGGTTCTGTCGATACTTCGCTCTGTGGGGATGGGCTTTTATTCCTCTCGAACGCACCGCCAAAAGAAGAGGTTCGTTTGAAACAGAAGTTTGGGGATGTCCCAAGTAACTTTGTCAGACCTTTTTTTCCTCCCAAGATGTCCCAATTGTTGGTGAGGACCCCTCTAATTCCAAACATATCGGTGGAAATTGGAAGAGGGAAACTTGACACCCAGTCCTTTTTGTTCGGTCCGTTCTGTGCCCTTGCTGTGAATCCCTTTTCCAGGATTGGTGGGTACCTGGAGTGTCTGTGCTGTATGATCTCTTGGAACAGGTTGTCCACTAGATACTCTGGGTATTTTCTTTCTAGGAACAAGTTTCTGAGGTAAAACCTTCCTTGATGAAAACCTCGTCCCTAAAAATGAGTCTGGATAACCGTATGAATTGTCCTTTTACAATATTCTTTTTCATGAAATGGGGATGCTGGCTGCTGAACTCTAGATAGTTATTCCGGAAAGTGGGCTTGCGGTAGATGTTGGAGTCAAACTGTCCATTTTCCGGGTCTATAGTGAGGTGGATATCCAGGAATTGAGTGGTGGTTCCGATATGTCCTACCGTGAGGGTCAGGAAGTCCAGACTCTGGAAAAGGGTTTCCAGAAAATTGCTCAGAGAAAGTCTGTCCCCCTTCCAGACAAAAAATACGTCATCAATATAACGCCTGTACATTATGGTGTTGTTGAACCCGGGTAGTGATTCAACCTTATCCATTTCCCAGGCACTGAGGACTAAGTTTGCATATGCTGGGGCCATTTTGGACCCCATGGCTACCCTTTCTGTTGGTGGTAAATCTTCCCGTTGAATTGAAAGAAGTTATTTCTTAATACTGCTTCTGTTAACCTGCATACAGTATTAATCTTAGTCCCGCTTAGGTTGGAGTGCCTGTTCAGGTACTGTCTGGTGAGGGTCAGTCCTTTGGCGTGGGGGATGTTTGTGTAGAGTGCTTCTACATCTAGGGTGACCAGTAAATATTCCCCTCCATCCAGCCTTAGTTTGAAGATGTCATTTAGAAAAGCCCAGGAGTCCTTGATGTAGTATTTGCTGTTCTGTACAATGGGGTTAAGGATGTGGTCCACGTATTGTGAAATCTTTTCTGTTTTTGCGGGACTAAGATTAATACTGTATGCAGGTTAACAGAAGCGGTATTAAGAAATAACTTCTTTCAATTCAACGGGAAGATTTACCACCAACAGAAAGGGGTAGCCATGGGGTCCAAAATGGCCCCAGCATATGCAAACTTAGTCCTCAGTGCCTGGGAAATGGATAAGGTTGAATCACTACCCGGGTTCAACAACACCATAATGTACAGGCGTTATATTGATGACGCTTTTTGTCTGGAAGGGGACAGACTTTCTCTGAGCAATTTTCTGAAACCCTTTTCCAGAGTCTGGACTTCCTGACCCTCACGGTAGGACATATCGGAACCACCACTCAATTCCTGGATATCCACCTCACTATAGACCCGGAAAATGGACAGTTTGACTCCAACATCTACCGCAAGCCCACTTTCCGTAATAACTATCTAGAGTTCAGCAGCCAGCATCCCCATTTCATGAAAAAGAATATTGTAAAAGGACAATTCATACGGTTATCCAGACTCATTTTAGGACGAGGTTTTCATCAAGGAAGGTTTTACCTCAGAAACTTGTTCCTAGAAAGAAAATACCCAGAGTATCTAGTGGACAACCTGTTCCAAGAGATCATATAGCACAGACACTCCAGGTACCCACCAATCCTGGAAAAGGGATTCACAGCAAGGGCACAGAACGGACCGAACAAAAAGGACTGGGTGTCAAGTTTCCCTCTTCCAATTTCCACCGATATGTTTGGAATTAGAGGGGTCCTCACCAACAATTGGGACATCTTGGGAGGAGAAAAAGGTCTGACAAAGTTACTTGTGACATCCCCAAACTTCTGTTTCAAATGAACCTCTTCTTTTGGTGGTGCGTTCGAGAGGAATAAAAGCCCATCCCCACAGAGCGAAGTATCGAAAGAACCTGGAATGTCTGACTGTGGCAAGTGTGTTGCCTGTGTACACATACGAAAAAACAACAATGTCACCTTCCCGCACTGCAACAGAACTGTCGGTCTACATGACCACTATGACTGCAACACAAAAATGTAGTCTACTGTGCTTTCTGAACACTGTGGGAATTTCTATATCGGCAAAACGAACAGGAAGCTGAGTAGCCGATAAAGAACACACTGCAGCAATACACAAACAGGACAGTTTGAATGCCTTGGCTAAACACAGTACTATTTGCCCAAACTTCACAGGATTCAAATTCACAGTGCTGGAAAAAATAACAGAATTTGTAGGGGACATGGACACATTCCTGCAAGTCCGGGAATTAAAATGGCAGATTGAACTGAGAGCTGATGTCTATCCAGGTCTCAACGAGACACTGAACATTAAATGTGCACTTAAATGGTATAGAGATTGAAATGTGATAAGGTTTGAAGAACTGTGCAAGAGGGTTTGAAGAATTGTGCAAGTAGATTTAATGTGTTTATGGATTTACAACTGTGCAAGTGAATATAATGTGTTTCCTCTCTCTCTGACTTTTGACTCCCGCATACCCCATGCACATATGCTCCCACTCTCTCTCTGACTTTTGACTCCCCCATACCCCCTACACACATGCTCTCAATCACCAGGCTAGCCCCCGTTGACCCCACCAACTATACCCCCCGGTCTCACATTTTCACGCAGCCATTCAAGGGGTGATACCATCCAAACCAGCCCACGGGTGGTACCATCTGCACTGACAGTCTTCTGGGGGACACTGTTATTCATAGGCTCCTTGTCATGGGCGGCCCCCTAACAGCCCCCCCTCAAGTCCACACCGCATTCCTCCCACTCGCCCATCAGGTGGCACACCCACACATTTCTCTACACACACACCGATGCCAAAGCATAGTAGGACTCTCAACCTGACTTCTCCACCTTCCTCCATTCCCTTCTTTACTTACCTTTAGAGGCAAACACTCATAAGTTACGTGTTTATATTAGAATCATCACAACATGACTGTCATCTTTCCTGGTTCCCCCCCCCCCCCAACCTTTTTTTTTTTTTTTTTTTTGCACACAATCCCTTTTTGCACACAGTCCCTTTTTGCACACAATCCCCTTTTTTTGCACACAATCCCCTTTTTTTGCACACGATCCCTTTTTGCACACAATCCCTTTTTTGCACACGATCCCTTTTTGCACACTATCCCTTTTAGTATGCACACGGCACCACAAGGCTATTACTGTCTGACCAATTTGTCTTATGTAACTGCAATTATAATGTTAATGAAAATGCACACAGCACCCTGCTTGTTCACACTTTTCTATTGGAAAGGAACTGTTGTTAATTTAAATGGCCTGCTAGAACAAATGTATATAAAGGAAGTGAAAATGGTTGCTCATACTTATGAAACATGTCTTTCTGAAGAAGTCTTGATAATAAATAAGACGAAAGCGCTAAAGTTCTACAAGAGTTGTTGGTGTTATTTACTATTTTATTGAATGCTTTTATTGTCACGAAGTTCATTTCTTATATATATATATATATATATATATATATATATATATATATATATATATATATATATATATATATATATATATATATATATATATATATATATATATATATATATATATATATATATATATATATATATATATATATATGCATATTTTGTCTATGGGTGCCAAGACTTTTGTCGAGGAGTCATCTTGTTGCACAGTAAAAATAGTGGGTTTTGCTGTTTTAAGCTCAGCTGATTGAACAATACCAACTTTTTTACTGTTCAAGACTATGGAACAGTAGCGATCAGGTAATTTGCCCATGATCTCAGAGTTTGTGTATCTCTCCCTCCCTGTCTCTCTCTCTATATATATATATATGTGCAGGGGTGTTTATCCCGACTGCAAAAAAAGATTATTTAATTTTAATTTTTGGTAATTGCAGGTTTGACTATAGGTTTGCTATTGTGCTATTTTGATGGAAGGCATACTTCCATACAGACAGATAGATAGAGGGATATGATATTGTTCATATATTTACATAAAGCAAATACCAAGCAAAGGCACAAGTATATCATTCTGATGAAATCCAGCGTTTGTTGAAGGATGAAAGTGCTTAATGAAATAAATCTTGGTTGTATTCACCATCTCAGGTGTTTTTTTTTTGTTTTGTTTTAGTTGGTCATTCTGATGAAGCCCAGTGTCTATTGAAGGACAAAGCATTCAATGAAATGAAGTGGTGTGTGTGTGTGTGTGTGTGTGTGTGTGTGTGTGTGTGTGTGTGTGTGTGTGTGTGTGTGTGTGTGTGTGTGTGTGTGTGTGTGTGTGTGTAACCATACACTGATAATACATTTATGTACACGTTGGTTTATGTACATACATGCATATACTGTGACATATTGAGCAAAGAAATGTGTAATTTATGTTTACATGTGTTGCTATATGGCTTGTAGGAATATCCTTACATTAAAGAATCTTCTACAGTCCAGAAGTTTCTCATAAGCAGTTAGAAAAATCATAAGGGAAGATTAGTATATAAGTCCTATCATACTCCTGAAACAACACAAAAGGCTTTCAAACAAATTGCTCCTGTAACATGGAATGGCATCTCACAGAAAATCCGAGAAAACAGTAGTCTAGAGAAATTTAGAAGTGTTCTCAAAAACTTCTTATGGCCAAATAGCAAAGCACTTGTTTAGATAGACCTGGCTGAGCTTTAAACTCAATGATATTTTCCCACTGATACCATTTTGTAGGATACAACTCGATGATAGAAATGTACATATTTTAGTACGTATAGCATATCAAAATATTATTTACCACTGAGGCATAACTATCCCATTCCTTCTGTAAATGAACATTCCTCTACTTACTACTTGTGGGGATGTAGGAGAGGACAGACCAACAGCTGATGTAACTATAGCAACAGCTAAATGTGGCAACGAGTGTAACTGCACACTAGTGGCAGGAGTGTGCTGTTAGAACTTGTCTGATCGAAGACTGCTGGAACGGGGCTCAGTTTTTAGCTTTTTATTGGTTAATTGGTTAATTTGTTTAAATCAGTTTGCTCATTTGCAACTGTTATATTAAAAAAAATACACTTTATGCATTGCAGCTTAGCTAGGGATAAACTATCCCTGGTGCCATAAAGTTTGCTCTTCAAATTTTCCCTTAGATCTAGCCAGTTTTTTTAGTTTTAGCACTCAAATCTGTTTCTTTGAGCTCAGCACTTGTTCAGAACTCATTGTAATCACTAAATAAGCTACAAATTACTACATCAATCAACTTTCCACACTTGTCTAGAGGAAAACAGTTTTTAGTACTTAATAAATAAGCACCTATTCCAGGCATGTCTAAGGGTCAGCTCCCGGTGTTTTCTCCTGTCTACCTGATGAATTTGAGCAAATTGGGGCAATGCAGCAATTACCTCATGTACACAGACAACCCTCTCCTCCTACCACCCAACACTACAACCTGTGAATGATGCACTTATATAGCCAAACTGGAAGCAAAGCTCTCTTCACCCAAGACTGGACTAGACAGTCAAGAGGAGAAATTAAACACTTGCACCACACCACACTCATCACATAGTCCCTCAAAACCTACACCACCAAAACACACATATAGCAGCACAAAACACGCACCTACATTCATGGACGCTCTCAATAAAAATATGCTCAAGCAACAGAGACCTCCAAACAGAAACGCAAGCAACCTCCACCCCCAAACACAATCCAAATGACACATAGCTCACATACTCAGTGTGCCACTCAACCACAGCCCGTAAGGCATAACAGTGTACCCAACACTTTTGTCATAGGTGACTCTATAGTCAGGCACACTGACGTTCCACTCACCAGGCTAAACAAGGAGAAAGCTATTGTCAGCTGCTGTCGGGTGCCAGGATCTGCCACATAATGCATGCACTCAGGTCACTCCACAACAAGTACAAATATGACTCTGTCATTGTCCATGTTGATGTGAATGACCTGAGACGTACCTCCCTGGACTACATGAAAAAAGACATGGAGGAACTCTCTGATCTTGTAGCACAGGCAGGTATGACCCTAGCCCTGAGTCGCATCCTGCCATCACCCGGAATGATACCACAGTACAAGGACAAAATGATTGACTTCAACAATTGGCTAAGCTTCTGGTTTCATTCTAAGGGATCCAGTATTTGTCTGCCTGGGATGACATGATCGACAGACCATGATGCTTTGCCAGAGATGGCCTGCACCTGTCATCCTTGGGATTCCGGATACTGGCTAAGGCTCTTGCCACCCCTATAGTGCATTTTTTAGGCAAGGTTCAAATGACAAATTCACCACCATAACAGGTACAAGCAAGCAAAATCTGAGGGAAAAGCTACTCAATGCTAGAAGTCTAAACCTCAAAATGCACTCACTCGAGGCACTCCTTAAAATGGAGAACATTGATATCTGAGCAGTGACAGACACCTGGTTCAAGGCTCCAGAGAACACCTCTGAATTATCAGGCTCATACCACACCTTTCGGCCACCTAACCTGGACCGAAACACCACTAAAGGTGGAGGTGTGTCCATATTCATTAAGGATATCCACACCTCCAGGCTAGTTGCTCAGCATAATGCATTCCAGACTATCCAAGTGCAACTAACTCTGGGCAAGACCGCAATCCAAATTATAACTTGCAACAGATCCCCCACCATGCTCCATGATTCCCACTTCTCATTTCTTGATACACTGGAAAATATTAGGGTACAACCCAACACCCTAATAATGGGTGATTTCAACTACCCCACCATTAACAGGGAAAACTACTCATGTACCTACTCTTTTGCAAAAACGTTTTCTGGAATTCATAAATTCCAACGCCTTGGATAAACTTAATGACACCCCCCACCAGGGGCAGCAGTATCCTAGACCTGGTCATTATCAAAGTGGGCTACCAGTGTTCCACACCAGAGGTCAATTCCTCATTGGTCAGATCCGACCACAAGCTAATCAGCCTAGACATCCACATTCCGCCCCACCCCCTATTAGGGAAACCACCGTAAAAAATTTCTCCAAAGTCAACTTCACGCTACTTAAGACAGAAGTGGCAAACTTCACGACACCCATGCAGATGGACAATAGAGATATGACTGCTGAATCCTACACAAATACACTTTATATGCACTTACACGAGTGCATGGATCATGCTATCCCTAACAGAACCAAGATGCTATCCTCCAAAAAAAGGAAGCCAATCAATCTGGTGGTCCCCTGGCATAAACAAACTCTATAACAAAAGAAAGAAACTTTTTCAAAAAAGAGTAAAATCTCATGATTGGAGGAACTCCATGGTCAGCCTCAGTAAGAAGCTGAGATCCCTCATAAAATCCTCCAAAGCCAGTTACAAAAACAAAATTGCCACTGATTCTAAAGACAACCACAAAGCATTCTATAGCTATGTCAAGAATCTCAATGGCAACACTCAGATCTGCTCTGAGTTACAGCACAATGGCACTAAATATACAGAACCAACTGATATTGCCAATATCCTGGCAGATAGGTTCAGTGCTAACTTTACCCCCCTCTCACACCCTAAATGGCCCATCTCTATATAGGAAGAATGCAAAGTTCCTGTAATCACAGCTGCACAGGTAAAAAATACACTCTACAAAGCCAAGAACACAGCATCCATGGGACCAGACAAAATCCCAGGCTGCATTCTACATGAACTACAGAATGAACTGGCACCCCACCTAAGCACCATGTTCAATCATAGCCTCACCTCAGCCTTTGTGCCACTGCACACAGCAATGGTTATTCCACTCCACAAAGGGGGAGCCACCACAGACCCCGGGAACTACCACCCCATTAGCCTAAAAGCCTGGTCTGCAAGGCCATGGAATGTATCATCATGGAACTTATAAACAAAGACATTGGTAATCTTCAAACTTTGGACCCCACCCAGTTCAGGTTTGTAAAAGGCAGATCATGTCTCCTACATCTGATAGATTGCTTTGAAGCAGTCACCAAAGCCGTAGACAAGGGTAAGTTGGTTCACACAGCCTATCTAGATCTCGCCAAGCCTTTTGAAACCATCCCCCACTCTGCAATTATAGATAAACTCACTAAATAGGTATAAATCCCTATGTCACAAGATGGGTTGTCAACTGGCTCACTGACAGAACTCACAATGTGAAAGTAGCAGACTTCAAATTTGACTTCTGACCAGTGAAAAGTGGAGTACCACAGGGTTCAATCCTGGGTCCTCTCCTGTTTGGTATCTACTTTTCTGAAGTACAGGCTAAATAAGAATGTCTTTGGCTAATGAAGTTTGCAGATGACTTCAAACTAGGAACCATATTTGAAACTCCTAATGATGTGGACATCCTACAAAAGCACCTCACTGAGACAGATTTCTGGTGTCAAAGCCATGGCCTCAAGCTCAATGCCAAAAAATGCATTGTCATCCTCTTTGGTAAAAACTCTGTACCCATGAGCTACCACATAGGTGGTAGGCTACCTAACACCAGAAGTGTGATAAGAGAACTTAGGACACAGGTGGACAGTAGTGTCTCCTTTGATAATCACATTGCCACAGTAGTCAGGAAATCCTTCTATGCAGCACACCTCATCACAAAAGGTTTCTCATCCAGGAAAAAAGAAGTCATTGTTCTCCTCTACTCATCACTCATTAGACCCATTATAGAGTACAATGCACCTTTTGGTATGTACCTCACAAGACATTTACAACTGTAAAGGCCACAGAAACACCTCACGAAGAGGATTACCAGCCACAAACAGATGCCCAATGCAGATCATTTAAAAAAACTCCAGCTTTACTCCATCGCATATTGCCTACTCAGATGCAATCTCTGCCCAACATACAAAGCTATGTCAAACCCAGAACTGTTGGACATGCTCCACTTAAAGAAATCCCAGTCCCTCCAATCTATACTCTCTAGGGACCTAAACCTTGTCACCACAATAAACAGAACATGCTGGAGGGATAGATTCCGGTCCCGGGACTTCCCATTCTCTGGAACAAACTACCTACCTATCTGTATCAAACAAAGCTCCTCATTAGCACTCTTCAAGAAAAATTTTGATGACTGGATAGGAAATAGGAAATTTACCCTGGGGATCACCTCTGTGGCTCTGCTCGACTGGGGCACAGGAAAATAATTTTCTTGGGTGATGAAAGACAGGGGACCTTTTTGGCTAGGCTTGTATAGGCCCTAGGGCCAATAGCCTAGCACCTACCTATGAACCTATGAACCAGGACTGCAACTAATGTGAACAAACTAGCCAGACGTGAAGACCTAGTAGTCTGCTTGGTAGATTTCCAGCAATGACACTACAGGGAGCCAAGACCAAGTAGAATGGGCAACATTCTTGACATCCCAGCTGTCAGGAAGGCAAGGAAGACATATATAGATGGCTACATTAACTATGACACACTTAAGAATGAACTTTTGGCAATTGCTGATGCAACACTCCCCCCCCCCCCCCAAAAAAAAAAAAAAGAAAATATATGTTATCACTGGATTGTTAATGTAGATAAGCCATTAATAGCAGATATGCACAAAAAAGCACGTATTAAAGATCTGGCTAAAACCTGACATCAGAAATAAATTGAAAATGCTAGAAATCACAACAGAAAGGTTTTAATACACTTTGTTTAGTAGTAGAAGAAAATGGTTATTACATGAACTCTTATTTTAGTAGAATTATTATTATAAATGGCCCAATGTTCAAAACTCAGAGCACCCTCTTCTATGAAACAAAAATAATCAGGTAATGTGTTAAATTATTTTATATGTGGGAAAGGGCTCACTTTACTAAGTTCAGTGGTACTGATAGTGAAAAAAATACTACTAGTAGAAATGTGAACACAAAATAAAGTTGTTCCTAGTGAGTTAGCTAGAACAACTGAGTCTGTAATTGTGCTATAGCTGAGCTAATGATCAGCAACTGCACAGCATGCAGGAATAGTGCAGGAGCTGCTGGAGGCAATATGGCCACCAAGAGATCCAGGAACAAGCTCCGGGGACGTGCACAAGTGCTCCTGAACGCTTCCTGCATGGACACAGCTCCTGTATGCAAATTACCCCATTTGCAGGTGAAAACCATGCAAATGAGGGGAATTTGTTATCCAGGAAGCTGGCAGCTGGCCGTCCAGGACTAGTGTAATCTGCAGAAATTTACTTGGTTAGTAACTGAGTACATTTCTGCAAACTACAAAACGGAGCCATGGCAGCTCCAAATAAAGGGTGTATACAACATGTAAAGCATGCCAATGGCCAAATATATGGCCATTGACATGGAAAACAGTTGCAAACATAAATAAAATAACTTTTATTTTTTTTGTCAGATTTCGGACATTTAAGTGTAGGGCAATGGCGTTGAAATGGAATCGGCCTGAAAATAAAAAAAAAAAACTTTGAAAAAAAGCATTCTATCCAAAATCACAATTTTGCCATTATACTCAATGGCAGGCAGAAGACAACATGGCCAGTGAATAGTTGTTGCTAGGGGGGGAAGGCTCAGTGTCAGACTTGTAACTCGACATTAGCAGGCAATCCTATGCAAATGAGGGGAATGATACTGAATCCCAGATTCCCCCTCATGGCTAGCCTGCACCCAACGGTGTAGGTGCAGGAAGACCATGGTGCAAGCCTAAGAGCTAGCTAACATCATAGAGGGGTGTGTCAGGTATACTGTAAGCTTATTGGAGCCCTGTGGCTCGGGTTTGCCCTTAGCTTAGCATAGCTAAGCAATGGGGTGTGTCTGAAGCTACCAAGCACTCTTTACATTGCCTAAAATGGGTGTGCACGCTGCACACCGTGCTTTAAAGGGAAAAAAAAGTAAACCAGGAAATAGCAGCTCCATGCACATCTGAGATCTGTGTTTGCGCGGCACCCCTGGGCTTAAACAGGAAGGCAATGCGAAGTGAAAACAGCAGTACGAAGGTAATCAAAGAGAACTAGCATAGCTGGCAGGTGAAATGTATCAGAATCAGCCAATTACACAGGCAGCAGTCCAGCCCAGCACACTACTATAAACTATGCAAACACCTTTCCCTCTGGTTTTTCCCACAAACTCTACACCACCAGTGTACACAAGTAGGGAAATTTTACCAAACAAAAGCAATAAAAATGATAGGGGTTTACCTTCATATTGTCGATCACATATGATCGACCGGCCACATCGTCGACCTGTTTCCGCGAAACTAGAACCGCAAAACTTTTAAAATGTTGAATAAATGTAGAATTTCGACATTTCTGGCCGTGCCACACCTCCACACCAGTGCTACCATGGGTCAAAAACGGGGCAAGATATTGTCATTCAGATATGTGGAATTCAACATTTGGGACGTTCGCATTTCGGTATTCATGAATGAGGGGTCGACCATATTGAGATCGGTGCTATGAAGGTAAACCCAGCAGCTCTCATAAAATAAACATGTGGAAGAGGCTGAGGGTTGTGAGGATTAGAATGCTGATGACCAACCCACAATGAGGAGAAGGAGAAGAGTGCACAGACCCAGGGTAACCTACCAGGGGCTACATGAGCTGGAGATAGTGGAGTGCTATTGGGTGGAGAGGGACCTCCTACAGCAAATTGTTGAGCTGTGCCGGCTATGCCTCACATACAGGGCCAACAGAGGGGAGCCCATCCCAGTGGATACCAACGTATGTGTAGGCTTACGAATACTAGCCACAGGTACCTTCCAAAGGCCAACTGGGGATATCATGGGGATCTCACAGGCATCAGCATCCAGGGTACTCTACCAGTTCCTAGAAGCCATGTCAGCACATTCCCGTGAGTATGTATATTTCCACAATAGCCATGAGGCGTTGACCAGCAATATGTGTTTCTTTCACCAAATAGCAGAATACCCTGAGGTAGTAGGTGCTATAGACTGCATGCACATACACATTGATGTACCACCTGGTGAGCACGGGTCTACATCAACCGCAAGAGCTTCCCCTCCATCAATTGCCAGGTCGTGTGCGATGCCCAGGGCATTATCATGAATGTGTGTGCTAGCTGCCCTGGAAGCTATCACGATACCCACATCTGGCATTTGACACAGCTGTACCAGAGATTTGCCAATGGGGACATCCCTTATGGCCACCTAGTGGGGGATGCTGGTTACACACTGAAACCATGGCTGAAGACACCCATCAGAAATGCACACACACCCGAACAAGAACTCCATAATGAGAAACACGCACAGATCAGAATCATAATAGAGCATGTGTTTGTGATGCTCAAGTCATGGTTCCAGTGCCTGGACACATCCAGTAGAGCCTTGTAGTACTCATCAGCTACATGTACCCAAATTGTCATCATATGTGCCATGCTACACAATATGAACCTGTGGAAACAGCTGCAGCAGGAACAACATGGGGCTGGGCCACACAGCCCCCCATCATTCCTAAGGCCTGCACAGGACAGAGTGACATGGAGGAGGAACATCCTGAGCCTTCCCCAGTAGGTAGAAGGAGGCATGCCCAGTTTGCACAGGGCTTGGCAAAGAGGTAACGCATAGCACATACACTGACATGGTAGGAACACAGGGAATGACACCTCTCTCTGACTTACACATACAGTAAAAAGGATGCCAAACATGACAATACCTGTGCTTAACCATGTATAGGGAGTGTACTATGTGCATCCAACATAGTCATCCCTCCAGCACCATCTTCAATACTGGCACAGCCACAAGGTAATTTACTCTCCCTGTCAATTGCTGAATGGAGTAGTATGTTTTTTTACTTGTATCTATGGTATGGATGTGAGCATGCAAGGGAATTGGGTGGCAGAATGCGATGCCAGCAGATAGTTAACACCTATAGTGGTAGCATGAAATCTGTAACAAATACTGGTGTCACAATAGTAGCCAGTACTAGACAAGGAGACAAAACTCACTGCAGGAAATGTGGTGGGCCAAATGTGTGTCCATAGGACACACACATGCCAGTCAGGGAGGTTCACATACCCAACAACAGTCTCAGCCAGCAGGACAGGCATAGACAAACACAAACAAATGGTGTGCTAAGGACTCTGATTAATGGCTATGTATAACAGCCCCCCTCCAGACCTACATAGATGGACTACAACAAGTCAGGCAGTGGAATGTTAGTTCTGAAGGGTAAGAAGTCTGAAACTGAAATGTAGGACAATCAAACCTAAGAACTGTAGTACACTGATATCCATCTAGTCTGCATGAGAGGTCAGAAATGTACCTGAAATACCAGTACAGTCATAGCAAATGTGTAAATTTGTTAGGTGTGCCCCCCCAAACAAAATCCTATGTAGAAATGTAGTAACATGTATATGTAGGTATAATAAAAGTGGAGCACAGATTACCTCAGCTGGTCAAAGTAGCAGGATAGATTGTAGCATGTGTACAACATGCAGGGCTGCGTGTGTTAGGTTGGTGTGTGTTGTATATTGTGTGAGAGTGTTCAGCATGTAGCCATGGTGAGGTTTGTCCTATTGGCCATTGGCCAGTACTGCCAATGACAGGGCCAAGTTCTCACAACTGCAGTGCCAAACACAATGCATCCCAGCAAAACACATTCCAGCAGTAAGCCATAGTAAATGTTTGGATGTAATATCTGTGACCATCTGAAAGATGGACATGGCATGAATGTGGGCCCAGACATACAAACAGTACACAGGTGGGAGTAACCCAGACAGACAGTGTATAATATGTGACTGCCAAATGGACAAACCTTTGGAATTGTGGTCTATATTACATGAACGAACTATCAAAATGTCGAATATAACATGCTTGGCACACTTTGATCGAATGTTCATGTAATCGGAGACTACAAATGTTGAAATATGGAGTTCCAAAATGTTTTGGTCGGCCTTCCTAGTGAGTGAAGCATGTGGTGTAAACATTACACTGTTTGGAATGACTAGATAAGAGGCTGCTTTCTTTAATATACCAACTCTGAGATCGCTGTACATTGGGGAAAGGGCAATTTCCCGGTAATCGTTTGTGTAAGAAGTCGCTTTGCGATTACCGAGAAATTGCCCTTTCCCCAATGTACAGCGATCTCGGAGTTGGTATATTTAGTTAGGGGGGTGTGGGGGCACAGCCCCCCACATCGGGGGTGTGGGGTGTGGGGGCAAAACCCCCACTTTATTTTAAAAGTATGCGTGTTTGTGTATGTGTTTAAGTGCTTGAATGATGTGTGTGTGTAGAGGTTTGTATGCATTGGTTGTATGTGTTGTATGTTAGTATAGGGAAGGTGTGGGACAACCAAAATCTTTCAATTTGGTATTTTTCAGGGTTTTTAGGTTTCAATTACATGAACGATCAATCAAAGTGTGTTGAGCATGTTGTACTCGACATTTTGATTGTTTGTTCATGTAATATAGACCCTTGGGATTTTACATACAGGTTAGCACCACATTAGTTGGGTTTGTAGTAAGGAATATTGATGTCATCTGGCCAAACACTAGCAGACCACAAAGGTCACAGGTGTGAAGCATTGAGAAACTGCTGATGTCCTTGCACAAGCCAGAATATGTAGAATGTCCCACATATATCTGTGAGTCAGATGCAAGTAGTGTCCATAGCACACATGCACCCAGCTCACTACACCATCATCCACAGGTACCTCACAGGTCTTATTCCTGCTGTTGGGAATGATTACAATATGACCCACACCTCTGTATGGCAATAGCCATAGAATGCAGCATGAAGAAGAGGTCTCCCATGCAGGTGTGTCCCTAATTGTAAGCAGCACCCTGCCAGCATCCACAACACTGGTTCAATAATGACAGAAAGTATTGGCAATAACACCTTGCAGATCTACCATGTCACCCCAGGGGAATATAGTGTCCTGCAGTTTAGGACTGTAGGAGTTACACAATGCAACGGCCTGCTACAACTGGCCTGCATCACTACCAAATCCCCTACAGTCCTCTGCCAAAGGCCTGTGTCTCACTCATACTGCCAATGTATGTTATGTCATGGATTCCCAAATAACAACTTAACACAGTTGACAGAACACAAATGCAAGGCCATATCGACAAATCCCAGTAACATGCCCACCATGTCTTACTGCATGAACTGTGGACCAACACCAAATTACTGCTGGGATGAAGTGATAACTATAGGGAACTTATCAGATAATGTTTGCATAATGTTTGGAAGAGGATAGAATAATAGGGGGGGTAGGAGCATGGATGGCATGGACAACATGGAGTACATACTATCCCTGCCTGCAAACACAGGAATGGGTGGCTACAAACCTGCTTGTAAACCAAAATGTGAAGGGGCAATGTCCAGAAATATGATGTCTGCCTCTGGGTAACCTGTGTGAATCTGTACAGCTGTGAGGTATGGCCACAGCAAGATATGGCCATACTGTCACGTCGATGGATGTACAAGCATAAGATCCTCAGCCACCACCGTACCAATATGCTGAACCATTTACACAGGCCCATCAGCAAGTGTCTGCAGCTTCCCCTCCAGAATGGCATGATTGTGCAAGAATATGTAGGCTTGCAACCACAATACTGGACACAGCTGCATTCACCCTGTTTTCCCCAGGAAATTACTACAAGCTAATATGTATACCTGACAGTAGTTGATGACATAAAACATCACAGTGTAAAACAGTACATATGTCTGAATATCTCTGCTAACACCAAGACCATTTAGCAGAAGCAGCATAGACACAATTACCTACAGGAACCCACTATACTTTGCCCATTTTGACCCCATATTGCCTACCGATCTATAGATATCCAGCAGAAACAGATTGCTAGCTGTAGGTGTAGAACACAAAAGCCTGCACTGGAGTACAACCTACCTGGAATGGATTCACACATTCAATACAGAAGGTCATACTGGGCATGCTCACACATGTAGAGAAATGAAGCCCATGTCTGACAACAAAATACTGAAAGGTCATACTGGGCATGTTCCCACACTTACAGAAATTAAGCCCATGTCTGGCAACAACAGTGGAATATACATATCTGACCAGTCACAGATATTTGTGCACACACTCCTCATTCCACACCAGTCATGCTTTGCACACACATTAGATAGGAATACTCACATATATCAAAGAACAACACACTATAATAGGCCAAAATTATACCTACATAGATGTGTGGAAGAGAATGACAGACAGTGACAAAGAGCCTCCCATCATGAGGACTGTCCCACCCAGCACACATCCAATTGTCTAAAACCACATGATGTGCAAATGACAATCACTGTAGATATTTGCCTCTGGTATCCCCCAGCACTTTAGTGTCTGTGGTGCTTGTGATAATTGTGTAAAATGACTGTACAAGTCAGTATTCATCTAGCAATTGTATACATAGACCTGTGAAACATAAACCTGTGTGTACCTGAGTCTTGCGTGTCTGCCTCCAGATGAATGGGTTATGGCCCATGCACACACACTGCACTCCCCATTGCCCTACTATGGCAAGCCTGCTTATGTCTTCACCTTGAAATACACCTTTGGTGAATGAGTAACCCTATAAGCTCCATGGTGTATGCTATA